>NW_027257870.1:0-327501 GCF_043159975.1 Macaca nemestrina
TGCTGGGAATACAATAATGATTAGTATTAGGAACTAATAATATTATTTGATGACATTAATATTAATAATTAATTGAAAGCAGGCATAATCATGTATTGAAAATCATTATCCATAATTAATAATGGTATCTTATGAATTTTTAGTATCATTGATAATTATTAAAATCGATCATTGATGAGTAATAATCATATTATTATTCCTCATTCCACAGGAAGTGTAAACCTACTTGTGATGCTGTTCTTAATAACCAGGGTCGGAAAGCAGGACTTTAGTTTTAATATCGCAGTAGGTGTACACTCACCACGTGACACTGATCCTAATATGAACGGGGGTAGAGTATCACATGACTCCAATTATAGCAATGGATGGATAGCTACGCGGTAATATTGCTCCTAATATTCCCGGAAGAAGCCTTTGCTATTAGTCCGAATATGGCACTGAGGGGACAGTTTTTCTGAGATATAGTTCCTAGTATACGGAGTTGGAGAGGATGATAATAATTCACAGGCTGTGTGCTCCCGCCCAGTGATATTGTAATTACTATCCTGGGAGGGAGAGGATGATATTGCACTCTGTACAGCAGGAGGCGTACACCCAGTCTGGGATATTGTTAATAATACCCATGGAGGGGACAGGCTGATATTACTCGCAATGTGGCACAGGGTGGACATTCACCCTGTTTCATCCTTCTCAATATTCCAAGGCCGAGAGACAGATATTAATCTCAGAATTACAGACACTGGAAAACCCCTTGTGATACTCTTCCAAATATCCAGATCAGGTTGCCAGGAGCCACCCCCGGACGGCCCCCCTGGCTTCTGGGAGCCCCATCGCGGGGGGGTCAGGCACCCCCCGCGATCGGGCTCCCAGCCGCCACCCCCGGCCCGCCCCCCTGGCTTCTGGGAGCCCCATCGCCGGGGGGTCAGGCACGCCCCCCGATCGGGCTCCCAGCCGCCACCCCCGGCCCGCCCCCCTGGCTTCTGGGAGCCCCATCGCCGGGGGTGCAGGCACCCCCCGCGATCGGGCTCCCAGCCGCCACCCCCGGCCCGCCCCCCTGGCTTCTGGGAGCCCCATCGCCGGGGGTGCAGGCACCCCCCGCGATCGGGCTCCCAGCCGCCACCCCCGGCCCGCCCCCCTGGCTTCTGGGAGCCCCATCGCCGGGGGTGCAGGCACCCCCCGCGATCGGGCTCCCAGCCGCCACCCCCGGCCCGCCCCCCTGGCTTCTGGGAGCCCCATCGCCGGGGGTGCAGGCACCCCCCGCGATCGGGCTCCCAGCCGCCACCCCCGGCCCGCCCCCCTGGCTTCTGGGAGCCCCATCGCCGGGGGTGCAGGCACCCCCCGCGATCGGGCTCCCAGCCGCCACCCCCGGCCCGCCCCCCTGGCTTCTGGGAGCCCCATCGCCGGGGGTGCAGGCACCCCCCGCGATCGGGCTCCCAGCCGCCACCCCCGGCCCGCCCCCCTGGCTTCTGGGAGCCCCATCGCCGGGGGTGCAGGCACCCCCCGCGATCGGGCTCCCAGCCGCCACCCCCGGCCCGCCCCCCTGGCTTCTGGGAGCCCCATCGCCGGGGGTGCAGGCACCCCCCGCGATCGGGCTCCCAGCCGCCACCCCCGGCCCGCCCCCCTGGCTTCTGGGAGCCCCATCGCCGGGGGTGCAGGCACCCCCCGCGATCGGGCTCCCAGCCGCCACCCCCGGCCCGCCCCCCTTGGCTTCTGGGAGCCCCATCGCCGGGGGTGCCGGCACCCCCCGCGATCGGGCTCCCAGCCGCCACCCCCGGCCCGCCCCCCTGGCTTCTGGGAGCCCCATCGCCGGGGGTGCCGGCACCCCCCGCGATCGGGCTCCCAGCCGCCACCCCCGGCCCGCCCCCCTGGCTTCTGGGAGCCCCATCGCCGGGGGTGCCGGCACCCCCCGCGATCGGGCTCCCAGCCGCCACCCCCGGCCCGCCCCCCTGGCTTCTGGGAGCCCCATCGCCGGGGGTGCCGGCACCCCCCGCGATCGGGCTCCCAGCCGCCACCCCCGGCCCGCCCCCCTGGCTTCTGGGAGCCCCATCGCCGGGGGTGCCGGCACCCCCCGCGATCGGGCTCCCAGCCGCCACCCCCGGCCCGCCCCCCTGGCTTCTGGGAGCCCCATCGCCGGGGGTGCCGGCACCCCCCGCGATCGGGCTCCCAGCCGCCACCCCCGGCCCGCCCCCCTGGCTTCTGGGAGCCCCATCGCCGGGGGTGCCGGCACCCCCCGCGATCGGGCTCCCAGCCGCCACCCCCGGCCCGCCCCCCTGGCTTCTGGGAGCCCCATCGCCGGGGGTGCCGGCACCCCCCGCGATCGGGCTCCCAGCCGCCACCCCCGGCCCGCCCCCCTGGCTTCTGGGAGCCCCATCGCCGGGGGTGCCGGCACCCCCCGCGATCGGGCTCCCAGCCGCCACCCCCGGCCCGCCCCCCTGGCTTCTGGGAGCCCCATCGCCGGGGGTGCCGGCACCCCCCGCGATCGGGCTCCCAGCCGCCACCCCCGGCCCGCCCCCCTGGCTTCTGGGAGCCCCATCGCCGGGGGTGCCGGCACCCCCCGCGATCGGGCTCCCAGCCGCCACCCCCGGCCCGCCCCCCTTGGCTTCTGGGAGCCCCATCGCCGGGGGTGCAGGCACCCCCCGCGATCGGGCTCCCAGCCGCCACCCCCGGCCCGCCCCCCTGGCTTCTGGGAGCCCCATCGCCGGGGGTGCAGGCACCCCCCGCGATCGGGCTCCCAGCCGCCACCCCCGGCCCGCCCCCCTGGCTTCTGGGAGCCCCATCGCCGGGGGTGCAGGCACCCCCCGCGATCGGGCTCCCAGCCGCCACCCCCGGCCCGCCCCCCTGGCTTCTGGGAGCCCCATCGCCGGGGGTGCAGGCACCCCCCGCGATCGGGCTCCCAGCCGCCACCCCCGGCCCGCCCCCCTTGGCTTCTGGGAGCCCCATCGCCGGGGGTGCAGGCACCCCCCGCGATCGGGCTCCCAGCCGCCACCCCCGGCCCGCCCCCCTTGGCTTCTGGGAGCCCCATCGCCGGGGGTGCCGGCACCCCCCGCGATCGGGCTCCCAGCCGCCACCCCCGGCCCGCCCCCCTTGGCTTCTGGGAGCCCCATCGCCGGGGGTGCCGGCACCCCCCGCGATCGGGCTCCCAGCCGCCACCCCCGGCCCGCCCCCCTTGGCTTCTGGGAGCCCCATCGCCGGGGGTGCCGGCACCCCCCGCGATCGGGCTCCCAGCCGCCACCCCCGGCCCGCCCCCCTTGGCTTCTGGGAGCCCCATCGCCGGGGGTGCCGGCACCCCCCGCGATCGGGCTCCCAGCCGCCACCCCCGGCCCGCCCCCCTTGGCTTCTGGGAGCCCCATCGCCGGGGGTGCCGGCACCCCCCCGCGATCGGGCTCCCAGCCGCCACCCCCGGCCCGCCCCCCTTGGCTTCTGGGAGCCCCATCGCCGGGGGTGCCGGCACCCCCCGCGATCGGGCTCCCAGCCGCCACCCCCGGCCCGCCCCCCTTGGCTTCTGGGAGCCCCATCGCCGGGGGTGCCGGCACCCCCCGCGATCGGGCTCCCAGCCGCCACCCCCGGCCCGCCCCCCTTGGCTTCTGGGAGCCCCATCGCCGGGGGTGCCGGCACCCCCCGCGATCGGGCTCCAGCCGCCACCCCCGGCCCGCCCCCCTTGGCTTCTGGGAGCCCCATCGCCGGGGGTGCCGGCACCCCCCGCGATCGGGCTCCCAGCCGCCACCCCCGGCCCGCCCCCCTTGGCTTCTGGGAGCCCCATCGCCGGGGGTGCCGGCACCCCCCGCGATCGGGCTCCCAGCCGCCACCCCCCGGCCCGCCCCCCTTGGCTTCTGGGAGCCCCATCGCCGGGGGTGCCGGCACCCCCCGCGATCGGGCTCCCAGCCGCCACCCCCGGCCCGCCCCCCTTGGCTTCTGGGAGCCCCATCGCCGGGGGTGCCGGCACCCCCCGCGATCGGGCTCCCAGCCGCCACCCCCGGCCCGCCCCCCTTGGCTTCTGGGAGCCCCATCGCCGGGGGTGCCGGCACCCCCCGCGATCGGGCTCCCAGCCGCCACCCCCGGCCCGCCCCCCTTGGCTTCTGGGAGCCCCATCGCCGGGGGTGCCGGCACCCCCCGCGATCGGGCTCCCAGCCGCCACCCCCGGCCCGCCCCCCTTGGCTTCTGGGAGCCCCATCGCCGGGGGTGCCGGCACCCCCCGCGATCGGGCTCCCAGCCGCCACCCCCGGCCCGCCCCCCTTGGCTTCTGGGAGCCTTGTGGACCCCCAGCCTCTTTCTCATATTCTGAGTAACATCATCTCCCCATCGGAAAATTTTCAACTGCTTCTCAGACGATTGTACACCCCCAGTGTGCACACCCTCAGAGGGAGTAACCCCCTCTGTATTAGGAGTCACATCAGCCTCTTCCTCCCTGAATATTCAGAACAGTATCCCACCGTTGTTTCTACTTCCAGTGAAACTGATTGTCATATCCTCCTGTCCCAAGCAGAAGTTGGAAACTCTGTCACGTGGGGTGTACACCGTTGTGATATAGAAATTAACATCGTCCTCTCCCGGGTTTACATCAGGAGCAAGCCTATTAATCATTAATATTCATAATTATATTAATATTAATAATAATTATTGATATTAATGATCACAATAAAGAGAGTAAAAATGAATACTGGGTTAAAAGGTTAACCATTTGTAATCATAATTATTAGTAATATCACTATTAATAATAATATTATGGTATTAGCAATTAATGTGACTTAAATCAATACCCAGTGATGCTGGGAATACAATAATGATTAGTATTAGGAACTAATAATATTATTTGATGACATTAATATTAATAATTAATTGAAAGCAGGCATAATCATGTATTGAAAATCATTATCCATAATTAATAATGGTATCTTATGAATTTTTAGTATCATTGATAATTATTAAAATCGATCATTGATGAGTAATAATCATATTATTATTCCTCATTCCACAGGAAGTGTAAACCTACTTGTGATGCTGTTCTTAATAACCAGGGTCGGAAAGCAGGACTTTAGTTTTAATATCGCAGTAGGTGTACACTCACCACGTGACACTGATCCTAATATGAACGGGGGTAGAGTATCACATGACTCCAATTATAGCAATGGATGGATAGCTACGCGGTAATATTGCTCCTAATATTCTCGGAAGAAGCCTTTGCTATTAGTCCGAATATGGCACTGAGGGGACAGTTTTTCTGAGATATAGTTCCTAGTATACGGAGTTGGAGAGGATGATAATAATTCACAGGCTGTGTGCTCCCGCCCAGTGATATTGTAATTACTATCCTGGGAGGGAGAGGATGATATTGCACTCTGTACAGCAGGAGGCGTACACCCAGTCTGGGATATTGTTAATAATACCCATGGAGGGGACAGGCTGATATTACTCGCAATGTGGCACAGGGTGGACATTCACCCTGTTTCATCCTTCTCAATATTCCAAGGCCGAGAGACAGATATTAATCTCAGAATTACAGACACTGGAAAACCCCTTGTGATACTCTTCCAAATATCCAGATCAGGTTGCCAGGAGCCACCCCCGGACGGCCGCCCTGGCTTCTGGGAGCCCCATCGCGGGGGGGTCAGGCACCCCCCGCGATCGGGCTCCCAGCCGCCACCCCCGGCCCGCCCCCCTGGCTTCTGGGAGCCCCATCGCCGGGGGGTCAGGCACGCCCCCCGATCGGGCTCCCAGCCGCCACCCCCGGCCCGCCCCCCTGGCTTCTGGGAGCCCCATCGCCGGGGGTGCCGGCACCCCCCGCGATCGGGCCCCCAGCCGCCACCCCCGGCCCGCCCCCCTGGCTTCTGGGAGCCCCATCGCCGGGGGTGCCGGCACCCCCCGCGATCGGGCCCCCAGCCGCCACCCCCGGCCCGCCCCCCTGGCTTCTGGGAGCCCCATCGCCGGGGGTGCCGGCACCCCCCGCGATCGGGCCCCCAGCCGCCACCCCCGGCCCGCCCCCCTGGCTTCTGGGAGCCCCATCGCCGGGGGTGCCGGCACCCCCCGCGATCGGGCTCCCAGCCGCCACCCCCGGCCCGCCCCCCTGGCTTCTGGGAGCCCCATCGCCGGGGGTGCCGGCACCCCCCGCGATCGGGCTCCCAGCCGCCACCCCCGGCCCGCCCCCCTGGCTTCTGGGAGCCCCATCGCCGGGGGTGCCGGCACCCCCCGCGATCGGGCTCCCAGCCGCCACCCCCGGCCCGCCCCCCTGGCTTCTGGGAGCCCCATCGCCGGGGGTGCCGGCACCCCCCGCGATCGGGCTCCCAGCCGCCACCCCCGGCCCGCCCCCCTGGCTTCTGGGAGCCCCATCGCCGGGGGTGCCGGCACCCCCCGCGATCGGGCTCCCAGCCGCCACCCCCGGCCCGCCCCCCTGGCTTCTGGGAGCCCCATCGCCGGGGGTGCCGGCACCCCCCGCGATCGGGCTCCCAGCCGCCACCCCCGGCCCGCCCCCCTGGCTTCTGGGAGCCCCATCGCCGGGGGTGCCGGCACCCCCCGCGATCGGGCTCCCAGCCGCCACCCCCGGCCCGCCCCCCTGGCTTCTGGGAGCCCCATCGCCGGGGGTGCCGGCACCCCCCGCGATCGGGCTCCCAGCCGCCACCCCCGGCCCGCCCCCCTGGCTTCTGGGAGCCCCATCGCCGGGGGTGCCGGCACCCCCCGCGATCGGGCTCCCAGCCGCCACCCCCGGCCCGCCCCCCTGGCTTCTGGGAGCCCCATCGCCGGGGGTGCCGGCACCCCCCGCGATCGGGCTCCCAGCCGCCACCCCCGGCCCGCCCCCCTGGCTTCTGGGAGCCCCATCGCCGGGGGTGCCGGCACCCCCCGCGATCGGGCTCCCAGCCGCCACCCCCGGCCCGCCCCCCTGGCTTCTGGGAGCCCCATCGCCGGGGGTGCCGGCACCCCCCGCGATCGGGCTCCCAGCCGCCACCCCCGGCCCGCCCCCCTGGCTTCTGGGAGCCCCATCGCCGGGGGTGCCGGCACCCCCCGCGATCGGGCTCCCAGCCGCCACCCCCGGCCCGCCCCCCTGGCTTCTGGGAGCGAGAATGATATTTGTAAAAGAGACCCCGGTAAGCTGGCCTGCTCCTTCACCATGGGAGGGTGTTGTGAGATGGTTCCTTCGATGAAGCAGAAAGCAGCCCTCGCTAGATGCTAAGTCTGCCATTCCATTGACCTTGGACTTGCAGCCTCCAGACTGTGAGAAATCATTATCCGTTTTTCATAAATCACCCAGTCTAGGCCAGGTGCGGTGGCTGACGCCTGTAATCACAGCACTTTGGAAGGCTAAGCCAAGTGGATGAAGAGGTCAAGAGATCGAGACCACCCTGGCCAACATGACGAAACCAAATGTCTACTAAAAATACAAAAAAAGATAGAAAATGCCAGGTATTATTGTGGGCACCTGTAGTCCCAGCTACTCGGGAGGCTGAGGCAGGAAAATCACTGGAACTCGGGAGTTGGAACTTGCAGTGAACTGAGATCACAGCACTGCTCTCCTGCCTGGGCAACAGAGTAAGGCTCCGTTTCAAGATAAATAAATAAATAAATAAATGAATAATAAATAAAATAAACCTCCCAGTCTATGGCACTTTGTCTTAGCAGCCTGAATGAACTAAGACTGCTCAGTAACGAATCAAACAGAAGGCCAGGTCACAGGAACCAAAAGGAAGTCCTCCTAGAAGCAGAATGACATCAGGGAAGAAGGAACTGTGGCAGGAGGGGCAAAGTAGGACCACAGGGCTCTTCTAGGACACCCAGTTCCCAGGCTGTGAGGCCACCTGTGGAGCATGGCATCCTGCCAACCCAGATCAATGGCACAGGTGCCTACCGGGAGCTGTGCAGCAGACCCCCTCTTTCTCAAGGAGCCTTCTCGGGACCAGCCTTCTGGACTGGCATTGGACAAGAGCTTCACAAATGTCCTCACAATTGCATCCATGGGCCAGAAATTGCACTTCTAGAATCTTTCTTAAAGAAAAAGCAAAATGTTTAAATAAATAAATAAAACAATAAAATTAGACTCATTCCTGTAATGTTGCCAGGATATAGCTTATAAGATAGGAAAACAAGCTCAAATTGTAGGAGTGTATTTAATAAAAGAAAAAAAGAAAGAAAAGAATAGAACAGTCAGAAGATGGTCATATTCTAGAAGAGCTGCAGGAATAAGGGAATTAAAAACAATATGCTCCAAAACCCTTTAGAGAAGGTACGCTCGGGCTCCAGACCTTTGGCCTGGTTTTTTGGACAAAAGTGGTGAATTGGTCCTCTCTCCCTCTCTCTCTCCCTCTCTCTCTTTCTCCCTCTCTATGTCCTTCCCTCCATCCCTCTATCCATGCCTTTCTCTCTCTCTCCCTCTCTCTGTCTCTCCCTCCCTCCCTTTCTCCCTCTCTATCTCCCCCTTTCTCTCTCTCTCTCTCTCTCCCACTCTCCCCCGCCCCCTGTCTCTCTGCCTGCTTCTCTGTCCCCTCCCTGCATCCCATACACATCATGGTAGAAAGGCCCCTTAGGATCATCCCATATACTCTGTGGTCATCCACACCTGCCAACCTGCCCTCTGATCTGTATACTGTCCTGGTTTATTCTGCCCACCTGAAAAAGCTCGGCCATGCAGGTAGAAGATGCTGCTGTTCTATTTCCATGATGCCAAATGCCTAGAAATTAAGGGAAAACCCCATTCACCAAAAAAATGGGATTTTATGGAGAATCTTAGCATTTACTTCTAAGCATTTACTTCTAATCTTAGCATTTACTTCCTCCTTTTTTTTCTTTTGTTTAGGTCTGTGTCCTGGGAAGCTCTGGGATGAACATGACTCCTGAGCACAGACGCCGCCCTCACAGAGGTTCGTGTATGCTCGGCTTCATCCGCGGAACTTTACACTCACACTTGACTCACCCACTTTATGTGTCTTTTTTTTTTTTTTGGCCTGACTTTTAGAAAACCAATCTGAGAATAAAGTTTAAAAAGAGAGTTTCTGAATCCTTAACTGAGATCAAAATCTTGGAGTGAAAGCTAAAGATGCAGTGTCCAAGGAGTCAGGGGAATGGGGGCATTTTCGAACCCAGAATCAGTCAGCAGTGGGGAGAAAACAAGGGCTTCTATGTGCGGCTCCCTGATGAGCACTCGGAAAGCAAATGCATTTCAGTCCAGAAGAAGGTCAAGTGAGGAAATGAGCTAAATGGGGCTTATTCCTTGCCCAGCCCTGAGAATAAGCTGGAGGCCCCAGGCAGGAGAGGGAGGGCCAGGCCCCATAAGCCTCTCACCATGGAAAACGATGATGGGCCAGGAAGCTGCAGAGTGAGTCGACCTTCTTGCCCTCTCTGCAGAGGCCTGGCCCTTGTGAGTGAACCCCCTCACTCCCTCTTATTATTTAGTCTTGCTACTATTGGCATATTAAAGTTGGTGATCATTTGGAACATGAGTGCTAAACTGAATTTTGTTAATTCTAATAATTTATCAGAGCATTTTTATATTTCTAGGAAACAGAATTATACATTATCCTCAGAATTATTTTATCTTTCTTGTTAATAATAACAGTCCTTCAGTCGCCCTGCCTTCCCACTGGGTGTGAGTGCATCTCTGCTAATGTGGGGCATGAGAATGGATGCCAGAGGCAGAGCAAGCAGCTCAGAGGCCATAGCAGCTATTTATTTTTTTGTTTATTTATTTATTTTGAGATGGAGTCTCACTCTGTTGCCCAGGCTGAAGTGCAATGGCGTGATCTCAGCTCACTGCAACCTCCACTTCCTGGGTTCAAGCGATTCTCCTGCCTCAGCTTCCAGAGTAGCTGGGATTACAGGCACCCACCACCATGCCGGTCTAATTTTTGGTACTCTTAGTAGAGATGGAGTTTCACCATGTTGGCAAGGTTGGTCTTGAACCCCTGGCCTCGGGTGATTCACCCACCTTGGCCTCCTAAAGTGCTAAGATTACAGGCATGAGCCACCATGCCCGGCCCATTGTGGCATCTTAATCACAGAGTCAAGAAGGCCTGGACCCAGCGTGAAGATGATGAAAAGGGGGAAGAGCAGCTCTCTCACCTATAGTGCTGCCAGGCGCTTCCAACTTTCAACATAAGGGACACTAAATAGCTTTCCCAACGAAAACAACTGAGATGTTGGGTAAAACCTACAAAAATGCATCTTTGTAAGTGCATTACTGGGCTGGCATTGAAGGATGGAATCCACAGCAGTCGATAAGGAATTGGCGGGAACCAAAGTGGAATTTATTTTTCTGTTTAGACAGTTGCACAGAGGATGGGGCATCAGAAACAAAACCGGATGTCTCTCCAAAATGAGGTCAGAAATCTGACATCTTAGACTTAAAATAAAAGCCCACCTCAGAGCAGGAGCAGCAAGGAGAGCAGCTGTCCCTGCATTGGTGCTGGGTGGAGGGAAAACCACTGACCCTGAGAACCGATGAGAAACAGTCCTCCAGGAGTTCATGCTGGAAGACCTCGAGAGCATGGGTCAAATCGACGTGGCACCAGGCGGCTGCTAACTTCACCTCTACCCCATGTGAGTGAACATCTTTGCTGAAACAATGCAACCCTGTCCTCAAAATATCTCCCCACTTAAAATTCCAAGAAAGATAAGTCCCCGTGCAAAAAGTTACAAAACATAAGTAAACAAAGTACTGTGGATACATCCAATAAATCAAGAAACAAATTGAGCAGAGCCACAAAAATCCAAAATGTGGAAAAGATCAACTGCTGGCAAAGTATCCACTGCTGTAGCTCCCGTTAAGAGACTGTATTTCATAAAAAGCTAGACACGCCCCTCTGTGGCCTCACACTTGCCTTCTCAGGCATGTCTGCCCCAGAAATGCCTTTGCACTGCCTTCTCCAAGAGACACATACGGGGTAAGAATATTTAGGCAGTGATTGTAGACATAGAAAACACTTGAAAGCCACCCAAATACATCTCTATCAAGGAAAAAAGCTGGCATAGTCACATTGTGGAATATGATACAGCTGTGAAAATGAACTGCCGTTAGAAGCATCAGCAATGAAAAATTACAGTGAACAAAGGAAATTACTGAAAAATACACTGCTATTCCACATACAGTTCACAAACTATAACATATGACATGGCTGAATAATATACAGAGAAATGATATAACTTATGAAAAGCAAGACAAACATTAACACATTAGTCCTATGTCTGGGTGAAGAAGGGAGACCCAGGTGATCAAAGAAGGGCGTATTGTAGCCTTTCAAGACACTCGATGCTGATGCATGATGACATCAGCGCAATTATTAATCTATCAGATTATGCATTCAGTTTTGTTTATTTGTTTGCTTTTGAGGCGGAGTTTTGCTCATGTAGCCCAGGCTAGAGTTTAATGGCACGATCTCGGCTTGCTGCAACTTCTATCTCCTGGGTTCAAACAACTCTCCCACCTCAGCCTCCCGAGTAGCTGGGATCACAGGTGCCTGCCATGATGCTCAGCTAACTTTTTGTATTTTTTTAGTAGAGACGGGTTTCACCACATTGGCCAGGCTGGTCTTGAACACCTGACTTCAAATGATCCACCTGCCTCAGCCTCCGAAAGTGCTGGGCTTACAGACATGAGCCACCATGCCCAGCCAAATTTTATAGACTCTTAGGTGTCATATATTTCATAATTAAACATAAAAAACTAAAAGTTTACTGTAGTTTGTAAATGAAAGAGCAATAAAAAATGTTGCAAACTTTTAAACATCAAACCTGTTGTATAGCTCATAGTGACCCTCCTATTAAGCTGTGGTAAGCTCCAATTGGTATTTCATTGTTATTTTCTAAAAACTAGGTGAACAGATGAAAAACAGAATTCAGTTTTAAAACAAGATATTAAGATATTGTTACTGGTTGAAAGTGTCCAGGTTCTTGGTGCCTTGAACCAAGAATTGGACGCAATGCAAAAATGGAGCAAGGAAAGAATGAAGCAGCAAAGCAGACATTTACGGAAAATGAAAGCACGCTCCACAGGGTGAGAGCGCCTGAGCACAGGGGGCCCGTTACTGAAGTTTCTAGGGCTTAAATCCCCTCTCGAGGTTTCCATTGGTTACTTGGTGTGTACCCTACGTAAATGAAGAGGATGAAGTAAAATTACAAAGTCATGTACTCGGTGTAAGCCCTGTGTAAATGGAGAGGATATTTCTTGTCACACCGCAAGAGTTTCCATTTCATTTCGTTCTCGGAAGTCAAGGTGAATCGGCCTTATGTTCCTGCCTCCAGACCCTTTTCTCCTGCCTCCGTGGAATGGATGGCAGGACATGGAAAATGGTTTTGTCCAAATGACATGTCCCAGGGCACTGGCAGCTGAGGACAAGAGGGAACCAGTTGGTGTCACTGAGGAACGCTCACCCGTGTCTCCACACCGCACAGAACAAAGTGAGTGTCCTTGTCCTGAACCCTCTGAAGTGAGTATCTCGCCTCAGGGCTTTCATGAAACCCTTTTTAGGAGAGGCTCCTTCTCTCTCCTTCTGCAGCCACAAGGCAGCAGGGATAGCCCCTCTCTCGCTGAAGTTCTTCTTAAAAAAACAAAGAGAATAAAATACTAGAATTAATGTAATGAATAATAAAATAATGAAAATGAAAGTATGTTTCACAGAAGCAGCTCTGGAATTTCATGTACTGGTGGCATTAAAAGCAGAAAATGGGCCTATAGGCCTGGCGGGGTGGCTCATGCCTGTAATCCCAGCACTTTGGGAGGCTGAGGCAGGTGGATCACGAGGTTAGGAGATCGAGACCATCCTGGCTAACACAGTGAAACACTATCTCTACTAAAAATACAAAAAATTAGCCATGCATGGTGATGGGGCCCTGTAGTCCCAGCTACTCGGGAGGCTGAGGCAGGAGAATGGCGTGAACCCGGGAGGCCGAGCTTGTAGTGAGCCAATATCGCTTCACTGCACTCCAGCCTGCGCAACAGAACAAGACTCTGTCAAAAAAAAAAAAAAAAAAAAAAAAAAAAAAGAAAATGGGCCTATAGAGCTCCATTTAATGGCAAAAAATTAAGGAAAGAATAAAAAGACTCTGCTAATAATGGTGACATGAGCTGCTCATATTGTCATTTTCTCTGGGACCTAATATTGGGGAGGAGGTGGGACCACCTGCCACCAGGCTCCAGGTGATTTTTGGGCTGTTCCCCCAAATCACTGCAGCCTCTTCCCTGCTGGTCCCTTGATCCTGCTGCTGTGCCGGGCGTCCTGAGTGGCAGGAGGCACCTCGGCAGCTTCCAGTGGGATAGGCCTGCGGCATTCTGAGCCTGAATGCCGTGATCACTAGGAAGTAAGGAGACATAAGCAGGAAGGGTTCAGGGATGGAGCAGCCGCTTCTCAGGGATCAGTCTCGGGCCCGAGCTGAGAAGAATCCCCTTTCAGGACAATGGCTCCAGGCTGGGGTCAACGCTATCTCTGTGCGTTATGATGACTGACCTGCATCCACAGGGAAGCGTATCCGGGCTCCTTGTTCCCAGGCAATGTTGGGAACACCTTGAAATGGGCACTGGTGGATTTCAATTCCAGCCTTCCAGAAGCCACTCCAAATGGAAATGGAGCTAACGGATGCAGATGGAGTAAGTAAACAACTTTAGGTCCCAAACAACAATTTTCACATACAATATAGTGCACAGGGAAAAATAAAGCCTCGGGACCCCAACTCACAGCCAAAACGGAAAAAAATCATTAAGTTGGAAGCTGAATCATGCAAGAAACTGCATTTCCTTTTGTTCCTAAGCAGATAGCTGCAGATAGCTACATCTCCACAGGAAGCTGGTCTATGTTCACCTTATCTTATATAAAGGCTTATGTAGAGGACTGATTTACCGCATGTGAGATGAAGACGTAACTGATCCTTCCCCATCTGCTCTCTTTCTCTTGCAACCTGAGGAAGACCACAGGTTCCCTCTCTCCCCTCCTGCCCACCATTTTCCTCCAGCCCACCCTTTCCCTCCAGCCCACCCTTCCCTCCTGCCCACTCTTTTCCTCCAGCCCAGCCTTCCCCTCCAGTACAGCCTTCTCCTCCAACCCGCCTGGAAGAGGAAGAGGTCTGCAGCTTACATCAGAATCTCGAAGTTCACACCCAAAAAAGGTAAAAGATCCTGCGGGATGCTGGCATATACAACTAACGAGATAACCCTCTGGATGTACATCCTAGCATACAGGAAGAGCATTCTTGTTCATGGCGGTGGTTTCAAATATTTCAGTGAGTTTTCCCTTGAATGCCTCAGTTGGGAGCCACTTCAGTTCAGTGCAGGAAGCAAGGGAGCTTCAAGGACTGGTAGTTATGAATTCAAGCTTATACACAGCGACAGATCACAGGTCTGTGGAAGATACTTGTCAATCAATATTCAGAGGTAGCATTCCATAACTGAAGCATAGGGCATATCTGACTTCATCTGACAAGGCTAAAATCATGATTGTTTTTCTAACTGGGAAATTTATGTAACTTATTTGCCAATAAACAACCACCTCTCTCTCCCCATTTTCTGACATAACACTAGTCGTTAGAGAAATGTTCCGATGATGTTCATGAAAGAACAAACCAATGTCTTCCGCTTTTAATACCACCTATTTCACACATATGACTCTTGCTGCTTCCATGTGACACTAAAAATATCGGGAGTGCCAGGAAGTCTCTTTAATCATCGTTCTCCAATGTGCTCAGGAGATGAAGTCATTCTGTGAAGTGGACTTCAGTTGACACCACTGAGAAAATGTCCTAGAGAAAGTAAAACTTGTAGTGGCCTCATACTTTACAGAAATAATCCAACTTCTTTTTTCATTTCTTTCCGGTTTTTGGACATTAATTTTAATTGGTTCAGGGCAACCTGTTTCTGCATCAAAGTCTTGGGAAGCTTCCATCTGTTTTTAAACTATATTATATTATATTATATTATATTATATTATATTATACTATTTATTTATTTAGAAATAGAGTCTCACTGTGTCACTCAGGCCAAAGTGTAGTAGTATGATCACGGCTCACTGCAGTCTCAACCTCCCAGGCTCGAGCCAATCCTCAGGCCTCCGCCACCTGAGTAGCTGGGACTACAGGTGTGCCACCATGTCCTGCTAACGTTTTATTTTTATTTTTTGTAGAGACAGGATCTCGTTATGTGGCCAAAGCGGGTCTCAAACTCCTGGTCTCAAGCAATCCTTGTGTCAGCCTCCTAAAGTGCTGAGATTATAGACATGAGCCATGGCACGCAGCTGATTTATTATTTTATTTTCTCAGAACTCTATGCAACCTGATTCTTAATACATAAGGAAAGAGAAGCCAGTCAAAAGTGGAAGTAGTTGCACACAATGAAAGTGTCATTTGGCACTTAGACAAGAGAGGCGGATTATAAAAATAAAAGATCTACATGTCGCAATTGGCTGTGGGCTTGGACTCCAGCACTTTTTATTTTTATTTTTTTAGGAGATAGTGTCTCACTCTCTTACTCAAACTGGAGTGCAGTGATATAATCATAGCTCACTGTTATCTCAAACTCCTGAGTTCAAGTGATCCTCCTGCCTCGACCTCCCAAGTACCTGGGACTACAGATGTGCCATCGCTCCAGGCAATTTTTTTTTTTGAATTTTTGTAGAGACGAGGTCTCCCTGTGTTGCCCAGGCTAGTCTCAAACATGTGACCTCAAGCAATCGTTCCCCCTTGGCCTCTAAAGCGCTGGGGTTATAGGTGTGAGTCCCTGTACCCGGCCAAGAAACCAACCCCACCTGCTTTCTATATAAAGTTTAGCATCTAGATACGAAGCAAAATAAGTTTTCAAGATCAAGGAGTCTGAAGGGAAGCTGCTGGGAGGGGAATGGGCTCAAGGCAGCGTTTTCTGGTCTACAGTTTTGCTTATTCTTGGACTTTCCAAAGTCCTGAAAGAAGCAGAAGGAAAGTGAGAAGAGAGGAAGAGGCAGGAGGAAAGGAGGAGGGCTGCACCTCTGCGGTTGCAGATTAGCCCAAGCCGGCTCAGTGGCTGGGAAGGAAGGGAGGAAACCCCCAAGGCCGAAGGTGGAGTCAGAGTCCTGGGTCCAGCAGAGACTGGACAGGAGGAGGGTGCCGGGAGCCAAAGACCTTCCTGCTAGGACTGCAACCTCTTAAACTGCTTAGGCTTTTATCTAAATTTGATATGTCCGCATTTTGTAGACCTCCAAACCAAGTCACTCAGGGTAACCCAGACAGGAAGGGGAGGATGATAGGAGAAGGTGCCCCACCTGATGATGCCCTTCTGGCTTTTACCCATTCCTGGGAATGACTCTTTCTCCAACTCGGGGGATACCCCTATGGGAGAATACAGTGGCGTGGACCAGCAGTGGAGAATTCCAAGTCCAAAAAACGATTGGCATTTTCAAGGAAAGTAAGAAATCATCCTGCATATATGAAATATTGGGAAAAAGGTTGTTACTAATAATTCTCAAGCGACCCCTCTGGTGAGACTAGGTTTCTCTGGGGATGTGTGGAGCAGGGTGTATGTACCGCGTGAGCACATCCCACCCTTCAGACTCCTTCAGCTCCTGTCTACTGTAGCAGTCAGAGGGCAACTCCGGTCCTCATCTCCTCTGAGCGACCCACTCACTCATTCACTCACTCATTCATTCACTCGTTAACTCATTCACTCACTCACTCATTCACTCATTCACTCCTTCACTCGCTCACTCACTCATTCACTCACCCTTTTACTCACTTGCTCATTCATTTACTCATTCACTCACTCATTCACTGACCCATTCACTCACTCACTCACTCATTCACTCACCCATTCATTCACTCATTCATTCCCTCATTCACTCACTCAGTCATTCCCTAACTCACCCTTTCACTCACTCACCCATTCACTCATTCACTCACTCATTCACTCACTCATTCACTCACTTATTCACTCACTCACTCATTTCCTCATTCATTCACTCAATCATTCACTCACTCAAATCATTCACTCATTCACTCACTCATTCACCTCTTCACTCACTCATTCACTCATCCTTTACTCACACACTCACTTATTTATTGACTCATTCACTCACTCACTTGTTCATTCACTCACTCAATTCTTCACTCCCTCATTCACTTGTTCGCTCACTGACTCATTCACTCACTCTTTCCCTCACCCATTCACTCACTCACCCACTCATCTGTTCACTCACTCATTCACCCACTCACCCATTCACTAAGTCACTCATTCATTCACTCACTCACTCATTCATTCACTCACTCACTCACTCATCACTCATTTATTCCCTCGGTCACTCACTCATTCACTCACTTATTCACTTGCTTATTCACTCACTCATTCACTAAGACGCTCATTCATTCACTTACTCACTTATTCACTCACCCATTCACTCACTCACTCATTCACTCATTGACTCCCTTGGCAATTCATTCACTCACTCACGGTCACTCATTCAGTCATTTACCCACTCACTCACTCATTTCTCCTTCCCTCATCCACTCACTCACTCATTCACTGACTGACTCACTCACTCACCCATTCACTCATTTACTCACTCATTTACTCCTTCACTCACTCACTCACTCCCTCCTTCATTCATTCATTCAGCAGCACCCATGACAGGTTCACTCTGTCCTGGGCTCTGCTGTTGCCCTGGGACTGCAGCAGGGAATAGTGAAAGATCTCTGAATCCACGGCATTCACAGTTCAGCCAGGGGACCTTTCGAGAAGCCCAGCAGATAGGTGAAATGCCCCATATGTGACACTGACGAGGATGTTTTAAGAGCAGCAGGGAGGGAACAGGAGTGTGCATGGAGCCCAAAATTTCTAAGAGGGTGATCTGGGGAGGCCTCACCGTGCAGGAGACCTTGCAGGACAGACCTGTGGAAAGTGGGCAGAGTCGGTAGGGAGAGGAGGGCCTGGGTTGAGGAAAGAGCAGGCTAGGCCTGAGGTTGTCGGGTGCCTGCATGGGCCTCTGGGCAGCACCAGGATCTGAAGGGACCAGAGGACAGGCCAGTGTGGCTTGTGTGGGGTCTGTGACTCCGAGTCAGCAGAGAAGATGCCTGAATTACATCCTGATAGGTGCACCCTGACTTTGAAGCTGAGGACACCCGAGACATGGAGGTGGGGTGGAGGTTGGGGCAGAGCAGGGGATGAGGAGGGAGCCTGTTTCGGTCCAGGTCAAAGGTGGTGGCCTGGCCCTAGTGGCTCCAGATGCAATGAAGAGCCAATGGGGACTTTCCTGAGGGACTTAGATGCCAGGGTGGAAGAGCACTGCAAGGCTTCAGCCTGAGCCCCTGGGAGGATGGAGTCACCAGGAGCTGAGGTAAGGAAGACTGAGCGATGGGGGGTTGTGTGGGGGGTGCAGAGGCCTGAGCTCAGTTTGGCCCCTGCAGATTTGAGATGCCCACTCCATGCACAGGCCGAGACAGCAGAGAAGGGGAAGAGGCTGCAGCTCAGGTAGCCCTGGGATGTGCAGCCCCACATGCTGGGGCACTGGGTCATGGTGTCCTCATGGCTGGGAGCTGCTTCCCTCCTGGGATGCCAGAACTCCTTTAGGGCACATCGGCAACTCCTGCGCTCACCACTGAGGGGAAGTGGGAAGGGCAGCTGTCCCTATGCATGTTCTCCTTCACCTTGTCCTAGGCAGGTCCCAGGCAGCACCACCCTCCCAAGTGGCTCCCCTTGGCCGCTGTCTCTAGTGTTCACAGCCAGACCCTAGAAGAGGGCTGGACTCAGCGGCTCACTTCTGATGAATAGAACCAGGCAAAAGAGATGGCGGTCTCTCCTGAGATTGGATTGGGAGGAGCTGAGGTTCTGTCCACTGGAACTCTCCCCCTGGCTCTTGGTAGGTGCTAGTTCTGGCAAAGCCAGTCACCCGCCCAGGGCAGAGGGCAACCTGAAGCTGATGCCACAGAGAGACTGGGGCCTTCAGTCCAACAGCCTGCAAGCAACAGAATCCTGCCAGCAACACAGAAGTGAGCATGGAAGCAGCTCCTCCCCTGATGAGCCTGAGCCTTCAGAAGACACAGCAGCCCTAGGCAGACACCTGCTGCAGCCCTGGAGAGCCCCTGGGGCAGAGGGCCCAGTGAAGCCTGCCTGAACTCCTGGCCCAAGGAGTAATCATTCCTGGGGTATAAGTGTGTGCTGGTGTGGGCCTTTGGAGTAATCTGTCAAGGGACAATAAAGAACAAGCACACACCTCAGGTCCTACTGGGTGGAAGCTGTACGGTCAGCACGGCATGTAATATCTTCCTCTTAAATTAGAAGATTCATTGCTAAGGCCAAAGTTAAAAAAAAAAAAACAAACAAAAAACTCTAGTTGTAGCAACATTGAAATACATGTCTTTCAAAAAAAAAAAAAAGCCATAGCTATTCTTTTCCATCTTTGCTACAGGTATATATTAATATATGTTAATTCCCTGACTGACTGAGCAATGGGCCAAACTCATAAGAACAGATGTGTGAGGACCGTCAGTGACCACCCTGACCCCAGCCCTTATACACAGACAAACTTTTGAACATAATCCGTAACCTTGGGGGTCTTGACACTCTAAATTTTATTGTTTTTCATTAGCTATTTCTATTCCCTAAACAATACCTGTTCATCGCAGAGAAAAATGGCATTGCCTATACTAAGCAAAAGAAAGGAAATAAAATGCTCAGAAACATTTACATATGTATGCAGACTCACACACACACACACACACACACACACACACACACACGCACGCACTCACACACAGGCTCGCACTGCGTCTAGGCCTGCCTTTTCACTTATTTGTATGTCCTGAACATATTTCCATGTCAGTAGACACATATCTTTGTAGCGGTAACAGCAACTAAATATTATTGCAGCGCATATTTTTACCATCATTTATTTAACTCATCATGTTTGAACTGTTAGGTTGTATCTATCATTTTCTGTATTACAGACAATTTGATGACAAATGACCAATCCCCTAATGTTCAATATAAAAATATCAATTGTATAAGGAGATAACGGGTATTTGGCTAAAATAAAATTCAGTGTGGCCCACCTTCTCCACATGTAACATGCTCTAAAAAGGCATGAATAATTAAATTAGCCCTTCTATTCTCCAGCACAGATCCTGAGCCCAGCTGTGGGTGCAGGTGCTTAGAGCCTTGGTCTGCTCTTCTGCCCGCCAGAAGGCAAAGGCCACTCAACTGTCACCTTAGACAGCCAGGATTCGCCTCTCCCTTTTAATTAATAGAATAATGCTCAGGTTCACTGCATGAGAGCAGCGCTCTCTGACTTTGCATTCATCAGGATAACCTAGGTGGTTTGTTTAAAAATACACATTTCCTGGCTGAGCTCCCAGAAACTGGACTTCAGTGGTTTAATGGGGGTGTGCATAGGACAGGTGATTCTGAGGACCACGAGGGGTTAGGAATTTCGCCGTTAATTCTGGCCAAGGAGAGATTAGACCATCCAGCATTGTCTGCAGCATATATATTTTTTTCCTCTTTTGCAATGAATATTTGATGCTCAGCGGATGAGCCCCAGGATGAGGCACACATCCAAGAAAAATCCATGCCTCTCCATCTTTTCCCCAGGATTGCCCTTTGGTGAGACTCTCCCTTTGCGATTGCTTCACTTTCCCGGGTTCATAGAACAAACCTCTTCTTAGTCTCTTTTGTTGTTTCCTATCTGTTCAACAAACACCCCACTGCGCAGGACCATCCTCCGGAAAGCCCTCGAGTGGGGCCGTTTGGGAGCCCTTCTTCGTGGGGTGAGCACTGAAGGAACCGGGATCCCATAAGCCCGTGCTTTTGTAGGGGCTGCTCCCTGTCCCATCGCAGGTAACTGCCACCAGGCTGTTAAGCTGTGGATGGCAACTGGCACAGCGCTTTGGATGTGCGTATTTCAGCACGTGGAGTTGGCCGGTGAAGTCAGCCGAGGTCGGCACAGCGTACAGCAGCGCGCCTGTCCGTAGGGAGGAAGGGTCGTCCCGCCTCCCCGCCAGGTCAGTCCCGTTGCGCCTCCTCCTATCCCACTCTGACTTTCGCGCGCCCAGGCGTCTCTGAGGGTAGCGCCCCGATACTCTCCCCCACCCCAAGGATTCTTCTCCCCACGGGACGAGCTGGGGGCCCAGGAGCGCCACAGACCCCGTGGACCCGGGAAATCGCAGCTTCGTCATAGCTAAGCTCGCCGCGCTCAGCTTTTCCCACCACCTGGAGGATCCACTCTCCGTGCGTCCTTCCCGACCTCAGGCTGCAGAGAAAACGTGGGGGCGGGGATCGAGGAAGCCGCGCGCAGAGGCTCCTAGCGCAGCCCCAGGAGGAATCCTGCCTCCAACAAGAAGCTGTGCGCGCGGCCGGGCTCGGCGCTGACAACAGCCGGATCTACCGGGCCTGCCGCGAGCCTCCGCGTCCAGGTGGGGTCTCCGCGCCCCAATTCCACCCCGCCCCGCCATCGGCGCTCCCCGCAAGTGCGGGGTTTCCACCGGCCCCGGCGTTCGCGCCCACTCACGGTCTCCCTTGCCCCCCCCCCCCCCGCCCCGGGAGATGCTCCCGGCGTTCTATTCCGCCCTGCCTTGGCCCGCCCAGCGAACGATGTGACCCCGCCCCCTTGCGGTCTCCCCTCCCCCGGTCGCTGCCCCTGCCCCCACCTGTGGCGCTCCGGGCATCTCTAAAGGCCCCAACCAGAGTCCTCCAACCCACCCGCGAGGCTAGCGCACCGGCAACGCGGCCCCACCCCCAGGGACCCCGCCCACTTGTGGTGCTACCCCCGCCTCCGCGACCTCACCCACCGCTAGGCGCGGCAGCCACCTACGACGACCCCCGCGTAGGTCCTCCTGCCCACACCCGGCCCCGGCCAGCCCCTGCCCCTTTCTCTGCCCCTTTCCCTGCCCCTGCCCCTGCCCCTAGCCGCGCCCCACCCCCGCAGCCCCTCCTGTGCGCTTGGGCCCCGCCCGTCAAGACCCTTTGACGCTAGGGCCGGGCGGGGGCGCGGGCGGGGCAGCTTTTCCGAGTCGGGCGCGCGCCGGCAGGGTCTCCATTGCCTGCTGCGCACCCGGACTAGCGGCTGCCCTCGGCCTCCTCGCCTTGGACGCGGACGACTCCCGGGCCCCCAAGGGCTCCTTGCGGAAGTTCCTGGAGCACCTCTCCGGGGCCGGCAAGGCCATCGGCGTGCTGACCAGCGGGGGACATGCTGCTCAAGGTGCGCGCCCCCCTCCGGGTGGCGAGGGAGGGACGGACGGAGAAGGGGAGAAGAGGGAGAAGGGGAGAACAGGGCAAAGGGGATGGGGGAACCGGGCAGAAGAGGGGGAAGCGATGGGAGGACCCGGGGAAAGGTGGGGAAGCGATGGGAAGAACTGGGGAGAAGAGCGGGGAAGCGACGGGAAGAACTGGGGAGAAGCCCGTGCCCGGGAGCGGCAGGGGTACCTGCGGGGCGGCGGGAGCCGGCAAGGCAGCCCCGGGGTCCTTGCCGGGTGGGGCGGAGGAGGAAGGAACATGGCGATAGGAACCTCCATTCGGAAAATAGTGAGCTTTCCACCCTCTCCGGTTTATGTTTTAAATTGAGCCTGGTAGAGGGGGTCGCCTGGAGCACCTTCCGGGGTCGTTCTGCCTCTGAGCTGTAGGATGGCGCCGGGCTTCCCCTCCGAATCCTGGGTACAGCGCGATCACTTAAGTTGCCCCCGCCCCCCAACTCCGCCCCACGCCACCCCCCAGCTTGTCGAGGAAGAAACGGCCGGATCCCGGCGGGCCTCCTGTCGCCTCGGGCCCCCCGCGGCGTGGGCGGGGGTCCCGGCTGCTGCAATGCGGGAAACGGCAGGGGTGCTCTGGGTTCCCGCCTAGCGTCTCCGAGGCAGTCTGGCAGCCCCTCGCGTTTCCGTTGGAAGATTTTTAAAAAAGGGTTTCCTGCGCTCGCATGTGCTGTCGCCTTCCGGCTCGTGACAAAACCGAAAACTAAAATGGGTCCCAGGCCCTCCCCGCCAGCCTCCGCGGACGGGAAGGACCAGGAAGCGGGGACTCCGGGACGTCAGCGGCGCCGCAGCGCGGGCTTTGGGCTTCCCCTGTCCTGTAATGTGGAAAGGGCTCTCCAGGAGGGGCCGAGCCTGGGCCCACGACGCAGGCGCTCCGGGAGGACATTTAACATTGAAGAGCGAGAGGTGGTGGAGACTGCGCTCCCCAGGCCCCGGGTGCACGTAGGGGCACCGGTGCCCAGGTTCAGGAGGGTGAGGCCTTCTTGGCCAGGTAGCCTTGTTAAATCTATCTGAAAATCACAGATAACTAAGTATCAAGTCGTCACAGATCATTTTAGTATCCTGAATGAGACGGCTACGGAAAACATGAAAACATCGTTACTGGTTACGTGCATGATGCATCCAAAACATTGTTACCTACACAGTGGCAGCACTGATATTTGTGGGCTTTTGAACGTGTGGACTGGAGTGTTAAGAGCCCTTCAGAGTTATGACAGTAGTTTGATTTGAATGTTCTTTTCTTGGCGAATAAATGCTGTACATTGAATTTACCCAGGAAACTAGGAAGGTGAACCCACACGAAGGACACAGGCCTGTGGGCTGCTCCAGGCGCCCTTAGGGCGTTGCAGGGCCTGAGCCATGCGCTTCCTGCTCAGCCTCCTGAGAGCCGTGACGGCGTCTCTGTTCTGGCTCACACTGGACCCGCTAGTTTCATATTCTTGTTATGGTTCCGAGGCTACAAGCGGTTGGATTCTGTGAGACACTCTCTGTCTTCCTCCTCCGGCTGCTTTCAAATGGGTCGTCTTTTTTTAGAACTGATTTTTTAAGCAGTGATTGATGGGGTGAGTTGCAGTGCTGTCCTGAACTGCAGAGGGAGCGCACTGAGGAACCTGGGTTTTGATGCTGTGCACATCAGCAGAGTCACCAGCCCAGGGCCCTGTCAGTCCCATTATTAAGCTCATTTCTTGCTCTTGTCATCGTTACTCAGACGCCTTAAAAAAAAAGCAAACTCCTGCTTGCCGTCACTGGCTGAGTTTGGCAAATGGGTGTTTACCCTGGAAAGAGGGGCATTTTGTCCTCTGGAACGTCTAAGGCGCCCTTTGGTGAGGTGGTCTGTTTCTGACCACTCTATCCCGTGGGCGTCCTTCCTACTTCCACCTTCCCTTTCCGAACGCCTCCGCCTCCAGGGCTTTAACTTTCCTTCTG
Organism: Macaca nemestrina; assembly: GCF_043159975.1. Classification (NCBI taxonomy): domain Eukaryota; kingdom Metazoa; phylum Chordata; class Mammalia; order Primates; family Cercopithecidae; genus Macaca; species Macaca nemestrina. Next base: position 24,091 of record NW_027257870.1, read on the forward strand.
TGTGTGCAAAGCAGAGGTTATGACTGTTGTGCCAGTGCCCTGTTTTTTCTTTCTTTCTCTCTTTCTTTCTTTCTTTCTTCCTTTCTTTCTTTCTTTCTTTCTTTCTTTCTTTCTTTCTTTCTTTCTTTCTTTCTTTCTTTCTTTTCTTTTCTTTTCTTTTTTCTTTCTTTCTTTCTCTTTCTTTCTCTCTTTCTTTCTCTCTCTCTTTCTTTCTCTTTCTCTTTCTTTCTTTCTTTCTTTCTTTCTTTCTTTCTTTCTTTCTTTCTTTCTTTCTTTCTTTCTTTCTTTCTTTCTTTCTTTCTTTCTTTCTTTCTTTCTTTCTTTCTTTCTTTCTTTCTTTCTTTCTTTCTTTCTTTCTTTTTTTTGCTAAGGGCCCAAAACTTGCTGCATCTCAAAAGAAGCAATTGCATCCATTTGTTCACGATGAGCATAAACTGCTCTTTAAGGGAGACTAATTGGTAAACCCGGCTGCTGTGGGTAGAAAGACGGAGGTGGCCGCGGAAGCAGGGCTCTGCCTCTTGGAAGCCTGCACAACCGTCCTGCTTTCTTTCTTCAATATCCGCGGGGGGGGGGGGGGGGTTAATTTTAATAAGCCCTGGAAACCAACAAAGCAGGAAAGTGCTAAGACATTGAGGTGTGAGATTTAAAATGACAACCAGCAGCCTCTCATTCTTCCTTCACTGAGGAAGGAAGGAACCAGTTGCCTCTTCGTTTTGGGGCTGCAGGGTATGTTTGGCAGCGACACTGGCCCTTTGTGCTGTGTGACTCAAGAATTGAGATAGTTCTTTACTAAGTGTTTTGTGCAGTAGGTATGAAAATGGGGAAAGAGGGAGCACTGTCCGGGGTGGAGAGGCGTGGAGAGACGCTGTGATACATAGCGAGTCCTTTTCTTCTGGGCTCCTGGTTTTCAATCTTTTCCTTCTTTTTTTCCTAACAGCTTGAAAGATGATTTTTGTGTCTTAATTAAAAGATTGAAGACTGTGGGTCAGACCCAAACTAATTCCATTGGCATCAAAGAAAAGGATTCTTTACATATTTATCTATAGGCATAATTAATTTTTTATTTTTTGCTGAATTATCTGGTTAGTCAAATCATACATTAGAGAAGTAATATTAAAAATTAAAAAATAAAAAATATATCTGTAAACATATCCCCCTTCCATTCCAGTCTTTGTCTCTGTGTAATTTTAGAACCTTGGGCCATGATGTACATAGAGTTTATATTCTTTTAATATCTTGCTACTTCATTGTTTTCATGTTTAATCTTTGGGTTGATGTATCACAGGTTACTTGACCGTTTCTTACAGGTGTTTGGTTTAGTTTTTTTTTTTTCCCTTAACGCTAATGTAAATTTGAGTGTTTGGATGGTAGTTTTAGCAGAATTTAAGGCAGAGTCTCAGTTAGGGTGATGGATCGATTTATAGTCCCTAGTTTGAGGAGGGAGGTGGCAATATGCCCTTTCTTCTAAAATTGATATGTTAAATCACAATGGACATTTACATGATTTTGAGCACTTGGGACTCCCCTGGGGTTCACTGGTATTGCAAGGTCAGGGCTGGGGATCTTCTGCTGGAGAGGCCCCCAGCGTGCCCAGCGCAGGGTCCTGAGTGTGTTGCTGCAGGACAAGCTCTGGGCTTTGCCCTGCAGCGGCCGTCGCTCTGGGAAGAGCTGGCTGCTCCAGGAATGAGGCCTATGCTCTGAAGCTCACAGTCAGCAGACCAGCAAAGGTCAGCACAGATGACCTTATATGAATCATTCATTTAACAAGCATTCATGGAATACACATTCCATGCAGTTGGAACTTAGAGTGGAAGGCCATCAGTTCACTGTTGTCTCAGCAGAACTTTGTCCCTGGGTCCCTGTTGAACTTAGAGTGGAAGGCCATCTGCTCACTATTGTCTGAGCAGAGCTTGGTCCCTGGGTCCCTGTTGAACTTAGAGTGGAAGGCCATCAACTCACTGTTGTCTGAGCAGAGCTTGGTCCCTGGGTCCCTGTTGAACTTAGAGTGGAAGGCCATCAGCTCACTGTTGTCTGAGCAGAGCTTGGTCTCTGGCTCCCTGTTGTAGCCTCTGCTCCTAGGAGGTGCACGGTGAGTGTTGGGGGACCCTCCACAGGCACAATTGCTGAACAAGGACCCCTCCCAAGGGTGTCAGCCCTAGGCCCTGAGCTCTGAAGAGGAGGAAGGCATTCCTGGGGCCATCTCCCCTTCTGGATACTGAGCTCTGCACAGAGAGAAACTCTTCCACATTCACTGCAGTGAAGTTCATACTTTAGAGACTGGGGCCTGCATTCCCCAGAATTTCCATGGCCACAGGTGGTGGCCGCACCATGCGACTGGTGTCTATGTTCCCTGGAATTTCCGTGGCCATAGATGGTGGCTGTACCATGTGACTGGGGTCTGCATTCCCTGGAATTTCCGTGACTGCAGGTGGTGGCTGCACCATGCGACTGGAGTCTGTGTTCCCCAGGATTTCTGTGACCACAGGTGGTAGCTGCACCATGCGACTGGAGTCTGTGTTTCCCAGGATTTCTGTGACCACAGGTGGTAGCTGTACCATGTGACTGAGGGTCTGCGTTCCCCTGAATTTCCGTGGCCATAGGTGGTGGCTGTACCATGGGAATGAGGGTCTCTGTTCTCTGGAATTTCCATGGCCATAGGTAGTGGCTGTACCATGCGACTGGGGTCTGCGTTCTCCAGAATTTCTGTGGCTGCAGGCTGTGGCTGCACCATGCGACTGGGGTATGCATTCCTCGGAATTTCCGTGGCCATATATGGTGGCTGTACCATGTGACTGAGGGTCTGCATTCCTTGGAATTTCCATGGCCATAGATAGTGGCTGTACCATGTGTCTGAGGGTCTGCGTTCTCTGGAATTTCTGTGGCTGCAGATAGTGGCTGTACCATGTGACTGAGGGTCTGCATTCCTGGAATTTCTGTGGTCGCACATGGTGGCTGTACCATACAACTGGGGTCTACATTCCCTGGAATTTCCTTGGCCACAGGCGGTGGCTGCACCATGCATCAGGTCCTCTGTCTCAGGAGTTGGTGCCATTGTCTCTGTTACTCCCTCGCCTGACACACAGAGGCAGTTCCTGACTTTATCACTCCCAGGAAACACACAGGCATCTGTTTTGGATCCTTGTTTTATTTCCCCATCACCTTTCTCATCAAAGGGAAATTCACATCCCTCTAAAGCTGAAAATGGTGTGGGGCCCCCTGGTGGTCTTTCCAAGGCATTATCAGCAGGTAAATTAGATCATGTGGGCCAGTGTACCTGAAATGAAAACAGAAAGGTAAGTCGTGTCACTAAGCTTTGGTGGGAGATTCAGGGTCTTTGTTAGTGGCAGAATCATCCAAAGTAAGTTGTTTGTTCACTGCAGATCTAGATGGTTGGCTGTGTCAGGACTAAACTTAGCCATTGTCGACAGAGTGTCGCTTAATCCCTCACGGAAGCGTGTCAAGTACATTGAAGAATAGCTGCCAAGTCTGCTATTGTCGGGAGAGAGGCAGGTACGTCTCTCGCTTAGCCCAGTGCTGCAGGAGGCCAGGCTCACGTCAGGCTGTGCGTGTGAGTGGGTTGGATTTTTAGCACTCTGGGACGGTAAAGCACAAACATCTATTTTTAACTTGTGGGTGACCTTCTTCTGTGCTGCTTGAGTCTCTGTGGGCCTTTCTGTTTCCTTCCTGAGGAGTCTGTGCCGGGGTCCCAAGCGTTCTCTGGGCTGCACCTCCGCGCCTGCCCAGTGAGGAGGCTCCTCCTGGTGGCTGTGGGACTGGGCTGGGCCCACACTGTCAGCATCGTCTGGGGTAAGCAAGCCCGTCCTTCCACACCTCAGTGTCCCCAGCTGTTGAACAGGGCTAATCAACTGACCGTCAGGATTAATGGGGATCAGATGCGCTCATCTCATAGCCCTGCTTGGTAAATAGCCACTTCCACTCTGTCCTCCAATGTGCTACTCTAGACTTTTTCTTTACCTCCATTTAGCCAGGTGATTCGAGGTGACAGTGACTATCAAGAGGGATGTACAGAGGAAACCAGTGGAAGAGAGCTCGAGGAGCAGACATGGGCGCAGGGAGCACAGTGCGGGGAGCACGGCTGCAGGGAGCATAGGCATGGGGAGCACAGATAGGTGTAGGGAGCATGGGCGCAGGGAGCACAGTGCGGGGAGAACGGGTGTGGGGAGCACGAGCGTGTGAAGCATGGGTGCGGGGAGCACAGGTGCTGGGAGCACAGGGCACGGAGAGCATGTGTGTACTTGCTCTGCTCTGACAGAGGCTGCCGAGCATGTACTCTGTGCTCAGATGGGTCAGAGCCTCAGTGCCTCTTTTTAAAAAAAAAAAAAATCTTTTTTTAAAGATAGGACTTCTGTCTTCCTGGTGGCCCCTTTTAGTCGATACTCTTTTAAGCCTGCTTTTCCAGAGAAAAGCTAGGAAGGATGGCCTATATAGGTTCCAGTCTGGGCATATCTGGAAGAATGGGTCTTTTTTAGGTTTGAGTCTGGCGTACCTGGGGACATCTTTGAACCTCCACTCAGAGTCCCAGAACCACGAGTAGAGGCTCCCCAAATGTCTGCTGGGACTTTCCCCTCTGCTCGCGGATGATGAAGAGCAGAACCTCACCCTGCCACGACCTCTGGGGTCCTCCTTCCTGGAGGGCAGTGCCTTGGTGACCAGCGTGTGTAGGAGTCTGAGCTGGCACCTTCGGGCTATGCTGTGCAGCGGGGGCTCATGCCATGGGGCATTCTTGTGTTCTGCACCGGGACTGGTGACGTTGGGCATCCTCGTGCACTGTGGACCACATGAGGTGCACATGAGCCAGACAGCTCCCGGAATTCGGAGCCTGGCTCTGTCTCAGGCCACCCACCTGTCTGTGGCATTTTTGAGGGATTGTGGGGACCGTATGAGTCTGTGTCCCCACCCTCACTGGCTGGACACCTGTGCCAGGCTGGAGTTTTATGTTTCACCATCCCCTGTTCCGAGTTGTGTGAATATTTATTTTCATTACCTACTCTCATGAGCTTTCCTTTTTTTAAAAAAAAAAATCGGAGACAGACTTTGAAGTCCCCTGGCCCCACCGTTCATGGACCTAATGGTATTGCAGAAATTATGACTTCAATTATGTATAATAACTGGGGCTACTTTAAAAGTCATGTAAAGGAACAAGGTGGAGTAGCCATTTCAAGCTGTACATCATGCTGGATTCTTAAGTGAACATTATCAGGCTTTCAACACGTTTTCTCTTTTTATTTACTTTGGAGAATATAACGGATGCTCAGAAGCTGTTGGGATTTAGTAAGAGGAAGTTATCCTTAAGAAGCTATTTAAGCAAGGGGACAGTTGGAGTAAACGTAAATTATGAACACACACCTATTCCAAACCAGAGAAATAAAAGCATCAACTGTACTGGGGTTGAAACTTGGGTGCTAGTGTGTCTTTCCTGCCCACAGTGACTGTGGCAGTGCTGTGGGCAGGAAATTCTGGAAAGAAGACTTGGTGCCAGTGGTAATTTTTGTGACGATTCATTTGCTTTCAGCTCAAGTGACTATAGTCTTACTTGCAAATGGCTAGGTGTCCACCAATGGACCACAACACTGACATAGGACACATGAGAAATGACCCTTGGGTTTTTAATAATTATTATTTTTAATGGACACATTATAGTACATATCCATGGGATACAGTATGATATTTCAATACATGTTTTTCGTGTGTAATTAGCAACTCAGGGTAATTAGCATGTCCATCATCTCAAACATTTGTCATTTCTTAATGCTGGGAATATTTAAAATCCTCTCTTCTAGCTGCTTGAAAATATACAATAAATTGTAAACTATAGTCACCCTACAAGGCTATAGCACACTAACCCTTATTTTTACTATCTAGATGTAATTTTGTATCCATTAGACAACCTCTCCCTTTCTGCCTTCCCGCCGCCCTTTCCTGTCTCTAGAAGCCACTGTTCTACCTTCCGAGGGTAGAATATCGTTTTCCTCATAGAGATCTTTAACCTTCTTGGTTAGATTTCTTCTGAGGTATTTTTATTTTTATTTTATATTTTTGTAGTTAAATGGGATTGCTTTCTTGATTTCTTTTTTCACTGGCTCATTGTTGGTCTATAGAAATGCTACTGATTTTTATATGTTGATTTTGTATTCTGTAACTTTACTGAATTTGTTTATCAGTTCAAAGAGATTTTTGCTGGAGTCTTTTTTTTTTTTTAAATATATAAGAGCACATTGTCTGAAAACAGACAATTAGAGTGCCTCCTTTCCACTTTGGGTGCCCTTGATTTCTTTCTCTTGCCTGACTGCTCTTGACTAGGACGTTCAGTGCTGTGTTGAATAGGAGTGGCACAAGTGGGCGTCCTTGTCTTGTTACAGATCTCAGAGAAAAAGCTCTTAGTGTTTCCCCATTCCCCATTATGTTAGCTGTGGGTTTGTCACATATGGCCTTTATTGTGTTGAGGTATGTTTCCTTCAGTGCCTCGTTTGTTGAGACTTTCTATCATGAAGCAGCGTTGAATTTTATCAAATGCTTTTTCTGTATCTATCGAAATGATATTATGGTTTTTGTCCTTAATTCTGTTGATGTGATGTAGCATGATTATTGATTTGTGTTTGATGAGCAATCCTTGCATCGTGGGATAAATCCCACTTGATCATGGTGTATAATCTTTTTGATTTGCTGTTGGATTCAGTTTGTTAGTATTTTGTTGAGGATTTTTGCATCTGTGTTCATCAGGGATATTGACCTATAGTTTTCTCTTTTTATTGTGTCCTTGTCTTATTTTGGTATCAGGGTAATGCTGGTCTTGAAGAATGAACTTGGCAGGATTCCCTCCTCTTCAATACTTTTGGAATAGTTTGAGAAGAATTGAAACAAAAATGTGTAGAATTCAGCTGCGAAGTCACCTAGTTCTGGGCTTTTCTTTGTTGGGAGACTTTTTATTATTACTTAGTCATACATGTTACTCATTATTGGTCTGTTTTAGGATTTCCGTTTCTTCTTGGTTCCATCTTGGTAGGTTGTACGTGTCCGGGAATTTATCCATTTCTTCTAGGTTTTCCAATCTGTTGACATATAGTTGTTCAAAATAGTCTGTAATGATCCCTTGTATTTCTGTGGTATCAACTGTCATTCTCCTTTTCTGTTTCTAATTTTATTTCTTTCGGATTTCTTTTTGTTTGCTTAGTGTAGCTAATGGTTTGTCTATTTTATTTATCTTTTCAAAAAACCAACATTTTTTTCTTCATTTTTATATTTGTTAGTTTCAAGTTTATTTAGTTCCTCTTTGATCTTTGTTATTTCTTTTCTTCTACCACTTTTGGATTTGATTTGTTCTTGCTCTTCTAGCTCATTGCAGTTCGTTGTTAGGTTGTTTATTTTAAATCTGTTTTTTAAATGTAGGAGTTCATTGTTATAAACTTTCCTCTTAATACTGCTTTTGCTGTATACCATAAACTTTGATATGTTGTGTTTCTGTTTTCATTTATTTCAAGAAATTTTTAAATTTCCTTCTTAATTTCTTCATTGACCCATCGGCTATTCAAGGGCATATTGTTTAATTTCTATGTATTTATACAGTTTTGAAAGTTCTCCTTGTTGTTGATTTTTTTTAAAATTAAACTTTGTGTTCTAGGGTACATGTTCACAATGTGCGGGTTTATTACATATGTATTCACGTGCCAAGTTGGTATGCTGCACCCATTAACTCATCATTTACATTAGGTATATCTCCTAATGCTATCCCTCCCCCCTCCCTCCTCCCCCCTCCCCACAACAGGCCCCAGTGTGTGATGTTTCCTTTCCTGTGTCCAAGTGATCTCACTGTTCATTTCCCACCTATGAGTGAGAACATGCGGTGTTTAGTTTTCTGTCCTTGCGATAGTTTGCTGAGAATGATGGTTTCCAGCTCCATCCATGTCCCTACAAAGGACATGAACTCATCCTTTTTTATGGCTGCATAGTATACCATGGTGTATATGTGCCACATTTTCTTAATCCAGTCTGTCATTGATGGACATTTGGGTTAGTTCCAAGTCTTTGCTGTTGTGAATAGTGCCGCAATAAACATACGTGTGCATGTGTCTTTATAGCAGCATGATTTATAATCCTTTGGGTATACACCCAGTATTGGGATGGCTGGGTCAAATGGTATTTCTAGTACTAGATCCTTGAGGAATGACCACACTGTCTTCCACAATGGTTGAACTAGTTTACCGTCCCACCAACAGTGTAAAAGTGTTCCTATTTCTCCACATCCTCTCCAGCACCTGTTGTTTCCTGACTTTTTAATGATCACCATTCTAACTGGTGTGAGATGGTATCTCATTGTGGTTTTGATTTGCATTTCTCTGATGGCGAGTGATTATTGTAGCAGGACTAGCCTCAGACAAAACATGATGGGAGGCTACATGTATCAGCTAACAGAACAAAACGTTTTACACTGCTTTCTCAAACAATGTCTGGAATTTACAGATAACACTAGTAGTTTTGGTCAGGGGTTAATATTATTATTATTATTTTAACTACCAGGGCCAGGTGGTGGTGCCAAGGTCGTCTAGCTATTTATCTTACTTCTGTTTCTTTCTAACTTTTTGTTTTCTCCCCCTTCTCCTGTCTTATAAACTAGGGAAAAGGGGAGACGGGGAAAAGCTGGGAAAGACAACAGGAGAAGTGGTGGTCTCATTCTATATTATGAGCATTTTTTCATGTCTCTATTGGCTGCATAAATGTCTTCTTTTGAGAAGTGTCTGTTCCTTGTTGTTGATTTATAGCTTTATTCTGTTAGAGTCTGAGAATATCCTAGATGTTATTTCAATTTTAGAAAAAATGTATTGAGAATTCTTTTGTAGCCTAGCATGTGGTGGATTCTAGAGAATGTTCCATGTGCTGAGAAGAATGTGCGTTTTGTATCTGTTGGATGAAATGTTCTGTAAATGTCTGTTAGGTCCATTTGGTCTACACTGGACTTTAAATTTGATGTTTTGTTGTTATTTTTTGTCTAGATGACCTCCAGTACTGACAGTGGGATTTTGAAGCTCCTACTATTGTTGTGTTGGTGTCTCCCTGTCTCTCTCTATACATATGTATGTATATATAAATTTATTTGAGACAGAGTTTTGCTCTTGTTGCCTAGGCTGGAGGGCAGAGGTGCAATCTCAACTCATTGCAACCTCCACCTCCTGAGTTCAAGTGATTCTCCTGCCTCAGCCTCCCAAGTAGCTGGGATTACAGGCATGTGCCACCATGCTGGGCTAATTTTTTGTATTAGTAGAGACAGGGTTTCACCATATTGGCCAGGCTGGTCTTAAACTCCTGACCTCAGGTGATCCACCTGCCTCCACATCCCTCCCAAAATGCTGGGATTATGGGCGTGAGGCACCGCGCCCGACCTCTCTCTCTATTTAGATCTACTAATATTTGCTTTATATATCTGAGTGCTTTGTTGTTGGGTGCACATATACTCGTAATTGTTATATCCTTTTGCTATTTTGATCTCTTTATTATATAATTACTTTTTTGTCTCCTTTTTACAGTTTTTGACTTAAATTGTGATTGATCTGAAATAAATATGGCTACTCTTGCTTACTTTTGATTTCCATTAATGTGGAATGTGTTTTTCCATCCCTTCACATTTAGTCTATGTGTGTCTTTGCGGCTGAACTGAGTTTTTTGTAGGCAGCATATAGTCGGTTTTTCTTGTTTTAAATTCATTCAGGCCGTCTCTATCTTTTAATTGGGAATCTTGGGATTATTTTGCTATTGATATCACAGTCCAGACATTAAGATTTTCTCACTTAAGTCGCTTGTACACAAATTAATATGAAGAGGAAGTAGAGTTTTTCTTTTGTCCTTTTGAAGAGAGTGATGGATTATTATTTTGACTTCATGCAAGTGAGGGACTCACCATGCCTGTTGGGATTTTAGAATTTCTTTCCTGTTATAAGGAACAGCAATGATCTGTAATGGGTTCCTGGAATCATCCAGTGATGGTCTGAATATCTTAAAAGTTTCCTTTCATGTCTCATTTTCTATTTCTCCCCTAGTAGCCATGCACCCGGGGCAGGACATGGCCTTACATTTCCTTGGTTTCTTGATGATTTCTTAGGTTTAGTGTTTGACACAGTTAGGATTCTGGATAAAATCAGCCCTTCTGGGAAGTGTGTAAGTCAAACAAGGACTTTCTGGTGGCGTTATACAGGTTTCCCATGCCCCGTGAGTACAGGAATAGCCCCCTGGGGAAGGAGAATGGGCACATGATGGCAGGGAGCCATTCTGGGATGGTCCCATCGTTCTGCAGGAATTGTCATGCAGGAAGAAGAAGCACATGGCGACTGAGCTGGTAGTGATTCTGCTGATAGTTTTGATCGTTATGATTTGCTCCTGAAAGGTGATGTGGGATGAACTGCAATATTTAGAATGCTGACATTCCTTGAAACAAAGATATAGAAAAAGGCTTATAATTGCATGATGCCTTGTAGTTTTCAGCTGCTCTCATGTGGATCCTTTTTCGTCCTTCTGAAATGCTTTCCCAGGAGAGAGCGTTGTTATTCGTGTATAGATGAGGAGCCTGGGTTTCAAATGGTTAGGAATTCAGTGCACGCATTGGAATCTTTAGTTTCCTGGAACATTTTCTATTCAAGTATAGACCACATGGCCTCTAAAGGCTGGCTCATTCTTAACACCGCGAATGGGGATCCAGCCTCACGTCTGGGGTGGGTGGCAGGAACTCCACAGCCATCCTGGGTGCTCTGGGGTGGGGTGGCTGAGCTGTGGCAGCCCCTCCCAGCTGAGCAGCAAGGCTGGGGAAAGCTCATTCCATTCCCCTTGGTTCTAACCAGGTAGAGGCTTACACTGCACATTTCCTTAGCTGGGAACCTTTAGAACTTTACATTTAAATCTAGTCTGTGATCCAGGGGGTAGACACATGGGTATTCACTGTACAATTCCTACATTTTTTGTATATTTAAAAAATTTTTTTATGTGTCGTGGATGACAAAAGAAATGAGACCCCTTTGAGTTAGCTTTTCTGTACAGCATCTTCTAGAATCAGGAGACTGGACAGGGTTTAGTTTCATCAGAAATCTGAATCTTTCTGGTCAAGAGACGGCACTATTAAGTTCTTGGTTGTGTGGTTTCTGGGAAAGAAATATTCTAAATGGGTTCCAGGAATCACCTCTGTGGGATTTCTACAGGAAAAGTGACCACTCTTGAAGCTTCGCTGTCACTAACAAGAATAATGGTGACGGTTTCTAAGCTGTCTCCAGCCAATCTTTAGTTCTTTTATGCAGAGTGCTTTTATTCCAAGTGAAGTGCCCTTCTGTTTAATAGTGACCTCCAGTTATTACAGGGATTGCAGCTTCATTTGATGGACGTGAACCTGCTCATCTCTGGCTCCCCAGCTTCGCCTCTGGGGTGCGTGGCAGGAGCTCCACAGCCATCCTGAGTGCTCTGGGGTGGGAAGTCTCTAGGGGGAGTGGACAGTGCATGGCCGGGACGTTCCTGTCCGACGTTCCACACTGGTGTATGGGCGTCTCTGCCCTGTTTCCTCCGTCCGTGCGTCTGTGGCGTTTCCTCTGTTCGTGCATCTGTGGACTGTTTTCTCCGTGTGTGCCTCTGTGGCACGTTTTCTCCGTCCATGCGTCTGTGGCGTTTCTTCCATCCGTGCGTCAGTGGCGTTTCTTTCGTCCCTGCGTCTGTGGCACTTTTCCTCCCTCCGTGCGTCTGTGGCACTTTTCTTCCCTCCATGCGTCTGTGGTGTTTCCTCCGTCCGTGCGTCTGTGGTGTTTTCTCCGTCTGTGGATCTGTGGCGTTTCCTCTGTGAGTCTGTGGCCTGTTTTCTCCATCCACGCTGAAGGCCGTCACTTCTCTCTAGTCACCACTTACTGATCGCTCCCTGTGTGCTGAGCCTGTGTCAGGCGTGTGGCGTGTGTCACCTGTGTGGCAGGGGTTTGCGTGACACACAGGGACACACGCTTGGGGAGCTGCAGTGATGGGGTCATAGCCACGCAGCTCAGCCCTCGGTCTGAGGGTCTTGGTACCCACCCAGCTCTTCCCGAAGCAGCCTCGGGGCAGATCCCAGCTCTGCTTTCTCTCCTCGAGGTACCTCATGAGGTAAACTAAGCAAATCGAAAGTAGGAAACAGTTGTGAAATGAGGCCTGGGTTCAAGTGTGTGTGTTCATTTCTCTTTACATGTTTACTTCACGTACCCCCAATGATATACTTTCCAGCTGGTATAACAATTAATTACCAGCCATTACTGGTACAAAATTCCATGAAGGATATTTGAGGAGGGCATAGTCTCAAAAACATGCTTGATTTTCACAGTTGTGATTTGCATGATAAAGCTCTCAGGACTGTGACTTTCTTTTGTTATCTTATTTTTATTTTTAGACCCTTGGGAGGAAGTTATTTAGTGATTACTTATAATTGTGAAAATAATGTAATGATTACAGAATCTCATTAGAATAAATACTATATTTTCTGTTCCTTATGTCAATGAAATCATCTTAATCCAGGCCGATGTTGGCAGGAATTGTCACGTTTAAAATGGGTAAGATATTTATGTGATGTGACGACCTCCCGTATTGTCTCTGGAACATATCAGAACTTTCATCTCAATTCTCACTTGTTGACACCCTACCTTGTTTTGTAATTATTCTTGTTTGCATCAGAATTTTGAATCCACGTACCTGAGATGATACTTACGTATGCATGTACGCATGCATGTGTGTGCATGTGTGTATGCGTGTGTATGTGCGTGTCCACGTGTCCATGTGCACGTGTATATGCATGTATGTGTGTGCATGTGTACGTGTGTATATGAGTGTATGTGTATGTGCATATGCGTGTGTATGCATGTATGTGTATATGTGTGCATGCATGTGTGCTCATGAACACATGTGTATGTGTGTATGTGTGTGCACATATGTACACGCGTGTGTACATGTATAGGTACGTGTATGCATATGTATGCATCTGTGTGCACACAGATATACCTTTTCCTTTCATACAGGCTGTTTTGAGTATTGCTGTTAGGCAGTGACAACTTTCTGTTTCCTCAGTCAGAAAATGGGTAGCTCATCATTAATAAAGATGAGCATTCAACATCAAGAATAACTAAATACAAATGAAATTGTCATATTAAATAAATAAATTCCAAAACAAAGGCAATGTTCTGTACTATGTGTTCACATTGAACTTTCTTATAAAAATTGGTGTGAATGTTTCCCACTTATTGGAAATCACATGACTAGTTTAAGCCAAAACGTGGAATATTAATTAATTCTGTTTTCAGATCACTTTTGCATATTTATGATTGATCTGTTCTGCTGTTCTGGAAGCTCTGAAAACCACTCTGTCTTACTCTAGCTGGTGCCACGGTTGTGAGAATTCAGGGAAACAAGGTGTTTGCCAGTTTAAGTATTTTAGATCTCAAACTGCCTCTTTTCTGCATCATAAACCAGTCTTAAAGAAAGACATAGTGTGACTTGTAGTGGATTATGTCAGTTTTATTTTCTGTGGCTGAATCATCACTCTACATTGTGAATTAATGTTATTTTTCAGATCGTCTTTATAACACAGGGAGGTTTTCCAGTGTTGAGTGCAGGTTCAGTGAAAGTACTAACACTGTTACTACGGACTTAAACAGACTTGTTTTCTGAGGTGATAACCTTGGAGTCAGGCATTCAGTGTCCGCCCATCTCTTGGTTCCGAGTTCTCGGTCCCCTCCCGCTCTCCTCTCCCTGTACCCTTACTACTGTCTTACCTTCTTTTTGACTCCTAGGCCCTCGGAAGATGGTGTGTTGGGGGCAGGTGCCTGCTGTGAATCTTTGATAACTTTGGGAGAGAACTTTTTCTTTGGAGCAAGACCCCTCTCAATAAACTTTCAGTAGCCTGAGTATCATCTGTTGTGTGAACTATTTGTGGAAAATGTTCAGCATTTTTCCTTGGATTTTGACTGATCTTTCTCCACCTGCCAGTTTCTTCTCAGTTTGCCATGTCTGTACCCTCACCAACCCGTTCCAGCCTGGTTACGTGTAAAGTATTTGAAGCAGAGCTCTGCAGATGAGAGAGTGTGTGTCACCCCCCGAGTTCCCTTCCTGGCCTCTGAGTGTCGGTTGTGTTTTGTTCCGAGGGACGACTCTGAGGCTCCTGGCCCCTGTTTTGGAGTACCCCACACTAAAGTGGGTGTAAAATGAAAAATGGGTTTATGCTGTATTATTATAATTCATAGAGTAGATGATAAAAATGCTTGAATCTGAACAGCAACTGAAAATGAGGACATGGTACCAGTTTGGATGTTGGACGACTTTCTTGAAAAAAGTTTTCATCAAATTTAGAAACTGTGCGTGTGCTGTTTTCTATTTCATACTTAGAATCTGTATAGTGTGTGTTGTATGAATGTGTTGTATGAGTGTGTTGTGTTGTATGTGAGTTGCATGGGTTGTATGTGTGTTGTATGTGCATATTGTGTTGAGTTGCACTTATTGTACGTTTGAGTGTTGTGTGTTGTATGAGTGTGTTGTGCGTGTATTTGTGAGTTGCATGCTTTGTATGTTGTATGAGTGTTGTGTGTTGTATGTGTGTATGTGTATGTCGTATATGAGTTGCATGTATTGTGTGTGATGTATGAGTGTTGTGTGTTGTATGAGTGTGTTGTACATGTGTTTATGGGTTGCATGTGTTGTGTGTTGTATGAGTGTTGTGTGTTGTGAGTGAATTGTACATGTATTTGTGTTGAGTTGCGTGTGTTGTGTGCATGTTGTATGTGTTATATGTTGTATGAGTGTGTTGTACGTGCATGCTGTGTTACGCGTGAGTTGCATGTGTTGTATGAGTGTATTGTATGTGTATGTTGTGTTGTGAGTTGCATGTATTGTGTGTACGTTGTATGAGTGTTGTGTTGTATGAGTGTGTTGTACGTGAATGTTGTGTTGAGTTGCGTGTGTTGTGTGTGTTGTACGTGCATGTTGTGTTGAACGTGAGTTGCATGTGTTGTACGTGAGCTGTATGAGTGTGTTGTGTGTGTATGTTGTGAGTTGCATGTATTGTATGTATGTTGTATGAGTGTTGTGTGTGCATGTTGTGTTGTGAGTTACGTGTGTTGTGTGTTGTATGAGTGTTGTGTGTTGTATGAGTGTGTTGCATGTGCGTGTTGTATGTGAGTTGTGTGTTGTGTGTGCTGTATGAGTGCATTGTACGTGCGTGTTGTGTTGTATGTAAGTTACGTGTGCTGTATGTGTGTATGAGTGTGTTGTACGCACATGTTGTGTTGTGAGTTGCATGTATTGGTTATGTGTCGTATGAGTGTGTTATAAATGCACATTGTGTTGTGAGTCACATGTATTGGGTATGTGTTGTATAGGTTGTGTGTGTTTGTGTGCAGTGTGTGTTGTCAGTGTTGTATAAGCCCATTGTACATGCGTGTTGTGTTGTGTTGCATGTGAGTTGCATGTCAGTGTGTGCCATGTGAGACGCGTGGCATCCACATGACTGCTCCTCAGTGAGTCCTGCCTTGCAGCCCCTTCAAGCTTGTATCTTCCCGAGCAGCCTAGAAGCAGCAGCCTGTTTGCCTCTGCCCCTCCCCAGTGGGCCTCAGCCAGATCCTGTGCTCAGCCCCCGGCTGGGCAGTCTGCCTCTCTTGTCTCTCTCTCTTCTCTCTCATCGTCCTCCTGCGCCTCCTCCTTCTCGGGACCTGCATCCTTCCTCTGTGCTTCCTGGCAAGCCACACCTGGGACGTTGGAGTTCAGGCTGTCCTCCAAACCGTTTGCTCCTCTCTGAAGAGTGCCCCGCTTGACTGGCCGTGAGCAGCTGGAGTGGATTGCAGGGAAGGGAGGTGGGTGTTCCTGTAGAGACGCCAGGGTCTTACCTGGGGAGAAGGGAGCCTGCACTGGGCAGGCCGCCCTCCTGAGGAAGGGGATGGGGTGGGAGGAGGCTCTCGTGGACAAGGGGCCCACCTCCTGCCCTCCTTCCCTCTATCCCAGTCTGTTGTGAGGGAGGGCGGGACCCTAGGTGATTTCTATGCAGATCTTCAATTATCCACGCTGTGAAACAAATACTTCTGTTTTTAAGATCAGAGGAAATCTCCTTTGTTTGTCTGCCTTTTATTTTATTTTATTTTATTTTATTTTATTTTATTTTATTTTATTTTATTTGAGAAGGAGTTGCCCAGGCTAGAGTGCAGTGGCGTGATCTCGGCTCACTGCAACCTCCACCTCCCAGGTTCAAGCAATTCTCCTGCTTCAGCCTCCTAAGTAGCTGGGATTACAGGTGCCCGCCACCACATCCGGGTAATTTTTGCATTTTTAGTAGAGATGGGGTTTCACCATGTTGACCAGGCTGGTCTCAAACTCGTGACCTCAAGTGATCCACCCGCCTTGGCCTTCCAAGGGGTTGGGATTACAGGCGTGAGCCACCGTGCCCGGTCTGTCTGCCTCTTAGTTAGAACCTGTGTATTTTATGTTTTACATTTCACTTTTCTGGGTCAGAACAGTAGTGTTTCTTTTTCGTAGTGTTGCTATGAATGTCCTTTACGATTAGGAGACTGGGTTGGCTGCCCACTGGAGAGTGGTATCACTGGGTCAAGGTCACCATCTGCCGCAGCAGCGTCCAGAGTGTTTAGAGTCTTTCCTGGACGTAGACACCCTTTTGTCTGACATTCAGATAAAACCAATCACCACATTCAGATAAAGAGGTCAGAGCTGGGAACCGTTAGTGCACATCCACCTCTCCCGAGAGTGTTCACGCCTCTTCCACGCGGGGCTAGGCTGCTGCTGAGCATGGTTCTGCTGGCTGTGGCTGTGGCCTCTTTCCTCAACCACAGCCATCGCAGGCCTGCCACAGTTTTTATTCTTCTAGAAGAGAATAGGCAACACAAGAGAAGCAAGGTATGTTAGATATGAAACCGTTAAAAATTATTTCCTCAAACATTGTATATATTTTTTGCCCATACCTAATTTGATAGCAATTTTAAAAAGATTAAAATGAAAAAAAAAATTCCCCTATATTAAGTCTTTGAAAGGCATCCAACTTAGTTTTCATACAATTATTCTCTCTTTGGAGTCATACTTTATTGGTTTCAGTAATGTGTAACAAATGCACCAGCATAAACAGATTTAGGAGCAAACAGCAGCTTCGTAATTATAGTTCAGCTCGCGGGGCCCAGCTGTGGGGGTGCAGCCTGCGCCTGCCTGTGCGCCAATAGGGCTGGTCACCTTGAGCATCTGGGAGTGTCTGGGTAAGTGAGGTCTGGGCAAGGCAGCATCCACACACCTGCGTAGTTCTCACTTTGTCCACGTTATCCGGCAATGCCACAAAATTATCAAGTAAGTGTTCTCCAAGCGCATATTCAGTTAGTGTTTGGAAAGTGCATAGGTACCTCATACAGCACCTTTAAGAGGAACTAGGAGCCCAGGAATGAGAGCGGGTGTGAGGCCTGTACTCTCTTTGCATAGATAAAATATGCATGTGCATATCTGAGGCCAGAAAGTTAGATTGGGGCCAGAATGTGGAAGTCCTTACCTGTGGGATACTAGGGAACCACTGAGGGTTTCGGAGAGAATCGTGTCTCTGATGTGCGGCATGCCATGGAGCCGGGGGGTGACAGGGCAGGCTCATGCAGGGCACTCGCCGTGGCCGGAGGAGGAGAGAAGGCAGCCAGTGAGCTGAGCAATTCGGTGCCTGGGTCAGGAGGGGAAGAGGGAGTACAGGAAGGCGGATGAAGCTGCGAGTCTGCACCCCGAGGTCGCCGTTGCGCTTTGCCGGAAATCAGGAGAAGCAAGTGTGGACCTGACTCAGAGATACTTAGAGACACCACTGCAAGCTGCAAGTTTGGAAATACAGGAGGAGGCTTGGGGAAAATCTGGAGCAGGGAGCATTTGGGAGCCTCTTAGGTAGAAGTGCAGGTCAAGTAGCCAGAGTGTGAGGCGTGCATGTCTGGAGAGAGGAGGCCAAAGGAAAGCCCACATTTGGAAATGGAGGAAGGGTTGGAAGACCCAGAGAAGGCCCTGCTTAGAGTCCAGAGAAGAGCTGGATGGCGCAGTTCACTAAAGCCCAGAGCTGAGAGTTTCCAGGAGAAAGTCCCAAGTGTTGCTGAAAACCAGGGGGCAGGACTCCAGTTGGAGCCTGTGAGGGGAGCCTGGCGGCCCTGATCCCTGAGAGCAGCCAGAGCCTGGGTGTCATGGTGGAAGTGGGTGGGAAGTGCAGGAAGCAGGTGGAGATGGTCCTTCAAGGCCTGGTGCTTCACACAGGTAGCCAGCTGTGGACCGAGACACAACTGGAGAGGGGCCTGAACCCAGAGCATCTCCAGGTGGAGGAGGGAGCCAGGAAGGGCAAAGGTATCCGGAAGAAAGGGGGCAGGCATGGAGCCAGGTCCCCAGGGAGGCTGCAGTCTTCTTTCTCTGTTCATGGACTGGTTGTTAGTTATTTTGAGTTCTCAAAGTCGTCCACTCGGTGCGGTCCAGAGAAAGTTCCCAGGGGTCTCAAGCCGGAGCAGGCCTTGTGCTTTTCTGAACACTGTGCGTGTTGACTCAGGGTTACCGTCAATGGCTAATTCTAGCGTGTCTTTTGTTGAAGTCTGCAGAAGAGCCTCAACCAGCACCAGCTTTTGAAGAACTTAGAAAACTTGTGTTCTTCTGATTCTGGGATTTTTGCCTGAAATGCCTCGTATATTTTTGGCTAGGTGTTGTTAGCACTTGTGTTACAGCATTTGGAGCTCTGTATTTTTGTGATGTGCTAGCTGTGAGGATGTTTAAAATTAGATTCCTAGAAATCAGGTTATAGGAGCTCTCGGCCATGCTTCGTGGGTTATGTTTTGACCCCTCATAGTGGACCCCGTTGCAGTGGCTATTCTTAGTATTTGTGGAACACCTGACTGGTGATGCTAGGAGAATGTGATTTGTTTTCTTTGTAAGTCTAAAGTCTAACGACCTTGTAGAGTCTTTATACCTATCTCTTATAAATCAGCTTTAATATACTTGAAAATGTCCTCATTGTGCCCTTGAAAAGCAGGCTCACATTTTAAAAGTCATCCTTTTAAAATCCTTTTCTGCAGCCTGTGCCCTTTGTCTGTTTTGTTACCTTCACTGCAACATCATGAAACAGGGACAAGGGCTAGAATCTATTTCATACACAGAGCTTGAAACAGGGACAAGGACTAGAATCTCTGTTTCATACACAGAGCTGAACTGTGCTGAGCGACCTGCTATGCTGACGTCTGTTTCTGTCATGAGAGGGAACCCAGGCCTCTTGACTTTTCCTTTTGTACATTTTCAAAAAGAATATTTTTTCCTCTCTTGGGTCCATTCCATTGTGGGATTCTCTCCTAAGGCTGTTTCTTTGCGTTCCATTTTGACAAGTATGATTTATTTCTGAGATGACGAAAGGGCAGTGAAAAGGCCTGGGAAAGAGAAAGCAGGAAGAGAAGGAATTGTCTCATGATTTTAGTCAGAAGGAAATCACTCAGACAGAAACGCTATTCCAAGTGGGTCAGATCCCAGGAAGTGGGATTGAATAAGTGACATGATATCGCACAACTGTTTTACATTCTTGCTGTTGCCAGGGGTAACGAAAAGAACGAGTATATTCATTCCGAGGTCAAATATATATCTTTGCTGACTCTGACTATAATTAGCAGAATTCGTTCAGTTCAAGTTTGAGAATACCTTTACAGAAGAGGGTCTTCGTGCACGTGTGCCTATTTCTATTTATATGTTCACACGTATTGGAGTATAAATGTGTGTGTGCTGTGTGTGAGACCTCATTATTTGAAACAAGAAATGTGCAGTAGAGCTTATTAATTACGGGAAGGTACATTTGGGGGATAAACCACTTTGTTTAGAATTGAATAATGGGGTCTTTGAGGGATGTATATATGTATGTGTGTTTGCATTTATGTGTATGAAAGTGTGTATTGCATGTATATGTGTTGTGCATGTATGTGTGCCTTTGTGTGTAATGTACATGTGCATGCATGTGTATATGTGTGCATGTGTATTTGTGTTGCATGTATGTGTGTGCATGTGTTACATGTTTAGGCACGACTGCACATATGTGCAAGTAGGCATGCATGGATGCTCATGTGTATATAGTTATACATGTATATTTGTGCATGTTATGTCTACGCACTTACGTATGTATGTGTGTCAGAATGTGTATGTATATGCATGTGTGTGTGAGTGTTGTGTGTATGCTTGTGCGTGTGTGTTTGAATGTTGTATGTTTGTGTGCGTGTGTTTGAGTGTTGTGTGTATGTGTACGCATCTGTTATGTGGTGGTATTATGTGATTATGTGAACGTGTGTGCATGTGTGAATGTATGTATTGCATATAGGTGTGCGTGTCCATGTGTGTGTGTGTGTGTGTGATATGTGTCTGTGCATGCATGCATGTGCACATTTGATTTGTGAATCCTCTCTGGGAGGGGCATGTTCCTGGAGACAGTGCATGGGATCCTCCGCTGTCCTCTCAGGGAGAGAGACATTGTGAAAGTTCGAGCCATTAGGTAAACATGCCTGATGTTCTATAAAATATATATTTAAATATACCACTGGGGTTAAATATATGTTAAATGGGTGCAAAGCTGTTATATTGCATTAAAAGTCATGTTAGTACTTCCTGGTTAAAGGCTTTGTGAATGATTTCCTGTACATGGGACATAATACACCACACAGAATTACAGCAGGTCAATGGTATTTGCCAGGAGGTCTGGCTTATGATTGGTATTTCTAGTTGCAGACATGCAGGTTGAGCTTTGCTGGACTTAGAGGAGGGTCATTGACTCTGCCCACTGAATGATACCAGCGTCTCTGCTGCTTCCTTTTTCTGCCGGCTTCATCCAGAGCTGGGACAGCTGCTCTCAGACGCATTGTACTTTTTTCTACATAAAAATCTGCAGCATTTGTTAGCAGTCCAGTAGCAGACCGAGTGGCAGGTCCAGGGGCAGGTCCAGCGTCAGGTCCAGCATCAGGTCCAGCGGCAGGTCCAGCATCAGGTCCAGGAACAGGTCCAGCGGCAGGTCCAGCGACAGGTCCAGGGGCAGGTCCAGCAGCAGGTCCAGTGTCAGGTCCAGCGGCAGGTCCAGCCAACTTTCCACATGGCCCATGTGAAAATGTACCCTCTCCCTTCCATTTTTTAAAGCAGTATCATTAGTAGAGCCTACTGCCATTTCTCCTTGAGCTCCTCACAGTGGATGGTAAGCATTTGCTTTATTAAACAAAGTTCCGTGCTCTTTGTGCTAAGTCCCCTCTGCCTTTCTGTGAGAGGCTAGAATTGGGATCGACCCTCAGCTGTGCCAGAGCCTTGGTACATGTCTCAGTTCTGGAATCTACTCTGTGCTTGTTGCCTTCCATCCACCGACAGCCGTCTGTCTTCCTGTCACTCCTTCAACATGGAGTCCAGCAGTGTGCACACAGGTGAGCCTGTGTGAATGCTGGTTTTGTAGGATCTTATCGGGACCTTAGTCATCTTTTCACTAGGAAACCAGACACTGCAAAGGACTTACAGAAAAGCCCAAAGAAGCCGTATCAGTAGAATCATAGAGACAGAATTCTACAACCATAGGAAATGGCATTGATTATCATGAAATGTGCATTTATGTGAGGCATAGTAAAACATCACATTTCTTACTGGGTAAGAGCTTGGAAAAGATTATGAAAGTATAACTGACTCTACTCTTGTATCGTAGAACATGGTAAAATGATGCAAGGTATTGTATAGAATGGAACAAACAGAATATAATTATATAGAGTAGCGCAGAATAGAACAAATAGCATAATGTTATATAGGGTAGCATAGAATAGAAGAAACAGTGTAACATTATGTAGTATAGTATACAATAGGAAAAATCGTATTACATGGTCTAGAATAGAACAAGTGGGATAGTATTGTAGAGTATTCAGTTGAACTAATGACGTAGTATTGCATAGCATAATACAATCTAGATTAGAACACACAGCATAGTATTAATATTACGTAGTGTGGTGTGGAATAGTAGAGTCGCATGGCACAGAACAGAGAGGATAGTGTTCTGTAGCACTGATGCAGGAGTTTTGCTCTTTAGCTCAGCTGGGTCCAGGTTCTTGTCTCATGACCAGGAAGAAACAGGCACGGGGACATCGAAGAGTGAGTGCAGTGGAACTCGTTAAGCTAAAAGTTAAGCTCTCAGCGAAAAGAGGGGTCCTGAGAGCAGATTGCTGGTCGCCCCCTTCCCAGTTGACTACAAGGGCTTTTATATAGAAGCTGATGGGGCTGGTCTCGCTGTCTAAGGAGCAAATATCTGGTGGTTCCACCCCATTCCCTCGTGTGCATGGGGACCTTTAGTCTGCTGTGAGCATGTTTAGGAGGGCCCCCCCGTGCAAGTCCCCCTATCTGCACAAAACATGGGCTGGAGGCTCTCTGGGACCCTTCCCTTACTGTCTGCCTAAAGCAAGCTGGCTAACTCCTTTCTGTATAGAAGAAAATAGAATAGAATAGAACAGATAGTACAGCATTTTATAGTATGGAGTGAAGCTGTAGTATTCTATCATAGAGAATGGAATAGTATAGAATAGAACAAACAGATCGTACTAGTGTAGTATAGAATAGTAGCCTCAGGCAGCACGGAGCAGGGTTGTGCTCCCTATGTACAGAGTGTAACCACCAGGAGAGCGTTCTTCAGTGGGGCGTCACTGGCCCTTCATATTTCTTTGGTTCCGCGGAAATGAGGAGAGGAAGTTAATAGAGGGGGAGGAGGTTGGCTTTCTTACTTTTAAGGCGCTCATTACTTCTTGGGGATCATTTGATGGTCCCCTTTGGTAGTATTCTGTGAAGCAGTCTCTGTACTCTGTGTAGGGTGAAATGTGGGGCAGTCTGTGGACTCTGTGTAGGGTGAAATGTGGGGCAGTCTGTGGACTCTGTGTAGGGTGAAATGTGGGGCAGTCTGTGGACTCTGTGTAGGGTGAAATGTGGAGCAGTCTGTGGACTCTGTGTAGGGTGAAACATGAAGCAGTTGAGAAAGGATGAAGTCAGAAGTAGCTCAGCAGAGATGCACCAACTCTTACCTGGGAGACTGTGGAACAGTCTGTGGACTCTGTGTAGGGTGAAATGAGGTGTTTTGTGTGAATTGTTGTCTCATGCCTGGCACATGGCAGAGCCTCCGTGGATCTTGCCATCGTGAACCCTCTGATAACTTCTCTACAGTGCCGTCCACACTATAAATACCACACATTGTGGGAAGTCCAGGCCTTTTCAAAGGCTGGGTTTCATTTTAACAAAATTGTTATGCCCTGCTCATTTGGAATGGCCAGATCATCCTGCACTTCTGACTTCACCTGTCCAGCTGGGTACACCTCCCTGCGTGCTGCCAAGGTTTACGGCGGAATTCCCTGACGCCACTACCCTCACTGCCTGCACCTGAATCTGCTGTGGGGTGATTTCCTTATTGGACTTGTCTGGGGACCTCCTGAGGGGTGGATGGGTGAGGACTGGGTTATCTGGGGAAGGTGTTCATGGCATTCCTGTTTGCAGTCTGTGTCTCTGTTGGAAGAGATGCTTTTAGCACATCCGTTAATCCAGACGTGATTAGCAAGGAGTGTCTCTCCCAGGTAAGAGTTGGTGCATCTCTGCTGAGCTACTTCTGACTTCATCCTTTTTCAAGTCTGTTACAAAGAGAACTTTGGTTTCTCAAGGTTTAAGAATTGATGTCAAAGAGCAATTTAGTGTTCTTTTTGAGTCACCAGCCTTGCTGTGGATGATTCATGAGTCTTTGGTGGTTAGGGCCACAGCACAATCGGTGGGCCGTCTGTTCCCCACCCTGGTGGATACTTTCTCACCCAAAGAAATGTATTCTGTTAACATGTCTCAGTTAGAATATTTTAGTAGGAGACAGAGTTATGGCTCTTGTTTTAATTTGTAATAGATGATTACTGTAGCAGGGTCAAGGTTGAGACTTGCAGTGTAGCTCATGGAAAACATTGATTAGAAACACCCAAAATATATCACCAGCTTTGTTGCTGCAGCTCCAAGGGACTAGGAATGCATATATATTTTTTCTTTTGTTATTATTTATTATTTTTATTTTTGAGACAGAGTCTTGCTCTGTCACCCAGGCTGGATTGCAGTGGCATAATCTCAGCTCACTGTAACCTCTGCTTCCAGGGTTCAAGAGAATCTTGTGTCTCAGCCTCCCAAGTAGCTGGGATTACATGTGCCTGCCACCATGCCCAGCTAATTTTTGTATTTTTAGTAGAGACAGGGGTCTCACCGTGTTGGCCAGGCTGGTCTTGAACTCCTGACCTCAAGGGATCTGCCAACCTTGGCCTCCCAAAGTGCTTACATTACACACATGAGCCACTGTGCCTGGCCACCATGATCATTTTAAATGTGGCACTGAATATCTGCCTTTTTTTTTTTTTTTTTAAGAAGTGCAAATGTTACCTCTCACACCTCTATTCTGTTGCTGGCCTGGGCTGGCCAGCAGGGTTCCCAGGCTCGAGGCCATGTCTGAAGTGTTGTTGGACAGTGTGGATCTGTGACCCCTTGGTCTTTGGGGACATGGGGCACCCCGAGACACCCACAGTCTTGCGAGGGCTTACGGCTCTGTGTGTGGCTGCTGTGAGGCAGCCTTCGGTGGGGAGGAAGGAGGGCAGAGCCCATCTGTCCTGGTGCGGAAAATGCCCAAGAAACTAAAGAAATGGTACAAAAAAACATCATCTGCCCTGGTGCCATTTCTGTAAAAAAAAAAAAAAAAAAAAAAAAAAAAAAAAAAAAAAAAAATTCACTCTGAATGTGGTTCTGTGCTTGAGGAGGATAGAAAATACCTGGAAAGGCACAGAAAGTGTTCTTATGGGGTCAGCGCCGGGAAGTGGGATGGGAGGCTTGGGAGTGTGTGCAAAGGAGGAAGTGGCATATTTTATTCTAGTTTATTTGGTAGAGCAAGTGATGAAAGTGAAGCTTGAGTGATCAGAGCAGCTCGGCCTGGCCATGGGTAGATCCCAGCGTGTCCCGCCTCCCGCCTGCAGCTGCAGCTCTGTTTCTCAGTCACAAATGAGACAAGTGGCCTGAGGTTGTGGGCCGAGGAGGGGCAGCTCGGTGTCCCCAGCACCTGACTGTCCAGGCTGCTCTTGGGCCAGCCTGAGGGAAGGGGCGGAGGAGAGCTGGGAGGGTGCACAGTGCGTCCTCCTCCCCCGCCCTGGGACTGAGGTAAGCCCAGGCTGCTGTCAGGATGGAGGAAGATGCCCTCAGGACGGAGGAAGAGGCCGATGGAGTTTGGTCAGCAGCCAGTGTGGTCTTTCCCACAGGGGATTCGCAGTGCCCCAACTAGCAGGAAAAAACTCTGCTTTAGTTTTTAAATTTTGCTCATTCTCTTTATCGTGCTGGTCATGGTAAGATTTGGATATTGTTGGTAGGAATCAGTGTCAATTGCGTACAGTTGACTCTTGTCCAACACAAGCTTGAGCTTTGCGGGTCAACTTATAGGTGGATTTTTTCAACCAAACTCAGGGAGAAAATACAGTGTTCTGCCACGTGAAACGCATGTCGGAGGGCTGATTCTTTGTACACGCAGAAAATACAGTGTTCCTGCCATGTGAAACGCGTGTCGGAGGGCCGACTCTTTGTACACGCAGGTTCGGCAGGTCCACCTGTGGGGCTTGAATGTGCCTGGATTTGGTGTCCATGGGGTCCTGGAACCGACTCCCTGAGTCCAGCGAGGCTGGCCCCGGGATCGACTCCTTGAGGACAGCGAGGCTGGCCCCGGGACCGGCTCCCTGAGGACAGCGAGGCTGTTTCTAGTAGCAGGTGGTTTATTTTGTGTTTTCCCCCTGGCTCCACACCCCGTTCTCAAAGACACGGCTGTCACAGGGGGACCAGCTGGGGCAGGGGAAGAGTGGAGGGCACCTGGTAGAAGTGGCCGTGGACTCTCTTAGGAACGATAACCGTGACACCTACCGTAGACGAAGATGTTGTTGGTCTGCACTCTTCTCGTGTTGGTCTGGGGCATACAGTGGCCGTGGGCTGGTGTGGTCCACAGCCCCGGTCTGGGGCATGCAGTGGCTTTGGGCTGGTGTGGTCCACAGCCCCGGGCTCCGTGGTCCCTGACCCTGAAATCCCATCCGGTCCTGTGTCACCTTGGGCCAGCTGTCTCCTGAGGGGAAGGGAACAGGGAACAGCCCTCCCCGCATGGCCTCCCCAGCACCACCCACCCCCAGGACCTCCAGTGTTGACCCTGCTGGGGGCTCCTCTCTCCTGGGGGGACCTTGTCCCAACAAGAGGACTCCATGGGCTGCAGGAGGTGTCGAGCTATTTTCTCTCCTGGAACTGGGTTGCTGGCAGCTCCCAGATGCAGGAGGAAAGGCTCAGAAGTGCCTTCATAATAAGGAGTTGTTGACGTGAACTTTGGACAGCAAACACTGCTTACATTTCCTTTTCCATTTTGATGCGTTAATGGTGTGCGGCAACACCGTGACACACGGGGATGCAGGTGATGGGTGACCCCCCCGCAAGGGGGCCATGCACCTGTTTGATAAGAAGGCATGCTTCTCTTACTGCAAATAAAAACTTTTAATGGTTTTCTGCCAGAAAGACCCTGTCCTTTATGTAGGATACATAGAGGATCATTTGGCCAGGGATTGGGGATTTGGGGTTAAACTAAAAACAAATTAATTTCATTTTGTAGCACTCTGAACCCATTTGAGTGAATTATTCATTGAGAATTTGAATAGCACACACTGTTCTGACTTCCAATTTCCCCCTAATGAACGGCATTTGCTGTAACATGACAAAACCTTTGGTCTTAGAATTACTGGGTAATGTGGAAAAAGTCAAAGTTGGTTCTCTGTTGTTTTGCTTTAAGGAAATTATATTACTTTGCAGCCACTTAGTTTTCTCCTTTCCAGTAAGAAAAATTGCTTTCTTACTACCTGAAAATTCGTGAAGGTCAAGGGGACACAGGCTGCAGTGCATTAAAAGCCACCATCAAATGTGGACGTGGACCGAGTTTTCCCCTGTTCTCTCCCACCATCAAATGTGGATGTGGACTCAGTTTCCCCCTGGTCTCGCCCATCATCAAATGTGGACTTTGACCCAGTTTCCCCGTGTTCTCGCCCATCATCAAACGTGGACGTGGACCCAGTTTCCCCCGTTCTTTCCCACCATCAAATGTGGACGTGGACCCAGCTTCCCCCTGTTCTTGCTAACCATCAAATGTGGACTTGGACACACTTTCCCTCTGTTCTTGCCCACCATCAAATGTGGACACGGATTCAGTTTCCCTCTGTTCTTGCCCACCATCAAATATAGATGTGGACCTAGTTACCTTCTGTTCTCACCCACCATCAAATGTGGGTATGGACCCAATTTCCTTCTGTTCTTGCCCACCATCAAATGTGGGCATGGACTCAGTTTCCCTCGGTTCGTGCCTACCTTGCCACCATGGCTCATTTCACAATCACTCAGGAAAGGAAGAAACATTATTTTTAATAGGCATGAAGGCAGTTGTTTTTAACCTAAGGAACAGGACATAATTCCAGCAATGGGAATGACCAGCCGAGTGGGTCTGTGTGAGGTTTGGAAGAAAAAAAGGATTTTAACTTCCCCTCTCTGTGTGTGCCCACCTCCCCCAGTTGAGAGTCACAGATTTAATTACTTTAATTTTGAGCTTAAAATAATTTGACAACCTAACAAAAACTACTACAGTCCTATAAAATTCTGCTGTGTGTTTGGTTTTTCAGTTGCTTTTCTGAATATGGTAAATGAATGCATTATGAGTTGTTATTTTAGTAATTGCTGTAAAAATTAATGGATGTTATAACCAAGTGTTATAAAGTTAATTTAGCACCAAAGTAAAGCTAAAGCTGCATTGATTTCCCAGTGTAGTTGTGCATAACAACGGCTCCATGAGGCAGGGGCTGTGACCCTGCAGTCTGGTGGAAGCAGGTGCCACCTGGCTGGTGCGTTCGCTGCCCGTCCCCTCTTGCTGCCAGGCAGCTTTGCAGTTTCCAGGCTATGCGGGAATTGAGGCCGGTGGTCAGTAAGAGACGGTGGGGAGTTGGGTGGTGCAGGTTGGCGTGGGGTGGAAGGAGGCGTGGAGAGCCTGGGGAAGCCTGGACAGCAGCTCCGGTACCTGCACAGGGGGGCAGGGTGCAGCGGCACGGGACAGTGAGTAGCTCCTGGAAACAGCCGTTGGGGTTTTTATAAATGAGTCTGTCTTCAGCTCTGCATCCCTTTCCTGCTGAGTCCGGGTGGAGGGTGGAGGCGTCGAGCGCTTGTTTCTCCAGGTGAGGGCCCATCGGACACAGCCAGTGTTTCCTGGAGTCCCCTCACCTGGGAACGTGCCCCTGCTCTTTTCAGAACAAAACAAATCTTAGTTAAACTTGACACATCACCTTTCCAGAAGGTGTTTAAGTCTGTATGCCTGTTAAGTCACCTAACTTTAAAGAGTAATGATACAATATGCTTCTTTTTTGGGGAGAAAACCGAGCTGATTTAAAAGATAAAATCAGAGGTTGGGGTCGCAGCATTTTGGAGGAGACTTGGTTTATGTCCTAGTGGGCAGCAGTGTTTCCTCAACTATGGTGTTTGCTCTATTATTACATTACAGAGGTGACACTTCAAGCATAGGGAAATGGAAGGCAAAACAGCGCCCCCATTCAGAGATAAACGTTATCAACATATTCATGCACTTCCTTCTGCTGTTTTTGCTCTTCACTTTTTGTTTTAAGACCACGTTCGTAGGATGGATATATAATTGTTTATGGTGACTTTAAAAGCACCTTTCTTGCTAAAAAGAGTATTTTTTCAGTCTGGAAAATTTAGACAACATGTTTTGTTTAAAAATTAATTATAATACCACCGTGAAGTCATCAATGTTTTTATACATTTTCTTGGTCTCTTTATGGACTTAATAGATACAATTTAACAAATTGGAAATAACGTAATATTATGCATAAAATGTTTCTTGGCATTAGAGATGGAGCAGAGAGGAGGCACAGGGCTTCCCGCTGGCTGAGGTCCTCCCAGGGTGTGACCAGCAGCCTCCCAAGTTTAGGGTCTGCACGGAGTAAGATTTCTAAATTGCCTTACACCACAACCCCTGCAGCCACGCGTCCCTTTGATAAGGGGGTGTACTCTGATAGATTTTTCAAGACAAGAGTTTGCTGGATCTGAGGCTGTTTCAGCTGCTTCTGGAGACGGCAGCTCTGGGACGTTTGTGCCAGCTCTCCCTCAAGACCCCACGGATGCCACATCCTCATCTTTTGGAACCCAGTGTTGTAGAGGAGAAATCTGAAGCCAGTTTGATTTTTGCTTCTTGGTAGGAAACTGATGTTTTCAGGCTTTTCCCCTTTATTTCCATAATGAAGATGATGTCCAACCTCATCCAGAGGTGTGTTTGTTACCTTGTCGGGAATGTCCAGCCCTTATGTCCCCCTTCAGGTCCTCAGTCCCTTTCTCAACTTCCTCGCAATCCTCCCCATCTCATCCATCTTCACTGTAATTCTGTTATTTTTTTCATTTTTGTGCTCACTTTCCCATGCGACTTTTGTTCTTGTTTCACAGATGCCCGTGCCAAACTTTATGTCTGGGGCTCGAGGGCCGTGTTTTATTCTGTCTGCCTCTGCATGTACTTTTGAGAAGTGGGGTTGGAGGTTGCCCCCCAGGTGCTGTTTCAGCTGGACCTGCCCAGACTCTGTGAATTGGGGGCGTCGGGCAAATCCCATGTGGCTCTATGGTGGGCCGTGTTGCTGAACCGTACGTCTGAGGTTTGGGGGCCGTGTTTCATTCTGTCTGCCTCTGCATGTACTTTTGAGAAGTGAGTGTGGGGGTTGCCCCCTGGGTGTTTCAGCTGCACCTGCCCAGACTCCCTGAAGTGGGAACGTCGGGCAGAACCCGTGTGGCACTACAGTGGGCTCTGGTGCTGACAGAGCAAGAAGCCGCACTCCCAGGACGTGCTTGCAGCTGTGGGCAGGACTGGGATTGTGACAGGATCATTTCCTTCTCTAAAATACATCTCAACTGTTATCCAGAGGGTTGGCTGTAGGCTTTCAACAGCTTCATTCTTCTTAGTGACCAGGAGACAATTCACTAAACAGAGTTGCTGTCAGGGTTTAATTAGGAATTTCTGCGAGAGGCTGGTGGTACAGCTCCCTCTGCAAGCCTCCTGCAGCCTACCCGTCCCCACTCTTGGGCCCAGCCACCTGCATTGGTCTGTGGAGACTGCACATTCTCTGTTCTCCTAAGGGGCTCCTGGACTTCGGGACAGCCTTGGTAAGTTGATGTGTAACTCCCAGTCTCTTCTCTCTTTAAGTAAGTACGTTCATGGAATCCTGATCTTCGAAATTGTTTCATCTTTGTAAAACAGCCATAGTTTCCTAAGCCACCTTGTGTCTGAGTGTGAATCACTTGTTATTTTTCACTACAGAATGAACAGAACTGGAATCATAAGATTTAGAGGGTGATGAAAAGACAGAGGTTAGCATATTCCATTTTCTCACCTTTTCCTTACACTTTTTCCTTAAATGCACCCCTCGTATGTCTGTGAAGTTCTTCCCAATTCTGTAACGTCACTCCATCCGCAAGTGGAACATTTGTGAACAGTAACAAGTATTGATGTATACACCTCTGCAACCCCGCTGGAATTAATGCTTTTTATTTATGAATGGATGGTCATCAGATGGCCAGAGGGATTCCCTGTGAATTGCGGGGGTCCTCATGCCTGCTTGTGAGTGACATGCACATGGCGAGGGCTAGGGAATCTGAGTCTCTGTGATTCGAGTAGTGACATCGTTTACGCAAGGCAGGTGGATGACTCTTTGAGCTTGGCATGCTCCTGGGTGGCACAGCACAGCTGACATGGAGTGGGGCAAGGGCTTGTTCCACGAGTTTCTGTGTTGTTGTTGTTGTTGTTGTTGTTGTTGTTATTTTTTTTGAGATGGAGTCTCTCTCTGTCACTCAGACTGGAGTGCAGTGGCGCGATCCAGGCTCACTGAAAGCTCCACCTCCCGTGTTCACACCATTCTCCTGCCTCAGCCTCCCGAGTAGCTGGGACTACACGTGCCCACACCACGCCCTGCTAAATTTTTTGTGTTTTTAGTAGAGACGAGGTTTCACAGTGTTAAGCAGGATGGTCTCGATCTCCTGACATTGTGAT
The DNA here is from genome assembly GCF_043159975.1 of Macaca nemestrina. Classification (NCBI taxonomy): domain Eukaryota; kingdom Metazoa; phylum Chordata; class Mammalia; order Primates; family Cercopithecidae; genus Macaca; species Macaca nemestrina. Next base: position 55,217 of record NW_027257870.1, read on the forward strand.
CCACCCGCCTTGGCCTCCTGAAGTGCTGGGATTGCAGGCGTGAGCCACTGTGCCTGGCCTGTTTTTGTTTTTTTGAGACGGAGTCTTGCTCTGTCATCCAGATTGAAGTGCAGTGTCATGATCTAGGCTCACCGCAACCTCCACTCACTGCAACCTCTGCCTTTCAGTTCGAGCAATTCTCTTGCCTCAGCCCCCCTAGTAGCTGGGATTACAGGCATGTGCCACCATGCCTGGCTGATTTTTGTATTTTTAGTAGAGACAGGATTTTGCCATGTTGGTCGGCTGGTCTTAAACTGTTGGCCCCATGTGATCCACCCGCCTTGGCCTCCCAAAGTGCTGAGATTACAGGCATGGGCCACTGCACCCGGCCCTGTGTTTGACTCTTAAATCTTCTTTTTCTTTTTAATATTTCTGTTTCTGGACGGCCACTCAGTGGATATGGAGGAAGAGTTCACAGATGTCCGTATTACATTTCTTACTTAAATTAGCCTCCCTTGAACACTGCTATAGGGTACAGATGCATGAAGGGCTGAAAGGGTGGTTGCGTCCCAGTAAGTGTGAGCGTGGAGCTGGTCTGTGAGACCCCGGTGCCAGTGAAGGCACCCGTGTGAGATGGCCTGGGATGGGGGTGTTCAGAGCCCTGACCGTGGCACACACCCTTCAGCTTTGATGTTTCAGGCCATTGCTCTGGTCATCAGTGAGCAGAAGGTCTAACAGCAGTGATATTTATCACTAGCTGTGTTGGCCAATGTGTTAGGAGGGTGAACCTGTTTGACTTAAGCTGTTTGACGGGTTTGCATTTAAATAGACAACTGGTGACCTGGTGCCTGGACGCTTGCTCTGTGACTTGCCCTACGTGGCTTCTCCCTCTGGTATGCGTTAGATGAGATGGGCGTGTTTAGGGTGGTGTGGCCCTAGACTAGAAATGCAAACCCTGCCTCACCCCAGATCTGCCCCACCCCAGTGTGACTTTTGGAGGTGGAGGCCCAGCATCCTTCACCTGCCCTCCAGGGTGATGCTGAGGATGCTGAGGTTTCAGAGCTCTGCTTTGTTGGCACTCCAGCAAGTCCTGCTTAAAGAGGCCAGGATCTGAAATGGCAGGTTACCAAATTGTATAGCAGAAAAATAGAAACGTTTCCTTAGAATGGGCGTAGGAAGAAAAATGATTTCCTTCACCATATCTGGAAAAGATTTCAAATTAGGAGGCACTATTTGGAATTATTAGTGGTCTCCTGTATTTCTTATCTTTTTTTTGTTTTTTGTTTTTTCTTTATTTTGATACAGGGTCTCACCCTGATGCCCAGGCTGGAGTGCAGTGGTGCAATCTTGGCTCCCTGCAACCTCTGCCTCCTGGACTCAGGTGATCGTCTCACCTCAGCCCCCTGAGTATCTGGGACTACAGGCACGATACCATACCTGGCTATTTTTTTTTTTTTTTTTTTTGTAGAGACGAGTCTTGCTATGTTGCCCAGGGTGGTCTCAAATTCAAGCATTTGTCCTGCCTCAGTCTCCCAAAATGCTTCTGTACCCCTGACCCAACAAGGAAGGACAAGAGGCGTGAGCCACACTCCTGGCCTCCTGTCTTTCCTTGTTGGAGCAGGGATGTAGAAGCACTTGCCGCAGCTGACTTGAGTATATCTCGTTTTGCTTTGTTTTCGTCACGGGTAACCTGGCAGTGCTGTGCACCAGTGCTGCTGGCCAGTTGTTTTTTCGATGGACTGGCAGAAAATCAAACTGAGACCCGGGTTCCTTTCTCCCCGGGTACTGACCAGGTGGGAGAGGAAGGACGTTATCTGAGTATCAACTTCATGAGGGCTGGTGGGGAAACGTCAACTTTAAGGTGCCTGGGATCTAAGGCATGGAACCCAGAGTGCAGCGGAACATAGGGGATGTAGCCTTGGGAGCAGAGACGTGCGGGCCAGTGCCCTCGTTCCTGGCAGGTTCTGAGTGCAAGAAAAGGTTAGTGACCCAGCCGAAGTCACGGAGCAACCTGCCAAGACCTGCCTGGATGTGTGGCTGGCATCTGTGCTGGCCCCAAAACTGCCCATTTGGGGATTCCTTGCAGTTTCAGACCCATCTAGGGGTCCGGAGAGGGTCCCAACCATGACCTCAAAGAACGAGGTGTTGCCTTGAGATCCTCCAAGGTGAGGGTAGGAATTTTTTTTTTTTTTCAATTAGCAATAATTTGTTGTGAATGATCTTGGACCTATTTTCCACTTCTTTGTATAGGAAGAGAGACAGAATAAAAAGTCTCAATGTGCCAGATGCCATGTAATGAAGTCGTGGGGTTAACATTGTTGATTATTATGTAACATCACGTTAAGTGGAACATATTCACACGTGTCCACAGCGTGTGCGTGTGCCCAGTCCGATGAGCACGTTGGGTTGGGGTCGCTGCTGGTTCATGCAGCCCCTCTGGGTGGTGCTTTCTCTGTGACTTGCCCAACACCGTTGCTGCTGCCTCTGTTGGAGTTCAGCCTTGACCGGCCTTGCTGCCACCAGGTTCTCGGGGCCTGTGCACCCTCTTCCCCGCGCGCACCCTCTACCCCGCGTGCACCTTCTTCCTGGGGCACACCCTCGTCTCCGCGAGCACCCTCGTCCTCCGTCCTGCCCACTCGGGGTCTGCTGTGTGTTTCTACTCAGCCCATGCCTGCCTCTTGCTGTGAGCTCAGTTTATTGAGGTGCGGTGAGAAACCAACAGAGGGGAGCAGTGTCCCAGCTTGTCAGGGCAGGAGGGAGCCTTGGGCATCTCTTCCCCAACTCTGGCGACCCACCCTTCGCGATATAGTGCTGGGGAGAGAGGTGAGTTCTAAAGGTAAGACGGCCGTGATTTCCTGAGTCTTAATTACCTAACACTGGGTCATCTGCCATGTCGCCTCATCGAAGGGCACCTCTAGAGACAAAGCAAAGCCTCTGGTGGCCGTGGGCGGGGTGGCCATGCCTGTCTGTGGGTTCTGTAGAACCTACCCAAAGCCCCTCCAGCCGTGGGGATGTTCAGGCACTTGCCGCCTGTAGGAAGTGTGCGTTAGCCACGTGGTAGATGCGGACGCCTGGAGGGATAGGCACAGGCCCACAGGCGTGGTGAGTGTGGGAGATTTAGCCACGTGGGGACGTGTGGCGGGATAGGCACAGGACCACAGGCGTGGCGGGTGTGAGAGAAAGTGCACAGAGTGCCCAGCAGATGGCGTGTGGTCAGCGGAAGCCGTGAACACAGGCCGGGCTCGGGAGACACATTTGGAAATACACTTTAAGCAACATCAATGGATAATGCTGCGATTTGGTTTCCTCCCGTGGTCCAAAACATGTTCTAGAGATGCCGCTGCTTTGTGTGTACCTGAGACAAGGGTCTAAATGTATTAGGGCCTTGATGTAATCTGTAAGACAGGTACAAAATGCCTATTTCAACGAGGCACTGAACAAGAAAGCGTGCTCTATTCAGTGCAATGAGAATGCTTCATTGTCATAAGCAAAGTAAAATGCCTCCAAGGCGAGCTTGCCATGTGTTTAATGACCTTGGACACGAGCCTCCTAAACCTGCCAGAAAGTGCTTCCAGCGTGGCTTCATGCAGTGGTTTCATGCAGTGGCTTCAGTGGAGAATGCATATGTGGCTGATACTGAGAGCTGCGCAGCACCCTCCTGACCTGACGCATGCCCATGTGTGGACCGTGAGCCGGGCAGCACCCTCCCGACCTGATGCATCCCCACGTGTGGGCCATGAGCCGGGCATCCTGACCTGACAGGTCCGCATGTGTGGACCATGAGCCGGGCAGCACCCTCTTGACCTGACGGGTCTCCTTGTGCCCATTGTGGGACCTCCGTCAGTCAAACAAGTGACACATGTCAAACTGAATGCAGGGAAGAGGGTCCAGGATTGCACGCAGGCTCCATGTCTCATCCTTCTGAGGCCTTCTGGGAAGCCAGGAGGGCAGTGGGGTCTTTTGCGTGTTTCCTCCTGGTGGCTATGAATTTGTACCAATGGCTTTTTGCAAAAGGGCCCGGAGGCGGAATCAGACCCTGTCTTAGAAAGGATGACGTCTTCACGGGCACCTCTTTCCGCCACTCTAGTGCTCCTGTGATTTTTCAATATGTGCACCCTGCAGACTTCAGCCTGTTGGTGTCTTGGGGGAATAGATACCAGGATTGTTCCAATGTGTGCAAACCTGAAACAGGAATTTCTCTGCATTAAGTTGGTCACCAAAATGGGAGGTAAGGGGAGAGGGGAAGGAACTTCTTGGCCTCATCAGCCCTTTTCTTGAAACTCACAGTCAAACTTTGTCAAATTCTAGATGATGGTGCTTTAGTCGATGCATTTATGTATGTTATGTCTTGTTTTCTGAGTATGGTGCTTCGAGAATTTAAATATTAAGGTGAAATTGCCATGCACGGTTGAATTGGCACCATAATCTGACTCTCTGTAAAGCCTTTTGGTTTTCTGTTAGAGTGACTTACCATTTTTTGAGTTAACTGAAACAAACTCTGCTGTCAGCACGAAGGAACCACTGTATAGTTAGGACATCCAATTAAATAGAGTTCTCCTAAATAGAGCGTGCTCTTTTCATAAATTTTAAAAATTCATCTATTCATCAAACACATATTGAGTACTTATCACCCTGGTTGCTAGTCACTGTTCATATACATTTTTAAGGAATTACTTCCACCTAGCTCTGAAATAACATTGTATTTAGAATTTAGCCCAGAGGTGATTAAGCATGAACTTTTCTCAGCAGTCTTGTTTTCATTTTTACTTGATAACATGTTCTCAGACTCGGTGCCCAGCTGACGTTACTGTGCATTGCCCCAGGCACACACCTGGCCGGCGCTGTGTCTCTGGGGCTTTAGAGCAGGAAGGAAGGGCTGCCAGGTGTCTGGCCCTTCCATGTTTCCCTGGGGGAAGGATTAGGCCTTGGGCAGGAGTCTTGGCTTGTCTTACTGGATTAGCTGGTGTCATTCAGTCAGCTCTGCCTTGGTGTTAAGCTCTGGACTGACTCTGACCTCTGAATGGCAGAGGAGAGGATGGCGTTTTAGAATCAGTCATGCAGACCGGGGCACCCAGCAGGTCTCGGATAAAAAGTGGTGGCAATTGATCACTTCCCTTTTTGGGAGAACTGTGTGGATTGACTCAGACCTCTTTCTTTTGATTTTATCTTGAGACTTTGCAGAAGCAAAAATGCCTTTAAAAAAAATTAAATGATGGGCTTTTGTAATGTTTGTGTCTCCCCAAGATTCACAAGTTGGAATCCTCACCCGCGAGGAGATAGTGCTAGGAGGGGGAGCTTTGGGCGGTGAGGAGGTCGTGAGGGTCTCATAAATGGGATTTGTGCCCTCAAAAAAGGGACTACAGAGAGCTCCCTCGCTCCTTCCATGGTGTGCGGACCCAGTGAGAAGCGCCGTCTATGAACCAGGAAGCCCTCACCAGGCAAACCTGTCAGGCCTTGACTATGGACTTCCCAGCCTGAGACTGAGACTGAGAGCTGTGAGAAATGAACTTGTGTCATTTGCCAGCCCCTGCCCAGCCTGTGGTGTGTTGTTAGAGCAGCCTGGGTGAACGAAGGCAGGTCGTGAATTTTCTGTCATGCTTTCTGGCTTCAGATACTTGCTAGGGAGATGTCACCATCTTACCCAGGTGGAAGTGTCTGGAATCAGACGTTCCGTTATGATTTGACCTTGTTCTTGCCCCACGCCTGTGCCGTTCACACCTCCAGGTGTCTCGGCTGCCCGCGGCCCCTCCAGACGTTTCTGATTCGGGGTGTGGTGCTGGTCGCGGCCGTGCCGTCAGTGACCAGGAGTAGGAGCTCGCGCCCCTCGTGAAGCAGCAGCCTCACCCGGAAGCTGCCGAGAAGCATTTGACAGAAGGTGATCGCGCCTCGAGACTGAAACTTCCTGTTTACAGGGAATGGAGGTGCATAGTAGGGAATTTAATGATGGCCCTAGAAACAGATGCCTCTGGGGTAGGGGATATTCTGCAGGACAATGCAATGATCTTCTCGAAAAGTGAAGATCACAGATAAAAGGGGTGCGAGGCTGTCCCTGACTAAGACGGGGAAGGAGAGTCACTCAGCACAGTGTGTGGCCCGGATAGAAAAGACGTTTTCGGAACGATTGTGCTACCTGAACATAACCTGGACAACGATGCTCTGAAATCATTCTTGTCTGCCGATGATGGTACTGCGGCTGCAGAGGGGCCTTTATTCCTAGGGAACGTGTGCCTGAGGACTCGGTGAGGCAGCAGGAGCCTCTCACCTTCAAGTGGCTCCAGAGAAGAAACAAATCTGTCTCTCTGTCTGATCTACAGAGAGAGTGAGAAAGCAAATCTAACGAAATGTTAGCAGTTGTTGGAGCTCCACGTGGAGAAAACTTGACCACTCGTTGTACTGTTCTTCCACTTTTTAAATATGTTTGAACATTTTCATAATGAAAATGTGGGAAAGTAAAAATAAATCTGGAAATTAGAACGGAAGTGAGCCCAGCCAAGTCCTCTTGGGTTCAGCCGGGAAGAGCCAACGGTCCGTTGGTGTTCTCTCGACTCGTCGTGGGGATTTCCTCCTCCTGGGTTCACCACCTAGTTTTCCTTGTGATAGTTATTTTATACATAGCTATGAGCATAGGTGATACTGAAAACACACGTTTAGTGTGGTTTGTCATTAAGAATTTGGAGAACTGGCTAAATAAACCACTTGTACAGAGTTGAGATGAGCACTACCTGCCTCAGCGTCTGTGGCAACAGCTTCATTTGGGTGCAGAGCTTGGCAGAGGTTTGAGTGACTCTGTCTCGATGGTCCTCTGTCAGAGGACAAGGTTAAGCATCACCACCGAGGGCCCTGTTGAGCCTCTGGGCTGGAAGTAACCTCCCCCTGGCTGGTGAGGCAGCCTCTGAGGGCCTTTCCTGACAAAGCCCTTCACTGAGCTGCAGTTTGGCCATCTCTGCCCTCACCTCCCCGACTGCAGGGCCTCGAGGTCTCACCACCTCCAGCCTGAGCACCCAGAGCCCAGGGGCAATTTCCCACCTTCCCTGGGGGCTCAGGATTCTGGCTCCCGGGGCAGTGCCCGCAGCTGGGCCCCTCCTCCTGGGCTGGGGGTAAGGCTGGTCATGGCCTCCTGCTATGTCCCACTGGCCACTTCACCGCAGCTGCAGCCCTCACTGGGTGGCCCCTCCTGCTTCTGTTGGATGAGGAGATGCAGGCCTTCACCGAGGCTTCCTGGCCTCGCCCCTGCTGGCCCCAAGGCTGTGCCGCTTCCCCCTTCCCAGCCCCTGGTCTCTGTACAGTGTCTGTCCAGGATGTCTGTCCATCTGTCCTTGACATTCTGTCCAGAAGCAGCCACTGTCATCTTAGTTTGTGAGGGGCGAGCAGAGCCCAGGTGCGGTCGATGTGGAGATGCTCATGCACTTCAGTGTGCAGGGAAGTGAGTTCCTTCATATCTACAGCCTCTGCACAGCCAGCTGGGAGCTCACCCCATTCACAGGTGGATGTGCCTTGTTTTTTGGCCCAATCACCTGCATTAACTCAGAGGAATCACAGTTCCCTGCTTTTCTGTCTTTCGTGACCGTCCACCTCCCTCCTCTGCCTGGGGCTGAATGGTGGGGTCTGTCGTGGGTTCGTGGGACCCTCTGTTCTTGTGCGGCCACCAGGAACTGTTGTCCGGGCTGATTCCACAGGAGGAGTTTGGGGTGAGCTCCTGAGCGAGAGTTGGGAAGACTGACGTCTGTGTAAACCTTGCTTGTTCATGGTTATTCCTCTCAGTCTTCTTAAATTGTGAAAAATTGGGGACCATTTTGAAATATGGATTTAGGTATGGATTGGTGAGGAGAGAACGTTGATCTAATTGGGTTTACGTTGTGTGTGATAATTTTACACTATCCTTGGGAAAAACTGAAGATGTTGACAGGGTCATGAGAATCGTTTCTTTCTTTCTTTCTTTCTTTTCTTTTCTTTTTTTTTTTTTTTTTGAGATGGAGTCTCACTCTTGTTGCCCAGGCTGGAGTGCAATGGTGCAATCTCGGCTCACTGCAAACTCTGCCTCCTGGGTTCAAACAATTCTCCTGCCTCAGTCCCCCAGTAGCTGAGATTATAGGCGCTCACCACCACGTCCAGCTAATTTTTTGTATTTTTGGCAGAGATGGGGTTTTGCTCTTAAGGGCATTGTTCATTAAGTATTAATTGGTGGCCTGCCGTTGAACTAATGTTAGTGTAGTGCTGACATCATCAGCCATGGCAGAAACTTATTTGGCATCCCTGGAAAAGAGGGCAGGGAAGCATAGTGCCCTGACACCACCTCATTCTCCAGTGCTACTTCCAACTCTGAGCTGATGGTCATTATGAGTGGATCTGTCCTGGACAATTAGTTTAGTGCAGCTGCCTTGGACAGTCAGGTTAAAAGTAACAAACCGCCACAAAACTCAGCTAATAAAATGTGAGGAGAGACATGGGGCACCAGGAAGGGGTGAGGCCTGTCTCCCTGTGTGCCATCTGTGTGGAGCCTCAGTACCTAGGGGACAGCGTTTACACAGAGCCCCAGGTTTTTATTAGCATTTCCCTGAATAAAATGTCACTGGTGAGCTGCGGACTGGGAGGCTTCTTCTGATGATTAGGTTTTGTAATGTGGGATCATCAGTAGGCAAGGTGGGCCTGAGGGCCATAGGATCTGGAGACTGTCCAGGGCTGCTTTCTGGGGATGACAGGCTTGTCCCTTCAGCAGTCAAGACACCAAAGAGAGTCTTTCTGAGAATAAAAGAGAGAAGCTTTTAAGGAAAAAAGCAGTTTCTCTCTCTGTTTGGGAGTTGAGTGCATTTTCCTACATTTACTCGGAGATGTTCCTTGGTTCCCACCATGTGCCATCGCCCCGCTATGGGGTAGGGTCACCCCACCTCGTACCTAACCCAGGAAAACTCCTTTGTAGTTATTTCAGAGGCTGTGTGCATTTCTCTTGCCTCAACGGGTAGAGTGAGTTTTTCTTCCTACTGTTTTTAGTCAGTTTTCTTAATCTAGCCTGTTACTGGGATAAGTTCCAGAGACGAGCAGTTTTAAAAACAATCTTTGTACGTTGCGTAGAGAGCAGTCCACCTGTAACCAGTTTGTTCCTGGAGGTACCGCAGCGGCCTTGGTTACGCGAGGGCCCCGTGGCTCAGGATGGGCCGAGGAAGGAGTGCGTGAGCAGTGGGCACTGGCCGGAGGCAGGGGAGGCGTGGCCACCTGTGGCTCGAACTCCCCCCATCCACTCTACCGCACCGCTGGGACGTGACCATTCTCGCCCTGGACGTTTTGTCTGAATGTTCAGTGCCCAGGCTCTTGGGTACACAGGCGGCCCCGGGTTTTATTTCAAAAGGGTGTCACGAACAGTGAAGTAACCCACGTGCCTAAGCTTTGATTGACATGAAGGAATGTAGAGGCTGCTGAAATCCTGGTCATTTTAGAACAAAGTATTTTATTAACAGTTTTCTAAAAGAAAGAAATCATTAAAAAATTGATCCCTGTTGAGGTAGAAGGATCTCGTCCTCATGCTCCTCAGTTCCTTCCAGAATCAGCTTCCAGTTCAGCTGCAGAACAGGTTCTGGTGGTGGCTGGAGCAGCCCAGGCACGTGCCGTCGGGTCTAAGTTCACACTGGTGTCCGTGTGGTCTCCAGTTACGGTGCGGGCCGTGGGGTCTGAGTTCACACCATTGCCCATGTGGTCTCCAGTTACGGTGCTGGCCATGGAGTCTGAGTTCACACTGGTGCCTGCGTGGTCTTCAGTTACAGTGCTGGCCATTTGTGCCTTTCTGGGAAGTTAGAAGGAGAATCATTTCATCACGTCTCTGTCCTCCCACACCTGATCTATGCTGGGCCACCGTGAATTCTTCCTTTTAACTGTTTCTTTCATCACGGGCAACACTGGTGTTCTGTGGTCAATGTTTGCCATTTCTGAAAACGGATTCTGTGTTTCTTTATATAATCACCTGGTCTCTTTTACGAATTTCGCTTTTCTTTAAGAAAATCATCGTGCTTTTATCTCTTCAATGTCAACTCTGTTCCCTGACACAGGCTCTTACCACCTCGAAAATTAAAAGTAATCTTTGATTATACTTAATACTTTCTAAAGTTTTCAAAAGTTTATCAGCATGTGGGTTACTGAACATTGACTGTTTATTTAATGGAAAATTAGATTCTAAGTAGAGTATTAGAGTGAAAATGATCTTTTGATTTTATTAAAATATTCAGGTAAAAATATTAAAATGCCTTCGCCAAACTTCATGCCTGTGTAGCGTGAAAACATTAAGCTGCTCTCTGCTCCCGGGAATGCATGAGTAGAGTATGTGTTTGAAAGCGTCATTCCAGTCTTAAGTTTTAGGTATTCTTAAAGGGGTTGGCTGGAGAAGTGACATTTAGCATTGAGTGAACGTTTGACAAAGATTTGTCTCGATATAAAAATAGTTAAAAACAATCTTTAGTGTTTCCTGTCAGGGTTCACCCATTAAAGAATGGTCTTGTAAAAAAGTCATCGAGAGTGTCGGCGCCCAGAGGTGCTACCTTGCCCACAGTTGTGTCATCTGCTGTCACCAGGCGACACGCCCAGCGTTTAGCTGCACGTCAGATGTGGCCACGGGGCCACAGGACATCCCTGCGGACGGATGTTCTTATGCAGATTAATGAGGATGGAGACCGCTGCAGAACTGTAAGCCCCCCAGGGGCTGACGGAAGCCTGGGAATACCCGAGACACCAGAGTCGCTGCTGCCCTGGGTGGAAGGAAACCTGCGCTGGAAGATGGGAAATGCAATAAGGAGAAAGTACCAAGGTACATGATGCTGTGAAAACGGAGATGTTTTAATTAAATTAACAATTAAAATCATTTTAATTATGTGAATTATTTGAATTCATGTTAGTTCTTTTTAGGAAATTAATACTTAAAGCAAGTTTGTTTTCTGAATTGTTTGATTTAATTGAGTCAGCACAAGAGTTAGCATTGATATCTGACCCTCTTCCAGGGTTGGGGCAGAGGAGATGGGGGCAGAGGAGACAGGCCTCCCACCCGCTTTCCCCTGGAGCTCAGCCAGAATTTCCCATTGAGGAGCCCTCAGCTCCCTGAGAGCCAGGAGCTCTTGCGGAGAAGCCGCTGTCGGCATGCCACCCGCTTTGATGGCCCTGCTCTGCCATCCCTGCGCTCCAAGGGCCGGACCCTGCCGCTGCCTGTGCCAGACGGGTCTCAGGGAGGTGCCAGGCAGGGGTTATGCATGGCGGGGCCTGGGCATCGCTGTCCAGATTCCGTGGCTGCCGGTTTCATTCTCTCGCTGTTTGTCCCCCTAGCAAGACTCATGGGGTTCCTTGAGGACAAGACCCCCTCCTGCCACCTGGTCTGTTTCCTGAACGTTCTCTGCACTAGTACAGCCCCGGGATGCAGCCCTCGGGAATCAGGGTGTCGGCCATAGTAGGGCGGGTCGCTCTGCTGGGCACCATGATGGATGTTAACCGCTGTGCTTCACTTTGGGGACGTGTTTAAGTACAAAAGTAATTTTAAAATTTCACCGTTATTTCAAGACAGCTAAGAGCCTATTAGCACAGAATCCCTGGTCTGAATGAAATCAAACGGTTCTTATTAATTATTCATGATGCCACGAATATGTAGCCTTATTTTTTATAATTGCCAGTCTGTATAATTAACCTTTCATTTGGTTAAAGTACTTAACACTAAGTAGAGCTGTAATTTCAACTGTTTATAAAGCATATGGAAGAATGTTTAAATGTTTAATTAGAACCACTTTTTTAAGTTTCATAGAGAATTTTTTTTTCTTGTCAACAAGGGTCTTTAATTATTTAAACCAAAAGAGAAAAACAGACCAGAAAAGAAAAACAACTAGTAAAGCTCGGAACTGCGAAGGTGGCATCATTCCGTTAGTCTCGGATTTTGCTTCCTGGGTTTGTGACGTGGTCAGAGTCCTTGTCTTTGATTTCCTAACACAAGTTGTTAAAGTTGGAAGTGAGTGTGAAATTGAGTTAGTCTAGCTTTATTCTTTCACGGATGAGAAGTGAATTATCTTCAGCAAGGTGGGTGCAGGCGTGGTCCCCGGGGGTCACTGTGGTGAACAGGCCGCCCTTGTGGGGAGCCAAGTTCGTCATCACTGGGACAGAGCCCAGGACACTTCCCCAGCTGGCCAGCCTCTTCCTAGAACCTCACACATTGCAAAGGATGGAGTCCAGATCTATACCGTGAAGAAACGAGGGTGGTTACAGAAAGCACCACGATCTCAGCTGAGTGGCTCTGAGCACCCCAACGTTGGGGCACCTCAGCATCCTGTGTGGCTCAGGCTGTGCCCAGCAGGGAGGCCGGCCTGATCGAGCTGCGGTCTCCACCCTGAGAGTGAGGGCTCCTTCCCCCAGCGCGAGTTAAAGCATCATGTGTCCACCTGTGCAGTGGCTGGTCCCAGTGGCCCTGGAGGGCTGAAACCCTGGGTCCCGCCACTGGTCCGGGGCATCCGTTTCCCCTTCCTGCAGTTCCTGTGTCTGTGTGTCCAGGGGGCTCCGATCCCTGTCTTAGGACCATGGCTGAGGGGTCAAGTTCACCCGCTTTGGAGCTGGCCCGGATCTTGGTTCTGTGGATCCTCGCTGTGTGGCTCTGGAGCAGTTCTGTCCTCAGGAGATGGATCCTCACAGCCGCCTCTTGGGGCCATGAGGAGAATTAATAGGACGACCCCCGGGTAGCTGCTCAAAGCCCTGTGCGGGGCCAGCCCTGTGTCTCCACCAGTTCCTTTGCTCTGTGCTCCCCCCCACTGTCACATCGCCAGCCTTTATTTCCTTTTCCTTGGACCCAGACAGCGAATGCTCCGCTGGTCTTGGCAGCCCCTTCTCTAGTCTATCCTCAAATCACTTCCTGACGGACAGCCATGACTAGCCATCGGCGTGACCAAAACCCCACAAAATAGAACCCAACTTTCCTATTAAGCTGTACAGAGCTGTCCCAGCCCCACTTCCCACAGGCTGGCCTCATTCACCATGGGATCCGTGGTTCTCACCTGGGGCTGGGGGTGCCCCTGGCATCTGGTGGGGAGTGTCAGGGATGTCCCTCCAGGCCCAGTACAGTCCCCCAGCCAGTGGCCGGCAGACAGCAGCACCCAACCTGATGTCCCTGTGGCTTCTGGTTCCCCGAGGCTGGCTGTGCTTTGCTGCCTCTACATGCTCTCAGACGTGTGCCCTCTCTCCACCTTCACTGGTTAGCAGTGTTCCATCCATTAGAGCTCAAAGCACTGCCTCCCGGCAATGCAGCCCCTTCTCCTGGCCTACCGTCTGCCTGTGCCCCACGGTCTGTACCGTGTCCTCACGGACCGATCAGAGCGAGGCTCCCAGGGATGGAAAGGTTCCTGCTTGTGTCTGCTTGTGTCTCTGTCCCGCCTTCTCTGGACCCGGCACCGTGGCCTTTGCCGACAGAGGTCTTGGGTTGATTGTCAGCGAAGCAGACAATCTATATGGCTCTAAATGGCTGTGAACATGCTTGATTGGGTTATTTTAAAAATAGTTGTATATGTAAACATTTGAGTGTGACACAGGTGGATTTTTGGGCTAATGGTCTTGTTCTTCAGGGAGTAACCACAGGCCCATGCACAAGGACCATTTCCAGCTGATTTATGGAACGCTGTTCTACCTGGTTAATTTTCAACGTTATCTCAGCCTGAGAGGTAGGTCAGCATGTGACGAAGTTCACTGGTTTGAATCCTAATCTGCTCCTTAGGAGCTGCACCTTCCATGCCTTCGTTTCTTCCTTGGTTAGGTAGGGAAGGTATGAGCTACCTCAGAGTTGTGAGTGAGGCCTGCATCGAGTGACCGCATTAAAGTGACAAGGACTGCACCCGGAGTGTTGATATTTAAAGACCTTTAAACATCGCGATGCTGCATTTTCGTACCCAGGTAAAACAGCAAAGTTCTTTCAGATGCAGACACAGACCCTCGGTGAGGTGGGGGGCTGATGGCAGGAGGTGGACCACCGACCCTGTAACGAGGACGTGGTCTGTTCGAGGCTGAACGAAGTGCACATCATTGCATGTACCACGGAGGTCCCTCTCGTGAAGTCCTGGAAGGGTCCATGTGGCTAAGCCATGTGGTCTGTCCATGACGTCTGGCAGGAGCAGAGCTTTCGGGTGCAGCCTTGCTCTTGTGCGCACAGCCCTCAACGGTCTCAAAAGTCTGAGGCTTAAAGCAGGCTTGGGGTTTCCTTACACCTCCTGGACATCTAATTTGCCTGGCAAACATGTTTTTCTTGGGTGTAAAGGTGAAGGAGTGGGTGATTCTGGTGAAAGTGTACTAATTACTGCACTTCTGGGTCAGTGGCGCTTGGTTGAAGACACTATCTGCCCTGGATGGACATCTCTGGGATGGTGAGAACCGGTGGCTGGATGTCGCGGGGTTGCCAAGAAGATGCCAATTTTTTCCTTTTTCCTGAGTAACAACACCCTACTTTGTTTAGGGAAGCAGCACACCCAGCTGAAAATCCAATTCTCTTGTACGGCGGAGCGGCTGGTGACACAGGTCCAGATGCTGGGATGCTGATGGGGGGTCCTGGAGTGGGAGGTGTCAGGAGGCTTTCCCGACCCACAGCAGCCCTGGGCCCTTGTCCGGCCTTCTTGCCCGGGGCAGGACACCTGGAGGGAAAGCAGCTTCGGGGGCCCGAGGGCCAGAAGGCAGAGTCCTGGCGTGTGAGGCAGGCCTGGGCCAGGCTCCTCGGAGGATGTCACAGACCTGCTGCCCATGCAGGGACCACCCACCTCTGAGCCCCACGCAGATTTTCCTCCATAGCCGAGTGAAATCCTGGTACAGCGAGTGAGGCAGTCAGAGGCACCTTTTGTGGAAGGAGGACAAAGCTGGAGAGAAAGAGGTTTTCCTAAAGGCACAAGGCGCTGATTCTGCGTTAGGGATAATTCCTAGGAGTGTGGTTGCTGGTGGGTGGAAAACTGTAGCCAGAGAATAAGTGGGAATGGCACTTGCTGGTATTTAACTGATTCGTTCACGAATGGTCCGAACCGTTCCAGTGAAAAGAACATTTCGGACACAGAAGTTTTCATCCTGCCTGACAATGAGCATGACCGTGGGCTGTTCCATCCTTCCTGGGCGACAGTGAGAGGGTCTCAGGCCCTTCCGGCCCTGTGCTGGCATTTCCCCAGGGTGTGTGCCCCATCCTGAATAGGCTGGAATGCCTCTGGGTGCAGCTGAGCCTCTTGAAAAGGGAAGAGACATGTGATGTGCTCTGGCTGAACAGGAAAACGAGGGAGGATAGGGAGAGGGGCCTGGAGGTGAGGAGGATGGTGAGCAACACTGGGGACAGAGGAAGTAGGGTAACACCAGGGACAGGGGGACGGAGGGTAACGCCGGGGACAGGGGATGGAGGGTAACACCACTTCTCCAGGTGCCTTTGGGGGATGCTGCCGCCTCTCGCACCCCAGAGTGAAGTCAACAGGATTCTGTCCCGAGGAGCCCCAGAGCCTGGCAGCTGGGATTGTCGCAGTATGAACCACTGTTCACTAGCTCTGCACCCTGGGACAGGCTCCCTGGTGTTTCCACCCTGGTTTCCCATCTGGACAGTGGGACCCTGAGTGTCCCCGTCCCAGCTGCGCCCAGAGCCCTGGACTCCAGCGTGTCGTCGGCACTCATTAGCGTTTCTTTTGTTGTGGTCCGTGGACGAAGTGGCTCTCTCTTTGTGTGTTCACAGCCCTCCTGCTCACTTTACCTTCTGGGAACACTTTTTACATAGCTTCGTATGTGGGGAGGACTCGAGTGATTAATGGAATGTTTCATCAGGTGCAGTTCTTCTGTTTCTCAGTTTTGACACAACATTTGGTGAAATTTCCAGGGACTCCTGTGGTCAGCCTCACGGTTTCACTCTGTCACTTTCTAATGCAGTATTCTTTGGGAGTCTTTTCAATTAAGCGCCATCATTTAAAAATAAGTTTTATAATATGCAGTTTCAGGTTAATTCTTTACCTTTGTGTCTCAGGCAGTAGCTACCTACCTGTGAGTAGTCACAAAGGTTCATGCAGTTTTCTCTAGCTGTCCCTAGCTCGTAACTCAGCAGGTCCCTTCAGATGAGTCAGCCAGCTGTGTACCTGCATGTTCAGGATACTTGTCAGGGGCCTTCCTCAGAGCAAGACCGACGCTCAGCTCATCCTTGGGACTTTGGAGCCCGCCCTGGAGAGACTCCAGCCACGTCCAAAGGGGCCGTCCGGGTCCCACAGGCTGGTGGGAGTGACTTCTGAGCCACTCCAGACCACACTTTGTGTTCCTACACCCCACAAAGCCACTTAAAGTGCCATCTTCTGGTGCTGTGTGCCTCACCAGTGTGCCACACAAGCCTGCACGGGGATCTGAGCGGGCGCTGCCTTCCTCAGGCTATGCTGGAGTTTTGGGGCAACTGGAGCACTCCTGGCTGTGATTCTCGCCACTCTCTGGGCTTCCCTAGAGGGTCTCACCTGCAGCGTGAGGACCACATCGGCAGCCACTGAGGAGTCGCCAGATGCAGCGTTGGTCCCACTCAGTCCTTCTTGACTTTGGTGAGAGAGTAGACAGCAAAACTTCAGCTGGGAGCCCCAGGCCTTCTTTGCTTGGGGCCCTGGGACTGACATAGCACAGATCCTGCCATCCACGTGCTGGGGGCCCCGCCGTGCGGCTCCCTCCTCTGGTCAGGGGCTGCACCCTTGGGCTGTGCAGCTCCTGGTTCTCACACTCAGGGGCCCAGGGAGGGTGGTGGATGAAGAGAGAAGGAGAAGGGTGGCAGTTTGAGCCCAATTGTGTTGGCTTCATCTTCCGCCTCTTGTCCCTAAGTACATTGGCAAAGTTTTCCAGGTGAAAACTCAGAAGGGATTTTTAATGACTGGAATCTGTGAATTCCATGGAAGCCACGTCTGTCCACCTCTTTCACCCACCTCATTTCTCCCCGTTGGGGCTGATTTTGGCAGCGTTCATAGGGGCAGGGACGGAAGGGGTGGGGGCCAGCCGTCGGCCCTGTGTCCCTCCCTTCCTCCCCTCAGCGCCACAGCATTTCGGTGTCATCCCCTTCCGTGCACGCGTCCTCATGAAAACCAAGTGCGGCTGGAGGGAGATGCCTGCGCCCACTCCCGTGACCTTCCCGGCCAGCCTGGCTGCAGCGGCCCCTCGGCAGGCATCTTTCTGGTGCTGCCTCCGTGCCCCTCCCATCACCTGATGCTCGTGTTCCTGAATCTTCACGCGTGTGCTCTGTGCAGCCACCTCACGGGCTCCCTGGGAAGGAAGACAGTGTCTCACGCCGGTCAGAATGCTCTTCTCTGTCCACTGAATAGTCCAACACAGAATCATTCCTCTGTGATTATTTGTGCTTTGTTATGTAGAACTGGAATAAAGAAAAAGTGAATTTAGACATTACAGCCATCAGGTTGAAGCTTAGTAATTGCATTAGGGAATTAAATGGAAACATTTGAGCTTCTCGAGTTCTAATTCCACATCTTCATATCCCCATCACCCCATACCCAGTGTCTAACAGAGCTCTTGGTCTAGGAGTTTCTTGATAAATGCTTACTGAATTGAACTGGACTGAGCTTAACATTCCCACCCAGAGTTAGAAGCCAGTCCCTGAATAAATTGCATTTAGAATATGAGTTTGACGTTACTGTGGTAAGGGGTATCCTACACGTCATAATTCCTAGTCAATATCGGGTATTTAGTCAAATAGACTCAAGTATAGAGAAGCATAGGCCCATCTGGCAAAAGGGCAAGGCACGGTGCTTTAGGTCCAGGTCCCCAATATCAACTATGAAAATAAAACGTCAACTCCAATGACAGCCCTGTCCTCAGCTGGTCACTGTTTATGCTAACAATTATAAACAGCTTGAACTTGCTGTCCTGAGAGGCAACACACCCTCCATTCTCTCTGCAGTGTAGCTGCCTTGGTGGATGGAACATGCCCCTCCTCCCTCCCTCTCCCTATCCCTCCCTCCCCCCTCCTCTCTCCCTCCCTCTCCCCTCCTCTCTCCCTCCTTCCCCCCTCCTTCTTCCTATCTTCTCTCACCTTTCTCCCCCCACCTTCTCTCCTGGACAAGGGGCAGAAGAAAGGAGACCTCCGGAATCTTCTGCTTCATCCAAGCAGCTTGGGGGCAGCATCAACAGCTGCAATTTGGCTGCCCCAGCAGGTGCCTCAGGGCAGCCTTTCTAATGGGAATCCTGGAATCATGTCTTTCCTTAATGTGTCCTAAAGGCTGGAGGACATGAAGTGAAACAATGCTCCATGCTCAGTCCTGTGATTTTGTGTAATTATTGGACTTACTTTGAAATTAAACTAAATGATACCCAAGGTAGAGCATGAAAAAAAAGAAAAAACAGGCTATGGTGTTTGAAAAACAAACAAAACCGTTTGGTTTGTTGGTTTGTTCTTAGACCTTCACAGGCTCCTAGGTCACACGTTTCAGTTTCTTAGCAAGTGGCATTCTCTGCAGAAGCTGTGTCAGTCTCTGTTTGATGATGTCAGCCACAGCAGAAAGAAGCACTCCGTAGGCCCCGTGCTCAGCACCTTGGCGTGAGCTCCTGCCATCTTCTGTTCATGCTCATCACAGCTCTGTGCAGTGGGCATCCTCCTGATCCCTGTGGGAGGATGGAGGATGGAGGCGGAAGGGTGAGTGATGGCAGGATCACATGAGGGGTCTCTCCCGAGGTAGGGAGGGGAACTGGCCCAGGACCTTAGTGCCCATCGCATCCTTCTTCCTCCTTCTCTGCCTCTCTGTGACTGTTTGACTCAGGCTGCAGGGACAGACATGAGTATGTGCAGAGCCTGTGTGCATCCCTGGGAATGTGTACTCATATTGGCAGGGAGGGATGTGAGTGTGTACAGAGCGTGTGTGCACACCTTGGCGGTGTATGCCGGCGTTGGCAGGGACAGATGTGAGCGCGTATGGAATGTGTGTGCACACCTTGGGGATGTGTACTGGCATTGGCAGGGACAGATGTGTACAGAGCGTGTGTGCACACCTCGGGGTGTATGCTGTTGTTGGCATGGACAGACGTGAGCGTGTACAGACCGTGTGTGCACACCTGGGGGTGTGTGCTGGTGTTGATAGGGACAGATGTGTACAGAGCGTGTGTGCACACCTGGGGGTGTGTGCTTATGATGTTTTGTAACCGGCAAATACGTGGCCTGTTGCAGCGGGCGGCCCTGCGCCCATGCTGAGCCCGTCAGTGGCCCTCGGGTTGGGGTCTCCATCTGCCCAGACAGCACTCGAGTGGCTTGAGGTTTCAGATTCTTCCTCTACGGATACTTGGGCCTCCTCAGGACCAAACATCAGAACCAGCCAACTGCAAACTACAAGAACGTTCAAATGCATCTTCAGTAGGAAAAACAAAAGCAATTGGAAAAATTTTCCAACGTGACCCCGTGGTTAAGCCGTTAGATACTCCAGCCAACAGATTGAGTCACTTTAAAATTCACACCAATTAAAATGGTTGTGAGAGTTGCAGAGCTTTACCGCTAAACCTTGAAATAATTGAAGCATTCTGCTCCACTTGCTTACAAACTAGAGTTGGGGATACCTTTCAGTCCAAAGTAGCAACCTTCTAAATCCAGCTTAGATGCGAGGCTCCCACTGACACAGGAAGAGACAGTGGCCCTTGATTATTCTCCTGTGTTCAGATACTGTGTCATTTCTTTTTTTCTTTTTTTTTTTTTTTTTGTATCCTGATCATCACTTCTGCTTTTCCAATTCAAACTAAAGGGAGTTTAGTTCTGTTTTGGAGAAGCTGTGGTTAGTGGTTTCTTTTCATGGTTTGCTTAATCTCTTAAGTCTGGTGCTTACATTACCCAAATAGACTTTTCTTTAGTACGACAGTGCCATAACCCAGGGCTTCTCCCTCCATATCTTCTCCCCAGGAGGCTCCCTAGGAATGGGTGCTGGAGATCCAGCCCCTCTCCATGTGCCGTTTTCTTTGAGTCCAAGGTAGCTTTGGCTCAGAGAAGAAAAGAGGCCTCCGGGTTAGGTGCCTCTGACTGCTTGCTTGTGAAATGTTTAATGATAAGGCGACTTCCAAACTAATTTACACATTGATAGTTGTAGCTTGAAGTATCACCGCAGTCATAAGAACAAGAAACACTCCCATAAAGTAGATAAGCAGAAAAAAGCCATAGAAGTTTAATAAAGCGCAAATAAAATGGTGTTGTAAGAATGTCCAGTGGGAAATGCTCTCAGTCCAGCCAGATCCAGCTGTGGCGTCAGTCCAGCTGTGGCGTCCTCCTGTAAAAACATTCAGCCACGTGTGGCCCTGATCGCAATCACTACTCTGAATTGTGATCCAGAATGTTGTTGGGGGCCGATGCCGGGACTGTTCCAGCAGTTGAGTCTGATTGGGCGTCACGGTGGTGATGTGCTTAGCGCGGCCAGCTGGGCTGAGTGGTGGCCACCCGTGCACTCGCCACGTGCAGCCGTTATTCTGGTGATGGGGTTGCATGCGGCGCGGCTTGTCCACCTGGGCAATTAAAGTACTGGGAACCCAACCGCGGGCGGGTGCCTCCCGACATGGGAGCTGTCTTTTTTATCCAGGGCCCTGTGGCGCTGCAGACCCCTGCCGCCAGTCTGAGCTCACAAGGAGGTACCGGAGGGCTCTGCTGGGGCATGGAGGTCCCTGAGCAGGTGGTCACTTATTGCTTGTGGAGTGGTCCATGGCCTGTGAGTTTATTCTCGGGGTTTGTGTGGGCGAGGTTAACCAGTTCACAGCTGGGCACTTACCCCTTACACAGGTGACACTAGTTAAAGTGGAATCTATATTAGCTCACACGGGAGTGTGTGAGGAGCTGGGAGGGTGGGGAGGCTTGGCCCTAGCACTAGATCCCGGTCTCCTGACGTTTCTGCGTCTTCCAGTTGAGGGGCCGTCAGAGCCGCTGTGGGTCCTGAAGACAGGGGGTGCCATATGGACCAGGGGATGCAGAAGCCTCTAGAGGCTGCGGGAGGCAAGGAGACGGTCGCTTCCCCAGAGCCAGCCCTGCCGCCACTTCGACGTTAGATGGTGGGACCTGTTTTGGACTCCAGCTTCCAGAAATGTGAGAAAATAAGTCAGTGTTTAGGGCGCTAAATTTGGGGTGATTTAGTGGAGAAATAGAAAACTAGCCCACAAAGGTGCACGCATTGAAATGTGCTCTGTCCAGGTGTTCACAGTGGTGTGAGGGGGATGGCATCGGGGTTCTGGGAACTCTGCAGTTTTACTGAAGGAAGGGGGCTCGCCACGCCTTTCCTCATATAACTGAAGGTATGTATGCCTGCCACACTGCCCAGGAGACAGGGACTAGAATTCTGACTTTATTTCTTATGGGAACCAAGCCACAGTCAGAACACGGTGAGGGCCGAGACGAGCTTCCTACAGCCTGAACTGGGAAGAGGAATCGCAAGTAGTTTGTGTTTTTCTACACAGACCTGTCCTTTTCAGGTTTTGTTAAGTTTTGGAAAAAGGGAGAAGCCAGGCACACCTCGGCGAGGGACAGTGTTTCTGGAGGTGGTGCGGCTTCAGCCTGAACGTGGCCGTGTGGTTGGGAGGCTCAGAAACTGCCCTCCAAGGGCTCTCATCTATTCCTTATTGCAGTAATACCTTGTTTACAGAAATCCACAGAAATTACAGTGTGGGAGGCTTCTGGTCTGGATGGGTTTGGACCGAGGTCACGGGGTGTTGTCCCAAGTGCTAATCCTGATCTGGCAGAGGCTCTGTTCCCAAACAATTATTCCACAGTTTCAGAGCCTATATCTGAGTGATAGTCTTTTAACTTTGTTGCATAAAAGGAAACAAAGTATGTCTTGAGGGTCCAAAAATCCATGTGGTAATCATGGCTGTAAACTCATACCTGGGGCTTTGGGATGGAGTGAAAACCACCGTCACCTGGCGTGGACGCTGCGTGGTATTTTTAGCGTGGCGGCCTGCTCGTGCCTTGAACTCTATCTGCAGTGTGAGCAACAGCTGTGCATTTGAGAAATGTGGACAGGTCAGCTTGCTCCTCCAGGGGCCTGCAGGCATCCGGGTGAGGGGCCTGGGATGAGGCCACATCAGTGGGAAGGAGCTTGGTTGTGTCAGCAGATCTGTCTGTCTCTACAGGCCCGCAAGCCAGCCAGAACCCAGTTTTCCTTTGGTCATCTAATGCCAGAAAAAAACCTGTTTCTTAGAGATTCTCATAATTTATATTAATGAACCATTTCACCGTACATAAAATGTTATAAATGCATGAGGCTTTACAACTTGGCAGATGTGTAACTCACATGTCGTTGTATCAAACTGTTGAAGATATTTGTTTCACTTGAAGGTTTTTAACATTTTATGTGCAAAGCAAATGCCAGTAGCATTTTGCAGGAGTATTTTGGAATTTTAAACACAGTGGGATAGTGCTGGGTCTCTGGGATACTGGTGAGGTGGACGTGACCTCAAGCTCTTGTAGCTTGCAAGCAGGATTGCTAAATTGTCACAAGTGCAGTGCTGGAAAGTCAAAGTGGATTTCTGTAAATGAGGTATTAGTGCAATAAGGAACAGATGAGTGCCCGTGGAGGGCGGTTTCTGAGCCTCCCAGACACCCCAGGAGGAAGCGGGGGACGGGGGCAGTTACCCACCAGAACCTGGACGGTGAAGCTGGGTTTGCTGGTGGCCCTGCTTGGCAGGTCATTACGTGCAATAAGAAACAGGTGAGTGCCCTTGAGAGCGGTTTCTCGGCCCCCTTCAGAACCGCAAGTGGAAGACGCTCCAAGGTGGGGGGTGGGGGGTGGGGGTTCGGTTAATCCACAGGAGCCTGGATGGTGGAGCTGGGTTTGCTGGTGGTCCTGTGTGGCATGTCATTACATGCACTAAGGAACAGGTGACTGCCCTTGAGGGCGGTTTCTCGGCCTGCTTCGGAACTGCAAGTGGAAGACGCCCCAAAGTGAGGGGGGGCTGGTGGTCGGTTATCTAGTGGGGCCGGATTTGCTGGTGGCCGCTGCGTGGCAGGTCACTGCGTGGAGCGATGGGAGGGGAGTGGAGTGGGAATAGAGGATGCACCCTCCACAGCTACTGCTGGGAGTTGGCTGTGGTAGCAGAAGGGGCATAGAGGGATTCCCATCAGGGGCAACACGACTGGGGTCCCACGTGTGGTGGATGCTGAGGTGTGGCTATATGTAATCTCAGTCTGCACAGCCGTCCTGGTGAGTGGGTTCAGTTACCTTCCCATCTCACATTTGAGAAATCTCGGGGGCTCACATCACAGCTAGGTGGGTTGGAACTAATGTCTCAGGCAGGACGTTGGCCCCAGAGCCCAGATCTTACCCGCCCCCGCTCTTTTCAGTCCACCAAGCTTGTAGAGAGGGTTGTGTGGTGGTGGGTGGCGGCTGAGAAACCAACACAGTAGAAGGCGGGGAGGAACTAAACCAGGCAGGAGACACAGGCAGTGCTTGGGAGGTCTGCACGGGGTGTGGGTGTGGGAGACACCTCTGGGCCAGTGAACCCCGTTCTGTGCTCCTGGCTTGCCCAACCTTGGCCCTCAGCCACATGCTGCATGCTTTAGGTGAAATCTCAGTCGCTCGTGTGGTGCGGGCATCTTTTCTCCCTGGCTTTGCCTCTCTTTAGATCACGGAGTCTCAGTGGGGATGACGGGGCGGATGGTTGTCCGTGGAATTTGCCCTCCACCTCCCCATCCTTGTCCTGTCCTGTCTGGCCTGTTACCTGAATCTGTCTCTTCAGAGCCTGCAAATGAGTGGAGGCCACGACAGCCTCTCGCTGACCGACCTCTCAAACTTTTATTCATCAGAATAGTGTTAAATGCCGATTCCTAGGCACCCCCCTTGGACTCTACGCCTGCCTAGCATGGGTACTTTGGGGGAAGGTACAGAGGATTGCTGGGCTGTTCCAGGGGGGAATTTGCATTGTTGAATGTCTATTGTGTTCCTTCCAGCACTCTACTTTCCACGCACACCTGGCATTAAACCTGGAAGACCTCTGGGTGCTGTGCTGGTGAGGAAGCCCCGGCTGGACGAGGGGCTGCTGGGGCTCGGACTTGATTCCTGGGCTGGGGGCTGCGAGCTTATTCTCTTCAGTGGGTCTGCTGATGGGATGCCCTGAGAAGTCCTGCTGTGCACTCAGGGGAAGGTGCAGAGACAGGCTCAGAAAAGACAGACCATGGATTTAAAAATTCCTACTGGAAAATCTTTTATGAGCAAAGTAATTTGCATCTAACTGAAGACAATCATTGCTTGAATAATTGGTTTGTTTACAAAGTTGGTCCTATGAACAGATTAAAGTTTTCATTCATGCCTTATCTATAATGTGAATAGGAGCTATTACCGCAACTTAAATTAGCTTTAAATTTCATATCAGATTGCAGTCCAGATTACAAACGGCTGCTTGATAATCTAATTTATAAAACGGAGGAATTTAGTGCTTGGAACCCAGAGTGAAGGGAACAGAATTGCTTTGGTTTCTCAAAAGGGTGTTGACTGAGTGGTGACCTGGGGTGAAGAGAAGTGGCTAGAGTCATTACACTCGAGGAGATGATCTGCCCCCGCCTTTCTCAGCTGTCTTCTGGACAAAACAAAGGGTGATAAATGGAAAAAATTCAGCACTGAGTTCGTCTATGCCCTGAGCTTCTCATACAGTCATTAATGGGCTGTATCTGTGAAGCCTCCATACAGGCACAAAGGAATTAGGCTAGAGTAAGGCGGCCGGCGACCTCTGGCGTCTGGACCGCGTGTCACTTCCTAAAGCCCTTTTGGGTGAAATGACAGTGGCAATGTCGTTGTTCGGAGGAGTGTAATCTCACGTATGAGATGCAGATTTTAAATGATGCAGATTTTAAACACCAAAGTCAGGAAGCTTGGTGGGAGTGGCTGTCTTCCAAGTGGTTTTCTGTGCTGCCATGGATGAGGCGTGGATGTGTCATCTGTTGGTGAGATCCACTGGTGAAGGGGCTAAGCAAACCATGGAGGTCGGGGGTGTGAAGCTGCATCTCTTCTGGCATCCCAAGTAAATACCTGGGATCCCATCTCCAGCCTTTCAAAGGACACAGACGAATATAAAATGCAGATGGGAGAGTTCATAATTTGGGCATCTCTGTTCTTTTGAAATCAAAGTGCAAAGAAAAAGTTTTGCCTTGAGGTCTTAACCCATACTTGTTTTTCTCCTGAGGTTTTAAGATTTTCTTAACTGCTTTTCTCTCCCCCAATCCTTGAGGAAGTTCTATCTTCATATCTTCTTAAAAGGTATGGTTAAAAGATATGGTTAAATTCAACACTGAAATATAAAAACATGCTTTCATATTTTTCTTGAAACTGATGTATCTGACATTGGTGAAGAACTAACTGGGAGTATTGGTTTATTTTTATTTTTTTGAGACAGTCTTGCTGTGTTGCCCAGGCTGGAATGCAGTGGCACGATCTTGGCTCACTGCAGCCTCACCTCTTGGTTCACGCCATTCTCCTGCCTCAGCCTCCTGAGTAGCTGGGATTATAAGTGCCTGCCACCATGGCTGGTTCATTTTTGTATTAGTAGAGACGGGGTTTCAACATGTTGGCCAGGCTGGTCTTGAACTCCTGACCTCAGGTGATTCGCTCACCTTGGCCTCCCAAAGTGCTGGGATTACAGGCAAGAGCCACCACACTCGGCCTGGGATATTCTTGATTATAATTGTAACATATCCCTTTAATAAAAACAAAACAGAACAACAACAACAAAACAGCTGTCTGAAAAGTCTCGAAATTAAAGAGCTCACTTGGACAGGGATTTGGACACCAGTTGAATGGCCCAGCACACCATAGTTACATGGGCCACTCGGCCTGTTAGGTCCTTAGGGTATTTGAAGTCATATGGATATTTGCATTTCTGCCTCTGGATATCGTGTTAGTATTCGGCTAGTGTTTGAGGGCCAGGCTCAGATCCGGGAAAACAAGAGCCCCTGCCCTCACGGCACTTCTCTTCCATGTGTGTGTGTTAGGAAAATAGAAAGCATAAGATATTTTTTTCAATGAGCTGGGAAGATGGAAAAACAAGCTTAAGATGTTTACTTGTTCAGAAGAAGGGAAGTGCAAGGAACACTCAGCTTTGTTGCTGCTGAAGGAGGCCCCTGGTGGAGGCTGTTTCAGAGGTGGGGTTTCTCTGAGAAAGGTGGTAAGAGGCCAATAGGATGCCCCATCTGGTTTGCCAGAGATGGGGAAAGTTAGTATCCCCAAAACAGCTTCAGCATTCTGGCAAAGCTTTGGAAAACCAGCTACGGTGTAGGACCTTGTTGGCCGCTGGGTAGAAGGAAAACATTGCTGGTCCTGAGGACTGTACTGTTGTTCCACTGCTATAAAGAACTATCTGAGGCTGGGTAATAAGGAAAAAAAATGTTTAATCGGCATACAGTTCTGTGGGTTGTACAGGCTTCTACATCTGGGGAAACTTACAATCAGAGTGGAAGGTGAAGGGGAGGCCGGCATGTCTTCACATGGCTGGAAGGGGAGAGAGAGTGAATGGGAAGGTGCCATGCACCTCCAAACAACCAGATCTCAGGAGAACTATCATGAGGACAGCGCTTGGGGGATTGTGCTAAACCATTAGAAACCACCCCCATGAGTCAATCACCTCCCACCAGGGCTCACCTCCAACATAGGGTTAGAGTTCAGCATGAGATTTGGGTGGGGACACACAGCCACACAATGTCAGGCTTCCCATTCTTCTCCTGCACGTGCTTCGCAAATGGTTCTGTCATTGGTTTTTGTTTCTGTTGATACATAATATACGTACATATTTTCAGAGTGCATGTGATACCTTGATTCACCCCTATATTGATGAAATCTGTGTACTTGGGATGTCTTTCACTTTAAATAGTTTCTTTTCCTTGTGCTGGTTATGTTAAGTTATTCTCTCCTAGCTGTTTTGAAATACACAGTAGATGACCCACTGCCATCCCCCTGCTGATTTATCAATAGTAGGTCTCGTGTTCCCATTAGGCTGTGTGTTTGTGCACATTACCAGCCTCTGCCCATCCTGCTTATGAGTGGGCTCTGCTGGGCCCTGTTGACCACCTACTTTTGGCCTCCATGAGATCTGCTCTCAGCTCCTGCTTATGCGCCGTTTCCTTGCTTGACTCGTTTGCTTAACGTAATGTCCTCCAACTCCATCCATGCTGCCGCGGATGACAGGGCTCTCCGCTGTGTGGTGGAGTATTGCTCCTGTGTGTGTTCGGGCCACGTTCCCTTCATCCCCTGTTGACGGGCACTCAGGTGATTCCAGACTTTGGCTACTGTGGATGGAAGCTGAGAGCAGTCACTGGCTTTATACTCGGGGGACGTGAGCCACTTTGATGTTCTCAAGCAGCCTATCCCCAAAGCCCTCCGTAGAATGCCGCATTCGTTTGTACTCATGGCTTCTTCCACTAGGATGAACAGCTGGGAAGGGGCTTTGAGTGAATGCTTGGGTTTCTGTCTTTAATTGGTACCCAGCTACACTGGCCAAGTAGGGGTCCCAGTGACCCTGGACACTACCTCACATAAGGTCCAAAGATGCAGTTAGGTTCTTTTTTTAACACGCGGTGGCTCACGCCTGTAATCCCAGCACTTTGGGAGGCCGAGGCGGGCGGATCACAAGGTCAGGAGATCGAGACCACGGTGAAACCCTGTCTCTACTAAAAATACAAAAAATTAGCCGGGCGCGCTTGTGGGCACCTGTAGTCCCAGCTACTCGGGAGGCTGAGGCAGGAGAATGGCGTGAACCCGGGAGGCGGAGCTTGCAGTGAGCCGAGATCGCGCCACTGCACTCCAGCCTGAGCTGGGCGACAGAGCGAGACTCCGTCTCAAAAAAAAAAAAAAAAAAAAAAAAAAAAAAAATGCTTTTGACCTGGGTAAGCTATGGCATTATCAGTTAGAGTTTTTTCATATTGGAAAGGTGTATATTTTATTTTCTAAGAAGGAAAGAAATCCTCTTAAATACTCTAACCACAGATTAAATCATGTCAAGGAAAGAGGTACTATTTTGGGGGAAAATGACCCCTTCATGTCAAAGATCAAGGAGATGACTTACATTGTTTAATTGAGTTAATTATGAAATCTTAAGTGGTTTTAAGAAGATGAGCTGTGGCTCCTACAAGACATGAGACTGATACTGATTTAATGTTAGTCAGCCCTGACAGAATGTGGCTAATATTTAAAGCTTGCTCCAGTATTGCTTGATAGATTGTAAGTTAATGTAAAGATCTGTTTGACGCTTTTATTTTACAAAATATTATTGAGAAAAAGTTTGACAGCCAAGGAACGGCCTTCAACCAATTTCTTCCTAATTTCTATCACCAGAAAATTTTGTCCTGTTAATTCCAGAATTTACTTTTGGAAAGTTCCCGTAAGGAGAGCAGAGGTATTGGTGGTTGAATGGTGACTTGAATTTAGGTGAAGATCGTTAAATATTTCATAGTCATGTTTGTCTTGGTGGTTTTAGCAATTTTATATTAAACTTAGAACTGTGAGTCAAACCAAATGTGTTCTTTTGCTTTTGTGATACTCCTTTGTATGACTATACTGGTAAAGAATGATAAAATGTGTATTGGGTATTTTTTCTGTGTAGATATTAGGATTTTTAGGGGAACAAATTAATCATTCTTCTAATATACACTGCTGTGTGTTGGGTCCTTTGTATATTAGTTGAATCACTCTAATGAGGACCACTTGAAAGTCTGTTTCTATAGCAGATGTTTTATATGTTGACTTGTGTTATGCAAAATCCTTCATCCTCTAAGAAGACTAAGCAATGGGTTGGAGGAGAGATTTAATCACCCATTAGGTCTATTCCGAATGCTCAGAATTGAATGCAAGTACTAATTATGTTTTTGAAGTGAGGTGTGTGTGTGGTGGACTCCTTTTTAGGTCATGGGAGGGAGGTAAAGCAAAGATGAGATTTGCTGATGAACATTTGTGCATATGCTAGTAGAGAAGTCATATGACTTGACTGCACCTGCGTACTCTGATTTTGGTTTCGTTAGTGTCCGTAGCCACAAGCCTCAACTGCCTCTGGGACCCACCCTGAGGGGCTGTGGTGAGGGTTATTACAGAGTCGTGCGTCTTAGTGAAGGGCACAAACGGCCTTGTGGGCCTACTTTGGCTTTGTTTGAACGTCTAGATTGTTAAACTAAGTTTAACATTTTGAGGATTATAAATTGTGATTCTTGTCTAAGAAGAGGTTTCTGTTGTCTCTGAAGACAGGAGCCCCAATACAGATGGTCCCTGGCTCCCAATTGTTACATATCTGATTTTTTTTTTCAACCTTGTGATGGTGTGAACTAGTCACACTCAGTGCATTGTTTGGCCCAAGATGGGCTGCCTCTGGATGAACCCGTTGTAAGTTGAAACTATGATGTCAAATGCACTTTCTATTTAGGATATTTTCAGCTTACGCTGGGTTTATTGGAACAGTTTCATCCCATGGTAAGTCAGGGAGCATATGTGCTCATAAAAGTGGAGACAATCTCATAGATACCGTGAGATATAATGTCTCTGATGTTATAGAGATACGATGAAAACAATCAAGTGGGACTTGGAAGCCTTGGAGGGACTCACATGGGCGGCTCCTGGAATGCAATCTTGAGCGCCACTGGCTTCTGGATGTGACATCTGTACCTTCTGCTTAGCCCAGTGTTATCGGCTGCTCTCGAGGGCAGAGAGGTCCAGCGTTCCTGTGTTTAGGTATTTGAGCTGCCTTAAGAGGCTAGGTCAATTCTCACTGGTGTCTTCAGGGCTTTAGGCCTTCTGAACAAGCAGGAGGAAGCACGACTTTGTAGAGCTTTGGAAATCTCAACGGACTTCAGGGCCATCCCCTTTGGCAGGAGAGAGCCCCACTGGAGGCGAGCAGGGTGCCGTGCGGGCCTCTGCTGGGCCCAGGCATGTACGGACGTTGTGAGGGCCACAGGACACAGATCGGTCTTGGTTCACAACTGGTGTCGATGGCCACGCAGCATTTCTGCCAGGTACATGAGTGCGGGGACTTGGGTTTTGGGGTGTGCGTCCTGGTTGCCTAGTTGCTTGGAAGACCCCCATTCAGACCCCAGCCTGAGTCACCGTGACAGGCCTCCTGCTTCACACGCCACACGGAAGCCGTGGCGTCGGTCACTGACGTCCACCAGCTGTCAGATGTGCGTGTGTATCTTCCTTGGTCTCGGGATGTGTCTTGTTTTGAGGTTATAGTAAACGTTCTTTACAAGGGGTTTTGGATTTTTTATGTTGTTTGCAAGGAGGCAGCAGGGAGTGCTTGAGCAATGAGATCCCCTTTCCAACCAATACAATTTCAGATCCCAGCAGGTAATTTAGGCAGCGGAGCTGTGGGATCACCGTTCCAACCAATGAGAATTCAGATCCCAGGAGGTAATGACGGCAGCGGGGCGGGTGGCAGAACCCTGAACTGTGGCTGTTTCTGGTGTCTTGCCCCGCGGACAGAGCGTGCTGGGGCCTCTGTGGGGTGAGTGGAGCGCATGAGCTGGGTGCTGCTGGGCCCTGGCTGGCTCCCCAGCCCGTGGTTTATGCAGGACTCGTTAGACAACTTGGAACCCAGAAAGCAGCACGAGGAGAACGGGATTGTGCCTTTCTGGATCCTTGGTGCTTCCCAGTCTCAGACACTGAGTAGGCTCTGAGGGGTCTCGCCGGGAAGACTTGCACAGTCGGCCCCCAGGATGGAGTGGGGCTGCAGCGGGTCTTGCAGGAGCTGGAAGTGGGGGTGAGTGTCTCGCAAGCGGGACCTTTCAAGTGGGCCCAGCAGGATGCATCTGTGGAAATCGTGCCACCTAACGCAGGGCTGCGGCCAGCAGGACCTGAAAGGCTACAGCGGGCTGTGTTTCTGCTCTCTCTCTCGAGTCTCTGCACGGTTTTCCTTGGTTTTTGTCTGTTTGGAGGACGCTTCCCCCTTTCTTGCGCTTACCTAGCCTTCTGAGCTTCTCTGTTGAGTATGACAAAGCCCTGAGAAGGCATTTTTATCGCATAATTGTGTTATCCTGGTGGCTGGATAAATGACCTGCAAATGTGGGTGACTCAGTAGCTCTGAGGGTGTTCAATATCCAAGACAGAGGTGGGAAGGAAATGTTCAGGCAGGCATCAGAGGATCTGTTCTCTGCTTTACACTGGGGCCCTGGTTTGCTGACAGTCTTCACACTCGATCCAAAATGGGGGATAATGAAGTCTCACGGATTCGGCTTCAGCTGAGAGCTGCCTCCAGCACAGTCTTGTGTGAGTAACAGTTTCTGTGTTTGGTGCGAAGGGCGGGCGTCAGTCAGTTGATCTTATTTGTGGTGGTGCTTATGGTGGGTTTTCCGTAAGGAATGTAGACTTTATTAGCTTTGGCAAGGGAATCCTGAGTGATAAACTGGAAGAATGTCTCAGGAAATTCTGGAACCTGCAGTGAATCTGGAATCTGTATGAAATTGAGATTTGGATTCTCACGATTTCCTAATGCTACCCCGAAACCCAGTAGTTGAGACAGTCGTAGAGCTTCAGTTGTGCTGCCCCGGTTCCCCATTTTAAAAGGAACACGTTGCTTTCCTCTAGAATGTTCTGAGCTCTGAGTGCTGCCGGCAGAGTGACCAGCTCTCTGCATCAGAGGGGAAGCCAGGGCTGCGTTCACGGCGTCGCGGCAGCCGGGAGCTGACCCTGGACCTCAGGCACGTGTGATGCTGACCATTTTCTGTAAACTCCAAGGGTGTAGTGGTCTCCTTGGCCGCTTACAGTCTTCTGAAGCTTTTGATGTGTCTGCACTTTGTAGATTTTTCAGAAGTAGACAGCCTTTTCCCACACCCTTGGGCTGAGTTTCGTCAGAGGCTGGTGTGTGGGAAGCACCACACCCACATTCTGACAGGGAAGACTCTGGTGCCCAACTGAGGTCAGAGTGGAAATTTGTTCTTCCTTCCCTCCAGTCTGGTCCAGCTGCTCCCTGCTTGGCCAGAAGAAAATCATGCTTATTCAAGTCGTAGGCAAACCCCCGAAGTCAAACATTTGTCTTTTTTCTTTAATATGCCCATTTAGTTTATATGGAATGATAGCTAGAGAAATGCCTTTTAGGGGAAAATTAATTTCCTTAATTACAGAGAACTTTTTGGATAAAAATCAGGAGGCTATTTTGTAATAAGATCTAGTTAAATACTACAGTGGAAAGCTCCTTATATTTGATCTTACACTTGGGCCCTGTGTGCGTGTCCGCATGCTCGTGCTCATGACGCCAGGCGCAGATGTGAACTACAGGCACAGTACATACTTTCTGGTTGCTTCTTTGAACGTCTTATTGCTTGACCTCTCCGACTCAAATGTTGAGTTATGTTGATTCTGTTCAGAATGTTTATCCCTCCGTCTAGGGTCGAGTCGTCTTTCAGGGAGGAACCGTCTTCCTCATCTCTGTCTCCTACAGTATTGTATATTTAATAGTCAAATATTTATAGGTTACAAGGGTGACTGATCTGTTCATTAGGAGGAAAACAATGCCAATTTTCACATCATTAGAATGGACTTGTTAAATGATTGTTAGTATAATGAAGTTTCCATGGCAAAAGAGGCTTTGCAGATGTGAGTGTAACGGACAGTGAGATGGGGGAGGACCCTGGGTTGTCCAGGTGGGTCCAGTGTCTTCACATGTGCCTTTTGAGAAGGCAGTACGAGGGTCTGCCTCAGAGGAGGAGACCTGAGGACGAGATAGAGGCCAGAGGGCTGTGGGGGTGAGGGCGAGTGTGGGGCAGGGGCAGGGTCCGGAGGGGTGCAGGGCTGAGGCCGGGGCAGTGGTAGGAGGGGTGTGGGGCTGTGAGCCGAGCTGCATGGTGGCTTCTATGAATTGGGAGACTCCAGGCAGGAATACAAGCTACTGACCCCTTGACTTCAGCCCTGGGACTCCTGACTTCCAGGGCTGAGAGGAGGTTTGCATTTGTGGTAGTTTGTTGCAGCAGCAATAGGAAGCTAATGCATTGTATCTGTTCTTCACCTCCAAACCTTTGAAAAGTAACCCTGTTGTATTGGCCTTTTGTGTGCCCTAAATTCTAATGAGATGGTTTGTAGGAAATAATGGACACAAACGATGGCAGAACACAAAGTTGGACAGAAGCAGCGTCTTCTGTGGTTCTGTAGTTTGGGTCTGGGAAGTTAGATTTCGGTCAGAGTGTGTGGTCTTGTTCAGCGTATACCTGGAGTACTTGTTCAGAGCTCCTGGGGGAGTGGTCTTTAACACTGTTAGGATTAAAACTCCAAGCACATCAGGGCCAGAGTTCCTGAGTCAGTGTTAGGCGACCTTTGAATAAGAGTTGGCATGTAGAGTCTGCCCACTTTACTAGTATGAAGCAGCAAAATCTTTTTTTTTTTTATTTTTTGAGATGGAGTCTCGTTCTGTCACCTAGACTGGAGTACAGTGGCGAGGCCTCGGCTCACTGCAAACTCCGCCGCCTGTGCTCAAGTGAGTCTCCTGCTTCAGCCTCCAAATTGCATGATTTATTTTCCTGTTTTATATACTTAGTATGTGAAAACTCTGCAAACTTTATTAATACAAATGACATGCCAGAACTTAGGAGAATCTGGCATTTTCCCATGCAAATTAGTAGTGATGTGGAATTCCTGGGCTGATTTGGTTTTATAAGACATGGGGCAGATTCTTTGCCTTATTTCTGTGGAACTAA
Source organism: Macaca nemestrina (assembly GCF_043159975.1). NCBI lineage: Eukaryota > Metazoa > Chordata > Mammalia > Primates > Cercopithecidae > Macaca > Macaca nemestrina. The sequence goes on from NW_027257870.1 coordinate 88,779, forward strand.
CAATTGTTAATCACCCAGCACTCTTACCTCCCCCAACAGCTCAGGTGAGGGGGGTGTTACCCCCACTGTCGTGATGAGAGGCAGGAGACTGAGGCTTAGATGAGCAGGTGACACATTACTGTCCAGCCCCACCCACCCTGTAGTTTCCTGCCATGGCTCAGCTGTCTTCCTGCAAGAAAGGACAGACACCCTGGTGCTGGGTAGAATTCCTTGTGAACCCCTTTCCATCCTCCAGGGAGTTCTTGCTTTACAGTGGTGGCTCATGGGGAGTCCTCTGGCCCACTGAGAAAGTGACTCATGTTGTGACATTACTGTCTCTGTCCGGCTGCTGTCGATTGGGTGATTTGTAAAGAGACATTTATTGCTCACAGCTCTGGAAGCTGGAAAGTCCAAGGTCAAGGCAGTCCAAGGTCAAGGCACCTGCACATCTGGTGCCCCAGGGCCTGTGGCTCACAGACGGCAGCATCTCAACAGGTGTTGCGTGGCAGCGGTCGTCTCGTCAGAACTCACGTGGTGGAGGAGCAGGAGGGCTCCTCTAGGCCTCCCAACAAGGACACCAACCCCAGTCCTGAGAGCAGGACTTCCCAAAGGCCCCACCTCTTAATGTATCCCGTCGGAGATGGTTTCAGCATGAGGTTTTGGGGACATTCAGGCCAGAGCCATTGCTCTGCTGTGGTGTTAGGGCTGCATGGCATCATTACTGCAGCAGAGCCACAGCTTCTTATCTGCATTTGCTGCAGGAGGAAGACGCAGGTGCCTGTGCAAGTTGGGGTTCGGTGCAAGAAGTGGAGACTCTGGGAATCTTAGCAGGAGGAACTTAAGGGCTTTGAGAACTGACACCTTAGGACTGTAGTTTTCTTCAGACTGTAAAAACCTTGGTGTGTGACAATACTGAACATTGCCTGAGCCCTGTGATCCTGTAAAACAGTGATTGTTAAGACATTCCCCCTCCCCACAACTGTGCCCCCACTTTTACTGCAAGAAGCCCCTTCCCATGTGGCTTAGGCTGACTGGCGGATGACCATTTACCGAGGACAAGACCAGATACAGGCCTTCAAACCCCACTTCTCAGCCTTATAAGTGATTAGCTAAACTGCCTGTTCCCACTGATCAATCACTTCCCACCTTGAAATGGTTCTTCGTGGTGCAGTTGCGACTAGGGGGGTGGACTTGTCTTTGACTGTCGCCTTCCACAGAGGACAGTTAGGGTGGGCAGGAAAGAATTCTCTGCTACAGGTCTGCATTCCTGGCTGTTTCCAGAAGTGGGATTTCTGGTGCCCTGGAGTGTGGGAATGGATTTCTAGTGTCCCAGCTTCAGGTGGAGTTGAAATTGAGTGAGGCAACCCACCACACCCATCTGGAGCCAGGAACTAGAGCCATTTTTAAAGTGGCAGTTTCTCCATAAGATTACCCAAAAAATGCGCTCAGCACGTTTCTTTCTTTCTCATATGCATTTGGCCATCTAAAATGGGAATGGTGGTTTTTTGAAGCATGGATGTAATTTTAAATTTTGAGTATTGTAAACCTTAATGTAGCTTCTTAAAATGTTTGCCTGATTATCTGGAGATTTACTAAACCTTTGGAGTGGTAATAATGAGTTGATCTATATGACTTTGCTTTCTATGATGCAATGAAAGTACTCTAATTAAAACCTCTGCAGTTGGGTCAGCAGGCGATTGGCCAAAACAAATTCTGCTTTTTGGGTTTCTTTAACCAAACAAGGGAGTAGAGTGTAGGCTGAAGTGGCAAATTCATTTCAGAGCACGCCAGAGCCCTCAATGATTCAGCAGCCTTCTCAGGTGAACGTGTAACATGCCGTGAGTCTTGGCAAGCCTGGCTACTGATGTGTGCACGTGACACCACAGAGCCACACCTAGGAAGATGTGGTTTCTGTGACAAGCTTTGGAAAACCAAAGTTCAACTAAATTATCCAACTTTGTTACAGAAAAAGCTTAGACCAGATGGCCAAAGACCTGATTGTTTCATGGTTGAGACATGGTTATAAAATCGCCCTTACTTGGTGCCAATCAGTGTTGGTCCACAGTGATACTCCTCCAACCTCACTGAATAGTTTGGAGACTGATATGAGACTGTGAAAATCTCCTTAAGGTGAAAAGGGCTCTGGGGCACCTGGGAATATCCGCACACCCGTGGCCATTCCCCTGTAAGATGGAAAGGACGGCTGGGTCACGCGGGAGCATCCGCACACCCGTGGCCGTCCTCTTTAAGACGGAAAGGGCTGCTGGGGTGCCCCGCAATATCTGCACACCCGCGGCCATTGTGGCTGTCCCCCTTTCTGCTCAGTCACCTCTGTGTTCCTGCATTCAGGCTTTGGGACACTCATGAACAGCTCGTACCCTGGGCTGGTGAGGAAAGAGTGGGAGGTTGTTCTGAGGCTCTGTCACTGTCTGCCCTGTCATGAGCTGGGCAAGGCAGTGGCAGTGACCCTGGAGGAGTCTGGTCAGTGAGGGCTCCGGCAGGAAGTGCTGAGGCTTGAGGTGGCTCTGCCAGTCGTAACCAAATGTCTTCCCTCTTATTTCCATGATTCCTTCTAGTTCTGCACCTTGCACTGCAGCGTCTCTGTGTATCTATAAATACACATGAGTTACGATACAGGTGTCTCTTTCCCCTCTTTCAGGGGCTGGGCCCAGGGAGTGAAGTGCAAGACCCCCTTACTGCTGGATGCCCACCAGCACGAGGCACTGCCTGCCCTGCTGACGAATGCCTACAGCGAGTCCTGGAAGCCTCCTTCTGAGCACCTGGCCTGTTGACGGTGTATACGGGAGACAACGGAGCTCCCCTTGCCCCACCCTGAGCAGAGACTGGGGAGGCGGCGGCAGCACTGCCCCCGTGGTGCATCCTTGGTGCATAGAGGAAAGTCTGTTTAGCCGGGCGAGGTGGCGGGCGCCTGTAGTCCCAGCTACTCGGGAGGCTGAGGCAGGAGAATGGCGTAAGCCCGGGAGGCGGAGCTTGCAGTGACCTGAGATCCGGCCACTGCACTCCAGCCTGGGCGACAGAGTGCGACTCTGTCTCAAGAAAAAAAAAGAAAAAAAAAAACACAGCCCATCCTCTCAAAAGCAGGGTGACAACCACATTTATTTCTGGAATCTTAAAAAAGGGCCCGTCTCTTTGAGAGAAGAACATGGCATGTATGTGTGTACCTCCTTTGTTTTTTTTTTTTGAGACAGTTTCCCTCTGTCACCCAGGCTGGAGTGCGGTGGTGAGATCTCAGCTCACTGCAAGCTCTGCCTCCCGGGTTCATGCAATTCTCCAGCCTCAGCCTCCCAAGTAGCTGGGACTACAGGTACCCACCACCACGCCTGGCTAATTGTTTGTATTTTTAGTAGAGAGGGGGTTTCACCGTGTTAGCCAGGATGGTCTCGGTTTCCTGATCTCGTGATCTGTCCACTTCGGCCTCCCAAAGTGCTGGGATCATAGGTGTGAGCCACCGCGCTGGGCCGTATGTGTGTACCTCTTTACAAGTCTTGCCCGATCTTTGCATTGAAAAATTATTGAAAACCTTAAGGATGTAACTGACAAGAACTTTATAGGTTTCTCCAAGTAAAAATTTGGAAAAGTTAAGTGAACCCATAATGTGTTTTATTTCTGAGTCCCACACTTGGATTTTTAAATGTGGGCAAAACATCTGTATGTTCTTCAGCCTGATTTCCGTGGAATCGTGAATGAAACGTGCTGAAGTTGCCGTGCGGATTTTGTTATGTGGCGGTGACAAGTGGGGCTGGTCATTAAACAACTGGAGGGATCCCTGTCCTTTCTGTGCTCCTGTTGGACACTAGGCACGTGCTTGGGTGTTTTCTGTGTGTGTGGACAAGATGAGGACAGAATTTCCAGATTCACACGGTGGTATCTTCTCCCTTTTCTGTTAAAACGTGTCTTCTGCTGCTTCTACATAGACCAAGTGTTTCTTCCTCTTGCCTGTCTACAGAAACGCTGTTTAACAAAAACTGCATTGTAAACATGTGAAGCTGAATTCCACATGATAAAGCAGATAGAGATGACTGAGTATACTGTTTTGTGGAAGGAAGGTTTAAAATGATTTTTAGCTTTTTCCCTGAAATAGGGAATACTTTTAACTTTTTCCCTGAGATAGGGAATAATGAAATGGGAAAATAATTAAATTTTCCCATATAATTTAGATTATATTTAATTATTAGATTATTCATGTATTGCAAGGGAAAAAGGAACTAGATCACCCCATGTACCCAAATGAAAATTTAAAGGGTATGGGCGAGTTCATTTGAACTCCTTTAATTTGTTTTTGTTTGTTTGTTTTTGACAGTCTCACTCTGTTTCTCAGGCTGGGTGCAGTAGTACAATGACAGCTCACTGCAACCCCAACCTTCTAGGCTCAAGTGATTCTCCTGCCTCAGCCTCCCCAACTGCTGGGATTTACAGGCGTTAACCACCACACACAGCTTATCACCTCTTGGAGACTAGCTATGAGTTTGGGCATTCACTGAACTATATTTTGGTTAATTCTCAAAGTTTGTCACTGTTTATCTTTAATTTGCTAAAAATCTACATGTATTGTAAAATGAGTTACATTTCCTTAGCATTCACGGATTCCCTGTTAGTGGGGCAGAGACGCAGAAGGGCGGAAGGCATTCGGACATCATCAGGTTTGCAGTTGAGTGCTTTCCCTGAACACACTGGAGCTCTGGGCTCTGTGGCCCCACGGGGGTCCTCTGTCCACTGAGGGGGCCAGGTTACCTGGAAGGTCCCTCCAGCCTCTGCAATTTTGCCCTTTTCAGGTTAACATCTCATCGTTGTCCTGGACAGCACTGCCTTTCGTTCACTGACCCACGAGTGAACAGCTGGTCAGTGGCCAGTGCTGCTTCCTTCAGCTGGGAGGTGGTGAGGTGATAACACTTCCGTGGAAATTGGTTCTTGGTGTATTAAGGGTTCAGTTGTATGTTTATTTTTAATCTGCACCTCTGAATTGGTCTTTTGATTGCAAAGAGATTGCTTACTGGATTTGTTTCTGAATATTTGGTGGATAACAGGAGAACCCTGCTTATCTGTGTGTTCATTTAATGTGTTTTTGCCAGGCATTTATATGGGTGTGTTAGCCCTTAGCCCACTTTCTCTGTGTGGTGGAGTCATTGAAATCATTTATGTGAAGTCTCTCTTCTATTAAGGCCAGAGGACGTGCGGTGGTGTCTCCCTAAACTAGAGGGAAATGGCATTGTTCTGCCCTCCTCCCTGGGAACGCTGGTGTTTCCAGGTCTCTGAACTTGGCTCCCACACTGGGAGAGTGGCTGTGGCTTCTGGAGCCCGTTTTGGGCGGGACTGACTCCTTCATTTGCTTTATTCCCCACCGTCTTTGCTGCTTTGTGACGCAGGGATGAGGGAGTTGGGCCCGGGGGCCTTGCCTGTGCCTGAAGGGCCCGATGCAGAAAACTCCTGGTGGGAAGGATGTTCCTTGAGGGCAGCTTTTGGAGTCTTTTCCTACTTTTAACTAAGAGGCAGCTATTCACATGGTTCTATTCTGCTGGTGTGTTTCAAAATAATTGGTGTAGAGTTGCGAAGATGTCCGAGACACCCATGATCCACTCCGGGCCAGTGCCGGGCATTGTGCTCAGATGCCTTCAGACCACATTCACATGCCAAAGATTCTTGCTTAGTTATTCTAAAACTTACGAGAATCTAAAACGCGAGCCACGGTATGGATTTTCTCTTGAGCCCCCATGACTTTGCCTTGTATTTTGGGCATGAATGACTTCATCAAGGGGAAAGAATTTGAGGAAGGAGCCTCTGAGGCTAGGAGGGGGTGGGAAGGGGCGGGGGGAAGAGGAGGGAAAAGGAGCTGTAGAGGGAGGAACCAGGCTGGGGCTGGGGCGTCTCCCCATGATGCTCCCCCACCCCTGGCGCGAGGCCCCAGGGACTGACTGATTTTCCCACAGGAAATGTGTATAATTGCGTGTCTGTTTTGTGGGCTGGCCATTTGGATTGAGGGAATGTCTGTGTTGTGATTCCTTATTGATTCGAAGGTTGGAAAGGTTTGTGCTCAATACAGGGTCTCTTGGTGCTATGGGAAATGTGATCGCAGCTGCCTTCTGGGTGGGGAGAGCCCTCGAGGCCATCAGTGGTGGCCGGTGTCGGCCTTCGCTTCCCTGGGTGAGCTGCCCTCAGGGTGGGAAGGGAGGTCCTCGGTGGTGGCCGCTGTTGGCCTTCGCCTCCCTGGGTGAGTGCTGCTCCATCCCCGGCTCTCCGACTCCTTGCCTGCACCTTCCTCATTGGAAGCCGTGATCCATCAACTTTGTCCACGCGTGTCCTGCAGACTAGTGCTGACTGCAGGTTCAGGAGTGGTCAGAGGAGGCCAGAGGAGGCCCTCGTGATGCGAAGCTAAACGTTTAATGATGGCGCTGCTGAGTGCATGGGCCACGTCAGCCCAAGAGTCTGAGTAAGAGGAAACCGCGGGGTGGAGGGAAGACTGGACAGATGGGTGCTTTCCTCGGCCCCTGGGAGCACGGCCATGTCCACGCTCAGACCTCCTGGTTTCTCCCATATTTCCATAAACAGCAAGGGAAGGATATGGGGCACCCAGGGACCTCAGGGGTATAAGCTGTGTCCTCGCGTGGCCCCAGCTGTGGCCAGTGACGTTATTCTCTTTAACCTCAGGCTTATTTTCTATAAAAACACAAGGGGACAGAAGTAGTTCAAGGGCCTGTAAAGACTTATGTAATTGTTAATAGGCCTACTTTTATGCTTTCTTATGTATTAAGAGCAAATCATGAAACAAACTCATTTCTGTTTGAAGAAATCTTTACTGCTCTCATTTTTGTGGCAAGCAGCATTGATTCTTTGCTTAGTGAGCGTTAGTGCCCTCCTGCCCAGTGCTGCTGCCTGGCGTGTCCTCGCACACACCTCTGTCCATTGGTCTCCGTTCACTTTTCCGCCTAGAATTGTAGGAGGGGCGCTGGGATCTTAGGGCTAGAAAGAAACCCTGAAGACCACTTTTAGGGGCGACTTTTAGTCAGGGCTTCCAGAGAGACAGCCAGCCGGGTGTGCGTGTGTCTCCAGGGCGAGGCCTGCTGCAGGGGCTACAGAGTCCAAGAAGCCCCAGGACCCACAGCCTGCAAGCTATAGTCCTGAGAGAGTGTGGCTTGAAGACTTGAGAAGCGGAGGGTGCAGATCCCACCAGGGTCTGAGGAGCTGAGACCCAGGAGCACGGGCTGCAGAAGACAGATGTCACTGGCCCATCAGCCAGACAGGTGGAGTGAACCCAGTTTTCCCAGCCTTGCTGTTTTACTCGGGCCCTGGGTGGATAGGGTGGTGCCCCCCACACCGGCGAGAATGGGTCTCCACTCAGTCCGGAGACAAACATGCATCTCACACAGAAATAATGCAGAACCAGCCATCTGGGCACCCCGGGCACGCTCAGGTTGATGCACAAAACCAATGCCGCGCGTGACCCTGACATCTGCGTGTTCGCATCACCCCACACACATTGCTCGGTCATCGCCTCGGTGAGTTTGTAAGCTCGTTGTGTGGTTCTGGGGCTCTTTGTCCCTGGTGATGACAGGCTCCCCACTGTCCCAGCTCAGGTATGGAAGGTGATGGCACCAGCGGCTCCTTGTTTCTCAGACACCTGAGTGGGTGCTCTGTGCAGCCAGTTCCACCTGCAGCAGCATCTGTTTCCTATGCCGATTCCATTCGGAGTATGTGCCTCCCTTCTGTTGAGGGTGCAGCCTTCTTGAAGGGAAGAACTGTGTCCTGTTCGCCTATATCTCTTGTGGTGTATCTCATGGCTGAATAAGTAGCTATAGGATACCTCGGTGGCTGAATTATAGGTTCATTGGAAGGAAAATTTTATACTTAGTTTTTCTTTTTGGGATGGAGTTTCACACTCAACGCCCAGGCTGAAGTGCAATGGCACGATCTTGCCTCATTGCAAACTCTCCCTCCCAGGTTCAAGTGATTCTCTTCCCTCAGCCTCCCAAGTAACTGGGGCTACAGGCGTCTGCCACCATGCCTGGCTAATTTTCGTATTTTCGTTAGAGAAGGGATTTCACCATGTTGGCCAGGCTGGTCTTAAACTCTTGACCTCAGGTGATGCACCCACCTCGGCCACCCAAAGTGCTGGGATTACGGCCATGAGCCACCAAACCCAAGAACTTAATACCATTTTTTTTTAAATCATAATGGGCTTGTTAAATGCTTACATTAATGTTTATTTTTAAAAATGTTATCTGTGACCTTTCAGCTTTTCATAGCACTTCTCGTGTGAGTATTTAAAAAAGGCCCTTTAGTCGTGGGGGAGAAGCGGTTATCCCTTTCAGCAGAGGGAGATGGAGGAACAGGCCCTGATGGGTCTGAGCACAGGCAGTCACCCTAACCTTGGTGCTTGCTTAGGTCTATTCTCCGTTCACCGTAGCCGCATCCACTCTCATTGTCAGCTTAAAAATAAGCTTTTTCCTCTTTCTAATCAGAACAGTTAGTTTGTTAACCATCACGTTAAGGTACCGAGAATGATGGCTTTCAGGCCTCAGATATGACACAAGTAATAAATGCAGCTGACCCTGAACAACATAGGTTTTGAGCTTCGAAGGATCACTTATGTTAATTATTTTCCAACCAAACCCTTACTGAAAAATCCTGGCTTTGTGGAGGGTCGACGTTTCCTACATGCGGTTCCATAGGGTGGCCGCGGAGTCCTGTGGATACGTAGATTTGGGTAAACTCGGGGGGTGTTCTGGAATCCATGTCCCTGTGTATACAGAGGGACAACTGCAGCTTTTTAAAAGTTTGTGTCCTGCCTTGTCCTAAAAAGGTTCCAAGGTGGATGCAAAATTATTTCATGTTTTTGGTTTTCTTGGTGGGATATTGATGTTTATTCTTCAGTGTCTAAAACCCTGAGTGAACAGAGTTACCGCTTCAGGAACAAAGCCAGTCTGGAAACACATATTGAGATATCCACCTTTTCTTCATGGTTTCACAAAAGGCCATGATCATATTTTATTCAGTTGAACTGTAGGAAACTGCCGATATTTGCTGTTTTTGGCCTACAAAATGGCAAGTTCGTACGATATTAAAAACAAAGGCTTCCTGGATGGGGAAAATAGGAATCGGTAAGAACCTGAAGTTGTCTGTCATGGCCTCTGAGTCACAGGTAAATAAACCTGCGTGAGGGGAAGTTGGCTGTACAGTATTTTCCTTCTGTTTTGAGACTGTCAGAAAAAGGTCAGTTCCATTGCGTTGGGTCCCTTTGCCTCACCTTTGCTGCAGAGGGGACTTGCCATTATACCTCTTGTTCCCAGTGCCCAGGAGGCTGATGCCGCATAGAAGACCTGCAGGTCGGTGGATGTGAAACAGGCATCGGACACGCTGTGCACCTTGGGACGCATCTGAGAAGTGCGTGCTTGCGGCAGGTCTGAGGTGAGGGCGTGTTCCATCTCCTCTCCCTTGTCTGGCTTTGCAGGCCTTTGAAGTTGGTCCTGGAAAGTGAAATTAGTTAATGCTGATTTAAGCTCCAGGTCAAAGCCGGGGGGCCGAAGAGACCCGCCCTTCACTAGGGGTGTGAAGCATTGGGTCTTCCCATCAGGAGGCAGCAGGGACTCGAGAAAGTCCCACATGCCCTCCAGTTCCCTTATGTTGAAATTTTTTGTACTCGGCCATACCGGGTCAATTTGGGAGGTAAATGGGGGGTTCACATGGGGGTGTGCAGTATTCTTAGGTGTCAGGTGCGAGAGTTGAATTTGTAGAAGCTGTGCAGATAGGAAAGGGCCTGTCAGGGAGTGCTGTTTACATGGAGCAGATTTAACGCGAGGTCTGTGCTCTGCCTGGGTCCGTGTCTGACCGGTGTCTCCCAGTCTGCAACAGGACGTTCACGTGACTTGGCGCCATCGTCCCACTCTGTAGACGTCTGAGGATCTGTGCGCGGCTGCTCTGTGAGAATGAGTTGTGATAATGAACTGAGAAACAGTGAACAAACCCTGAATTGGTTAGCACTGGTTCCACGGCCACTTCTGCCGTGGTTGGAGTCATTCATAATGAAGTGTGCTGGACTCCTATGCAGAGCTCTGAATTTCAGAGGCCCTTTAACTTGGCAGCTAACCAGTCGCTTCCTTCAGAAGACATTTGAGTCCCCTTTACCTACCAGGGTGACCCTGGGAGTTTGAAGATGAGTGAGACAAGCCCTCCGTGTCTTGTGGATTTTACTGTCCAGAGGGGAGACAGATGTGGATGGTGAAGGAGGCCCTATCAGAGGTCAGTGCACGTCAGTTTTATTTCTTCAGTACTTGCTGTGTTCAGGCGGTGCCCCGGGCCATGTGCAGAGCATCTGGGGACCCTGCCCATGGCATCCCAGGCAAAGCTAGCGTCTGCGCCATCTTCATACTTGGCCTGAGTTTTGGGGAAGTACCGAGGATGGCTTCTGCCTTCGCTGGAGAGAGTTGGAAGTCAGGGCAGCCCTCCACAAGGAGATGATCGCCAGCTGATTCCTCAAGAAAGGGAGGTGGTCTCCACATGGGCAGAGCAGGGCAGCATGCACAGACCTGGGTGTGGGGTCTGGGGCATGTGCATCTGAGTGGGGTCTGCTGGGAGACAGCAAGGGTGAGGTGTGAAGGCAGTTGGAATTTACAGGATAAATTATCACTAAGACGATGCTGGGAAAACATAAAATTGGGACTCTCTGGGGTAAACGTGGACTTAAGGTGACCCTGGGCGTGGGTGTTTCAGACTCTGAAGGCAGAGATTTAGGAAATTGGGGCAGAGCTGAGCCCCAGACGAGGATGAAGACCACCCTTGGGATGTTAAATGAGACAGGGGTGGAAACCCAGTGAATGTCCTGGGGTCAGTCCAGCAGGCAGGCAGCAGAGGAGACCGGTGTCCTCAAAGGCCCCTTGGGCCTGCCTCTCAAAGTGCTGGGATGACAGGCATGAGCCACTGCTCCCTGCTGATACTTTTAAAATTTCTAAGCTACTCTCTCTCATACCCACTTCCGTATTTTTTTTTTTTTTAGACCAGGTTTATGGGTATATTTTTTCCAAGGGAATCAAAAAGTTACCTGTTTGAAGTACAAATAACACCGTGTTTAACAACCGAAAATGCCAATTTGCATAGAAGTTTCCAAATGCCCAGTTGGTTTGAGCCTTGCGTTGCAGTGTCACTACCTGCTCTTAAATTTCTACACGATGTATAGATAGCGAGGCAGGGACGGCTCGTACATCTTCAGGTTTCGATTCTACTAACTTGGGCTATATTTTCATTTATTTTGGCACACCTGTGGATGTGGCAAGCAATGCCAGGGTATTTATTTTGAAGCTTGTCCAACAACAGTTGGGAAGATTTTCACATTTTTAGAATTTTCATAGTAATAGTTATAATTTACAAAGAATTTAAAATTGTGTAGTCATTATTGTGTTTTTTTTTCTAGATGTGCCCTGAAACAGGGTTGCTAACTATCATTCTACATCACAGGATTCAGAACAGCACCCTTTTGGAGCAGATGCCTGTAATCGAGGAATTCCGCCTAGTCAGTTCACTTTAAACGTGTTTAAAAGGTTTTCTTTATCCTAGTTGGCACCTGTGGCTATAGTTTGTTTTCACTGCTGAGGAATATTCCGTGATGGAAAGCGTAATTCATCTGTTTTTCATTTCGGTGGACATTTGGATTATTTGGGAGGGTGTGTATGTCTATTCAGCTTTCATTTTTTTAAGGATTTTTTGTAGAAGATAATGTAACAGTATAACATCCTCTGGTACGGAGCCAACACGAACTCTGATTACAGCCACACAGACTCACACACAGACTCTCAGGCGTTGTTGCCAACGCACAGAACCATTTACTTAAGTTGAAACACAGTAGCAGAACCTGAAATCATGTGAACGGTTCCTCCGATCTTACACTTGGAATTCACCTTTTTATTACTATGTCTGCTAATTAGGAAGCCTATCAGTTATACAGAAAACTGAGAACGTAAAATTATATGTTTATAACAGAAAAAAACCTTATTTAATACCTCAGAACACATGGCTATGTTTTTCCCTCATGCCCCACCACTGTTTTCTTTGCTTGAAATGGGAAATGATACTTGAAAGCGGTTTTCTAGCGACTGTTAGAGTGGCATAGTTCTTCAGAGACAGAGGATGTAAAGCACACGGAGAATTTGTGTCTGTGGAATGTGATTTCCTGGTCACCTCATTCAGGCTGCTGCCGCCTTCCCCTCTGGCTGCCTGCACCGTGGGACGTCTGAGGAGGTCCCTGTTTCATCCTCTGGAAATTCTGAAGAGGAAGGAGAGGAGGGTGTGCAGGGTGTGGTGCATTTGTGTTGGTCCTTCGAGCTTTTATTTGGAGTCTCGGCTGCCTTGGTGTGGTTCCTGCCTTTATGTCCCTAGCTCGTGGCTTCGTCCTTGTGTCTAACTCACAGGCAGACAGATGGAAAGGGAAGTTGTATTCAGCCAACAGCTTGATGTTATTCTCAAGGCTCAAATCGACTGGGTATTTGGAGACTTCTGTGCAAATTGGCATTTTTGGTTTTTAAACACCGTGTCTTATTTGTACTTGAAATGGGTAACTGGTTCTCTGGGGAAAAATTTAGCCATAAAGCTCGTTCTTTAAAAAAAAAAAAAAAATGGGAGTGGGTGTGAGAGAGTGGCTTAGAAATTACACCAGTAATGGTTGGGCGTGGTGGCTTAAGCCTGTAATTCCAGCACTTTGAGAGGAGGAGGCAGGTGGATCCCCTGAGGGTAGGAGTTCCAGACCAGCCTGGTCAACATGGTGAAACCCCGTCTGTACTGAAAATATGAAAATTAGCCGGGTATGGTGACAGGCACCTGTAATCCCAGCTACTTGGGAGGCTGAGGCAGGAGAATCACTTGTACCCGGGAGGCAGAGGTTGCAGTGAGCCAAGATCGCACCACTGCACTCCACCCTGGGCGACAGAGCAGAAACTCCATCTCAAAATAGAAAAAAAACAAAAAACTAAACAAAACAAAAACCCGGTAATGAAAACCTGATTGCATCATCTGTAATGGAGATGGCGGATTATTTCATTTTTAGTGACAGGATGAATCGGATATGTTTGCAGTATTGATTTGACAAGGGAAATGGTGAGAACCAAATGTGCCGCCCAGCTTGGGCCTCGCCGTTGGCAGAAGACCGTGGCGGGCAACAGACTGGAGACTCGGAGACCGAGGGGAGAATTCTCACGCTGTGACGCTGGTGCAGTGTGTGCTTCTGCACTCCTGCTGGAGGGAGCTGCCCCTTTGCCTTGCAGGCTTTGGTGCAGTGGAGACCTTAGGACCTGCCCCTCCTGGCACACCTGTGGGTGTGGCGAGCAGTGCCAGGGATGAGGCACAGGTGCTGAGCCCAGAATGTGGGACGGCAGAGGCTTCACACGCCGGCAGGCGTCTGCTCCAGCAGCCGGGGGTTTCCGCAAGGGGGCGGGGCGTTGGTTTTCCTCCTTGAATTTGGGTGGGGAGGGTGTCCTGGGGTGCTGTGTCTGCACTTGTGTTGCTCTGAGGTCAAGTTGTGGCCCCGAGTCCCTGTCCCTCTGCCAAAGTGAGGATTTGCCCATTTTCAGGTCAGATTTCACTTGGGTCCGGGTCTCTAGGTGGGGGGGGCATTCCAAGGGGGCGTGAGCACGGTGGACGTGCGTGGGCCTCTTCCTCTCCCCTCAGCTCCTGGGTTGTGTGTGAAGAGCTGCCCAGCGGAATCACCCTCCTGCCTGCTGTTTCATTCACCAGGAATCGTTCTCACTGTGGACTCTTGAGTCAAATGTAATCCAGGAATGGAACATGCTGTTGCTAGATGACACACACAGCATCAGGAGCTTAGTTGGGAATTATATGATCTTACCCCACACCTTAAAAGTAAAGACTATGGTTGTCAGGCCTCTGAGCCCAAGCCAACCCATTGCGTCACCTGTGACTTGCACGTATATACTCCCAGATGGCCTGAAGTAACTGAAGAATCATAAAAGTGCAAATGCCCTGCCTGGACTTAACTGATAACATTCTACCAGAAATAAGTGAAAATGGCCGGTCCTTGCTTTAAGCGATTATTATTATTATTATTTTTTGAAATTCCTTTTCCTGGCTCATCCTGGCTCAAAAAGCTCCCCCACTGAGCACCTTGTGACCCCCACTCCTGTCCGCCAGAGAACAAGCCCTCTTTGACTGTAATTTTCCTTTACCTATCCAAATCCTATAAAACGGCCACACACTTACCTCCCTTCGCTGACTCTTTTCAGACTCAGCCCACCTGCACCCAGGTGAAATAAACAGCCATGTTGCGCTCACAAAGTCTGTTTGGTGGTCTCTTCACACGTGCGTGCATGACAATAGTTAAGGGGATACTGAAGTCTTTGGCAGCTCCAAGAGCTTTTTCAGTTTGTGTCAGGACATTTTAGGCAGAAGGAAAAGCTTGCTAAGATAATCTTACAGAAATGTTTGGTGCAGTGCCATTAACTCGTGGAATAAATGTGTAACTTTGCGTGGTGGCCCTCTGGAAAGAGATGCACTTTGAGTGCACCCTGGTCTGCTCGCTACAAGAATCGGCCGTGTCACCCCGCTTTCCGTGGGTCTGCAGGTGTGCGTGGTCCATTGCCCTGCACTGTGGCCATGGAAGGGAAGATGATCTGGAATGCTGGCGACAGTTATCGGTGTGTGTTGGTGTGTGCTGCTTTCTACAGGGGAGAACATTTCTGTTTAATAAACATCTCATCTCGATGATGACTGCAAGATATTTGAGTCTCATTCAATAGTGTTTCTTGGTTCCTTCTGTTTTTATCTGCTTTCTAGCACTAGGCAAGTGAAGACATGGAAAGTAAAAACCCATCGAACTTGTAGAGACATGGTGTTGTGTAGGAGCAGACTGTAGCCTCTGGCTCTGTTTAAAGATTGTAGTAAACCTCTTACCTGGCATAGTCAGGGTGTAAATTATCTTGTTTAATCGAAATGTGTATGAGTCAAAGCTGGCGCCTGCATTGTTGATGAAATACCAGATTTTAAGGGAATATGTCAATGTGCTGTAAGATACCAACAAAGTTCCTCACTGAGGTTTGGCGCGGGTTCGGAGGAGCTGGGCCTTAGGTCACCAGGGTCGTCTCTGGGAGCAGATGCTCAGTGTGGGCATTAGTCACTTAGCCTTTCCAGAGCCGAGGAACAGCTCTCTGTGATGGTTTTTGGAACCTGTATTTTGAGTCAGTTTGTCCCACTTGACTCGAAGTTGCCGCGCAATTTCAGACTTTTGCCTCCACCGTGCGCTCGTTTTCTTGTCCCCTGATTACTGCCTCGGCCTGACATTTGAGCCTCGTCGTTCATGGACACAGGCTCCGTGGTGGGCCAAAGGCCGCGACTCCGGCTTGCACAGTTCCGTGCCTCTCACTATGGCTTATCACATCACTCTCGGGATCTCCCGTTTAGAGGAAGAGTGTCCCTTTCCTGCAGGCCTGTGTGGTGTGGAAACCACCCCTACCTACCTTTCTCCTGTTTGAACTGTACCCTGAAGCTATTTCTGTTCTAGTCAACCATCAGAATTTAAGGAACAGTGATTTATGTAACTTATCACACTCAGAATTTAAGGAACAGTGATTTATGTAACATCACACACTTCTCAGCAGTTCTTTATGAATTTCATTCTGTTGTGAAATTGCAGTTTTCATGGCTATGCTGGTCTCACGTTGTGGCCCTTGAAATGAATTCCCTTCCCCATTGTGTGTTAAGGTTGTGCCTGGGAGCTGTTGAGGCCTCACCTCTGCTTTAGGGCAGTGGCTTTGCTCTCCTGACAACAGGAAGAATCTTATTTAGAGCATTTCTAATGTGGTTTTTGCTTCCAGACAGAATTACTTTTTTCACAGAGACAGCCACTAAAGTCATAAATTATGCTCAGGATTCACACAAGGGTCAGCTGACAGAGTGGAATCCAGAACAGATCCAAAGACGCAAAAGTAGTTCAGTGGAATTTGAGTCTTTTCAACAAATGGTGCTGGAATTATGGGACAGCCGTATGCAAAAGAGTGAAAACAGGGAGAAATTCCTGTATGAAAATTAAGGTGGACCATAGCCCTGAATGTAAAATACCAAACTACAAAACCTGCAGAAGAAAGGGAAATTGTGGAGACCTAGGGTGAGAGCTCTTAGCCATACCATGATCCATAATCAAGGAAGAAAACAAGTAGGTAAGACTCATCAAAGTTAAACTTCTAATATAAAAGACACCCCTAGGGAATTGAAGAGACACATTTTCGATAGATGGGGAGAAGATGTCTACGAACCATGCAGCCGGCAAAGGACTCGTATCCAGAATACACAGGACTCCCACGGCTCATGACAGAGAACAAACCACCTGACTTAAAAGCGGAAGAGACCTGAACAGATGCTTCGCTGAGAAGGACGGGAGGATGGCCCGAAAGCATCTGAAATGACCTTCAGCATGACTGGTTGCACCGAGATGTGCACCGAAGCCGCAGTGAATTTGTTCACACCCCTGCTGGAGCGCCTGACTAAGGTCTTTCGACAGCCCCAGGTGCTGGTGAGGACAGGCAGTCGGGACTCCTGTGCGATGCTGGGGTTCAGCACAGTGCAGACAGCTTGGCGGTTTCTTACAAAACTGAACTCACACAAACGTGGGTCCCAGTGACCCCAATCCTAGGTATTTACCCTAGAGAAACAGAATCTGATGTTTAAGAAAAACTGTGCCCAGATGTTAATAGCGCTGTCTATAGTTGTCCAAAACAGGTTACAATGTGCCACAGCCATACGTGGAATAATAAATACCCAGCAGCCCCGAGGCCTGGCTGTTGATCACAGGACACCCTGGGTGCACCTCCAAGCACGATGCCCAGGAAATCGTGATTTTGCGAGTGTTTTGCGACAACACTCGCAAAAGACAGACCCGGGGGATGGGAGGACACGGAGATGGGTGGTTGCTGAGAATGGGAGGGTATGCTTATGAGGTCCCGTGAGTGGGTTTGGGGCTGTTGGACTGTTCTGCTTGTGTGATGACGATTATGGGAATATTTGTGCCGAAATTCACAGAACTGAACACTGTCCACTTTACAGTAATTTTTAAAAAGTGGTAATATGCTCATTTTCGGTACTGTTTTTAATGGAAGATGGAGTTTGCAGATGATTTGTCAGGGCAAGCCTGTCTCAAGAGTTTGTAGACGATTCGTTAGGGGCCTGTCTCAGGGCCCTTGGGTTGGGTTGGGTTGGGTTGGGTTGGGTTGGGTTGGGTTGGGTTGGAAAAGCCTTCTCTGTTGTGGGCAGTAGTACGGGGCATGGAAAGGATATTGCCAAGGAAACATGTAGAATCCTTTGAGGAAACGTGTATTTCTAACTTGCTATAAGATAGAATTGGAAATTGTAATGGTTTTGTTTTCTAGAATCTTGGTAGAATAGGGAAGACAGTGTAATAAAAGCTAATTTTGAAATGAAGAATTTTAAAGATTTTCAACAGCAATTGCTCTAGGAAGTCACCCTGGAAATGTTTTTAAAGATGTTCAATAGCAATAGCTCTAGGAAGAGTCACCCTGGAGTTGCTTCTTGAGCATTGGTTTCCTGGCTGTATCTTCCGACTTTCATTTTTAAGTTTTGCTGTGAGTTGGGGATGTGTGGGAATAGCCATCCCGGCCCTGCAGGGGGGTGCATGTGCCCCGAGGCCTGAGGCACTGTTTCAACCTAGCTTGCAACATGGGGACTCTTGTCAGTGGCTGGAGTAAGAGTACCAGCCTGGCAGGCTGGGGGGAGCCCCAGGGTGGTCTGGGCACTGTCCTCCCTGCCTGCAGGATGGCAGCTGGAGGAGCTCGAAGGCTGCCTGCCTCGTGGCTGTCAGCGCAGCAGCCCCTCCTGGCCCTGGAGCAATCTTTGGGTCCATGAGTCTCTGCACCGGGACTTGCCTCCTGGGACCTCCGCCACTGTCCTGAGGGCCCTGGTGCCACTTTCCCGGTGGGACCCAAGCCTCAGGCAGCTGCGACCCCAGATTCGGTTGCTTTCCCTGCCGTCTCATTCCAGCACGAGTGCTCACCTCACTCAATGTAGAGCCTCAGGTTCCTTCAAGATCCCCAGAGATGGAATCTCCCAATTTAACAAGATAGTTGGTGACAAGATTTGAGCGGCACTGATTTAACTCAGCTTCCAGAGTTTACGTTCCCAAGACACAGTCCTGCTCCTTCCCTGGCCTCATCCTGTGTGGCTGGTGTGGATCCGGGGTTTCCAGAGGGTGGGGCTGAGGCAGGTCAGCAGCAGGGGGATGGCTCATTATTGATCGCTTGATGCCTTGAGGATAACTAGGATTAATGACCTTTATAGGGCTATAGTTTTGGAGTATATATATGTGCGTGTGTGTGTATGTGTATATATATATATATGTGTGTGTGTGTGTGTGTGTATATATTTAAACGAGGTAGACATGGTTATCACTGCATTTTTCTGACATGAAACTTGGAGAGCAGAGGGTTTAGGAAACTCCTGAAGCCACACTGTCAGCGGGACCCAGGCGGTCTGGCCTTAGACCCTGCACTGCTTGCCCCTCACCACGCTGTCAGCAGACCCCGGTGGTCTGGCTTTAGAACTCACGCTGGTCGCCCCTCCCTGCCACATTGTGGGGTTTTTCCTGCTTCTGGGCAGCATTTGATAGCTTGTGAAACAAGACCAAGACTTACTATGAGTGGATATGCCATTATCTGAGATCCAGAACGTTTCCTGGACCTGGCGTTGCCGATGTCATGTAAGGGAAGGTAAAAACATTTTCATTGTGGTCACTGGGGTTCCTGAAATGGTATTTTTCCCAGTGAAAGTTTACTCATAAAAATCTTTTAACTCAATACTATGTGAACAGGAAGAAATGTGTTGGGCTCTAGTTAAATGTCTCAGAGCCGCAGAAGTAAATGAGGGCACCTTCCGAGCACAGCCTCCCGGAGGAGGCCAAGGACGTTTGTCTGGAGGGTTTGCCATGAAGCAGGACTTGGGCAGGGCTGGTCTGCCTAGGGAGGCCTCTGCCATGATGTAGGTTAGTTGAAGTAGTTGACGGGTGGTGGCTTGAGATCGGTGGTCCCCGAGGAAGCCCCTAGCAAGGCCGGTTTCCGTGGGATGGAAAACTGCCGTTCAGTGGCTGTAATCCTGGCTTCACAGGTCTGAGATACAATCCTGCCCTTGGATACTTGGATCCCAGCCAGGTCAGATGGCCCTGAAAGGACATTCGGACTGTGATGGCTGCACCCATTCTCAGCCTCTGTAGGGTCTCCTATGTATGTGTGTGTTTCCATTTTCTTTCAGCACAATTTCTCCCAGTGAAGTCGTGAGAAATAGAAGGAAAGGTGGAATGAAGATGTGATTGAGGAAAGTGTGGTGTGGTCTTCGACCTTATTTTGCCTTGGTTGGTGCTCAAGAACTCCACCTGACCTCAGAGCTGAGCATTTCTGCCAGGAAGGTCCTGCCTTTTATCCTACCTCGAGGCCTGTTGAGACACTCCAAGAAGCTTCGTTAACAAATTGCCTTTTCCTTTTACAGCAGTTGGATATATTTGCAGCAAAACAAAGGAATAACCCCCCAATATGGTGATGAAATGCATTTAAGTATAGATAGCATTCAGTCTTGAAGGGCCTGGGATTTTAATCATCTTTGGGTCATGTAACAAGTGGTGTTGGTGATTAAAATCTCCTGACAGCTTTGTTCTGCCACGTTCCTCAGTTTTGAATGATGATCTTCCTGGTGTTGTACCTTGGAGGGGCGTTTGTGTCAGTAGAGAGCAGAGTGGTGGTTCCCAGAGGCTGGGAAGGGACAGAGGTGAGGCCCCTGAAGGACAGTGGTCTTCCTGGTTTAGGGGTTTGGGGCTCAGCCACCTTCCTGTGTCCGTGTAAATTATACCCAGGATCATTTTCACTCGCCCCACTGTAGTTGAGTATTGGAGCTTCAGGATATGTGTGTGCCCACGTCACCTGGGCCGTGATCCTGGAGTTGGGTGAGGCTGATTCCCGGGTTTATAGAATTACTCTGGGATTATTGAAAACAGAAGCACTTGAGGCATTCATAATGCTATTTCCTGAACGTAATTTATGTTCAGTTCTTCAGAAACATTTATCTGAGGAAGCATCTATAATTTTTGTTTTCTGCCCCTCAGTGCTAGAAAGAATTGTGCAACACTCAAGTGAGTGGCATTATTCCTCTCCCTCCACCATGCAAGCAAGATTAAAGGTACCTCTGGCTCCCCTCAATCTTCTCATCTGCAGGGTGCCTGGCATGGCAGTGTGCTGCCTTCCGTCTTCTTTTTGGGGAGAATTAGTTGTGTTTGTGTGTACTGCTCAGCTCAGCCTCGTGCAGTTGTGTGGGTGAGGAGCTTGGATGCTAGGTGACCCTCCCAGGCCTGCCTCCCACCTCCCTAGGCCTTGTTCTAAACTGACAGATAAACAGTGTGTTTTGGAAGAGGACAGCAGCAGGGCAGGAGAGAGTTTGTTCAGACTTTCTCCTCGCACTGACGTTTGAGCCTTCATCCAGCCTGGGCACTTCTACAGAGCTGCGTTTGTGTGTTGCAAACCATTCCCTCCCAGTAACCGTGCTTTCAGAGGTTTGGAAATGTGACTTAACTCATCTTCAATTTAAAGCGTACTATTAAATTTTAGTGTTGAAACTGATGTATTTTATGGCCTTTATTTGATTTCTCTTGATTTTTTTTTCCCCATATGAGACATGGCATCTTAAGGGAGACAGCCTGGTGTTGGCCCCCTTTCCTAAGGATGGAAGTGAATTCTGAAAGCCCTTTATGTAGGCAGCGAAATAATCAGGGAACCGTTATTATAGCTATGTCTGTCCATGTAAAGCGAGCACGACTCATAAGCAGAAAAAAGTGCAGCCCGGGGGCAAGGTGAGCCCTAATGCTGCCTGTGCCTCACCTCCCTGCCATGAGGAACGGAAGTGCAAGCGCAGGTGGTTGAGTTAGCCTCCAAGCACAGCCTGCAGCCCCCTCACATCCCTCTGCATCTGCAGGGGCACAGGCCGTGCTGCCACCCCTCGCTCAGTGCCAGGGCTGATGCATCAGGAACAGGGGGTACTGTCCGCCCCTTGCTCGGTGCCAGGGATGATCTGTCAGGATCCCTCGTGCTCATCTGGTCCTCATGTCTTCATCACCGGCCTCCTGCTGGTAACGGGCTTGTTATTACCTTGGTATGGGTAATAACATACCCATACCAACGTATATAATAACATACCCATACCAAGGTGTTGTGGGGCGGTGCTCAGTCCTCCGAGGGAATTGGCCCTTAGCCGATTCATATTCAACAGGGCCGGGAAATGGGTTCTTGTTCCATGTCCTGGATCCCAGGAAGCCCTTCCCCTGGACCCTGTAATGCCCGGGGTCTTCCTGAGAAACGCTGGTGCCAATGGAGCACAGCCCAGCCCAGCCCCCTCCAGTTTCTCCGCTTTGTAACTGCACTTGTGTTTAGCAAGTCTTCCAGGACTTAGACGCTGCTTGGTGTGAGCCAGGTTTTGTGTGGAAAGAGGACAGATCCGAGCCGGCAACCAACCAGCCCAGAACCATCTTTTATGCTTCCAGATTCTGTGTCCAAAAACTTACCCGTGGACATTGAGGGTGATGCATTTCTGCTCCAAGACATCTGTGGACTCAGCTGGAGGGATGGAAAGGATGTGGAGCCTCTTCAGTCCTGGCCTGGGCTTGGACCTGCTGTGCAACCTCTCAGTGGCACCAGGGCCCCCTTGTGTCACAGTGGCCTCGGGTTGGTGGCACTGCCCCAGGATGTCCCAGGCTTCCTGATAGTAGGGCCTGCTTCTGCCATGGCGGCCTCGGGATGGTGGCACTGCCCCAGGGTGTCCCAGGATCCAAGGCCAGTGTTCCTTCCAGCGAAGGGAAGTTGTACTGTAAGGTCTAGTCTCGGAATGAGCCTGGGGTCCTATCCTTCAGAGCGGTCCTGCACTCACCACAAATCAAGCCAGGGGAGGCCCTGCCAGAATTTGCAGCTGTGTTTCAGGTTGTTCCACAAGACCTCTTTTATTTTGGGCTACTCAGGTATATAATTCTTATACTCTGGTTTTTTTGAGACAGGCAAAAAACAAAAACAAACAAAAAAAAAACACCTTTTTGTTGCCCAGGCAGTGGTGTGAGCACAGCTTACTACAGCCTTAACCTCCCAGGCTCACGTGATCCTCCTGCCTCAGTCTCCTGAGTAGCCAGGACCCACAGGCACATGTTCCACGTGTCCCCATGCCTGACTTATTTTTGTATTTTTTGTAGAGATGGAGTTTTGCAATATTGCCCAGGTTGGACTCAAACTCCTGGACTTAAGCGGTCCAGCTGCCTCAGCCTCCCAAAGTACTGAGATCACAGGCATGAGCCACCGTGCCTGGCCAAGTGTGTTTCTAATTTCAAAATTAAGAGGACCCAGAGTCAGTTAATGACGTCTCTGCTGGAACGTGCTGCTTATAGTACATTAGGAAAAAATCATCCAGAACTTGGAAAAGGGGCTGGACAGACACAGCCCTTGGAGGTTGTCCGATGAACCCCTGGGGTCTTTAACCATCTGGAGGGATGTACCATGTCAGACTCACTGTTGTCGACCGGCTGAAGCCCAGGTTTCATGAGGTTATGTGTCAGCTTGTAGTACTTTCTCTGGCAGAGATGCGAGTGACTTCGCTCAATGTGAGGCTCATCTCAGGGACTTCATGGCCTGAGGGACGGCAGCCTGTTTGAGCTGATCGCGCAATCTCGCGCTACCCTTATTTTCTGAAACGCCTATGAGTGACTTCTCACACGGTCTTTGAAGCGGCTTCATGCCCGCGCTCCTTGGTAATGATCGAATGCTTTTTTTGACCCCTCATCCCTTTCTTTGGGGGTGATCCAGTCTCAGTTCTCATGATGTGTTCTGCTTCTGCAGGAATTTCTGAAGCTGCTGAGTGTAGAAAGCACTGAGGAGGCTGTGCTCCCACCCCTGTGAGCCTTCCAGGCATCATCCTCTCCCCTTGGCGAGGCGGCGTCCATGGCACACCGAGGAGGCTGTGCTCCTGTCCCCCGTGAGCTTTCCAAGTGTCCTCGTCTCCCCTCCAGGGGGACAGGAGGAACCTTTCAAACCCTTCTTAAACTTGTTTTCATGTCTTTGTTTTAACAGTTTTCTTTGCATCGTCTCCCTTATCCAGAAGTGAGGGTGAACGCTGAGTTATTCACGGGAGTCAAGAAACCACACGCAGCCCAAAGTGACGTTTGTTTCCCTGAAATGATTTGTGTGTGTTCACCTTAAAATGCAATCAGTAAAACAGGTGTGTTTTGAGGAATGACTTTAAATTACTCAGGTGAAAATGTGACAGTTAAATTTCATCATCTGTGTGGGTGTCCACAACCCCCTTCTGTGATTGCGTGTGAGTTTGTGACTTGTGGTTATTTTTGAAGAAAGAAAATCTGTTGCTGGGGACTTCAGATGGTGTGCTGGGATGTGTAGGGTGGACATCGGGGGCTTCAGTGTGTGGCTTCCTTGAAGAGGTTCAAATTAAGGCTGAGAGTCCCTACTCCAAAATGCTACGAAACCTGAAACATTCTGAGCTTCCTCATGACATTCGAAGGAAATGCTCTTCGCAGCACTTTGGATTTCAGGCTGGGGATGGTCAACTGGAAAGTGAAATATTGCAAGACCCTTCTGGCCCCAGGAGCTTGGATAAGGTCATGGAGGGGGCCTGTGCCGGGTGTCCCTGGAGTGTGAGGCAGCCTGGGCTCGCTGAACTGGTTTTTGTAGGAGCCACAGAAGGGAAACAGGGTCAAAGTGGCCACGTCTGGCTCCTGAGAAGGCTGTACCAGAAGGAGGTGGGCGCAGAGGGCAGCGGTTGAGTCCCCAGCGTCCGGGGCTCTTGTCCCTGGTGGAGTTGAGAGCCTCCTCTAGTTGTGGCCTCTCCCCTGTCAGCAGCCACTGAGGCCTGAAGGGAGAGGGGGCTGAGGAGTAGAGGAAGGATAGGCCTGCTTCTGGAGAGGGCCAGCATCAGCCTGTGCTAGCCTCGTGTGTTACTCCTGCATCCAGGGTGCATGGCCGTGCCTCGTGGTGTAGTGGTTCCCGGGATGCACAGCGCTTGTCTGCAGTAATAGCTTTGTCTCCGACCCTTGGAGGCAAGTTACCTTTTTCCCCAGTGAAAAGAGGTAGAAAATCTTACAGAAATGCATTTGCTCTAATGTCTATTTTCCTATAAGACATGGTCGCTTAGGCTAAATATTTGGGAGGTCAAGGCAGGAGGATCACTTGAGGCCAAGGGGTTGAAGACCAGCCTGGACAACATAGCAAGACCCCATCTGTGTAACAGAAAAGTTAGCTGAGTGTGGTGGTGCGTGCCTGTGGTCCCTGGTACTCTGGAGGCTGAGGTGGGAAGATCACTTAAGGCTACAGTGAGCTGTGATTGCTCCACTGTACTCCAATCTTGGCAGCAGAGCCGAGACCCAGTCTCAGAAAGAAAAGTAAAAAAAAAAAAAAAAATCCAGAAATGTCATTCTTTTTAAATCATCCCAAAAGAAAAATCGTTTTTTTCTAAGAATGTAAAGGGAAACTGATAAGATTCTTTCCTTGCATTGTTTCTCCTTTTCAAATATGTACAGTAGTCCATCCACATCGTCTCTCATCTCATTACAAAGCAGCAGGTGTCTTTGAGGTTAGTGGTGGTTCTCTGTGTCGCACCTTGGAGAACAGCCAGCATGAAACCTCTTACCACGATTGTGCACATCGTTTGTAGTCCCAATTAAAATCCTCTCCAGAGATGCTTGTGTCGCTTATTATAGCAGAACTTTGGTTGTGCTGAAATGTGCACTCAGCTAATGGTTTTAAGTTCATATCTGAGATGATGCTGTATAATTCCTGAAGCGTATGGGATCAGTAATGATTGAAGATAATTCTGGCTGATGTCATTTGGAGGATATTTTTCACTTCAAGTTAAAGCTTCCTTCGCGATAGTCATTTTGGGATTCATTTAACTGTGCTTTATTTCATAGCTCAAATTTTCATTAGTCATTTCATACCATAGGATTTTGAAAGCAGATTTGGCAAAATCTTTCTAACAAAATGTTTGCTTATGACGTCCCAAGGAACAGCACTCAGAATTGCTGGTAACTGTGGTACATTTTAAGGCTGATGATAGAAGTCACTTGAACGGTGAGGGCTGCTTTGTGAGGCAGATGGGGTTTGAACCCCGACCCTCCTGATACACCAGTCCTGACCCTGGCCTTCTCTCCTCTCCACTGGGAGATGAGAAGGATGCCAGCATCCACCTCACAGGTTGTCCTGAGAGCCCTGGACTAAGGGCTTGTGTTCCTCTTGCAGGTGGCGCAGATGTGGGGGCTTGACGATATACACACTGCAGGCTGCCAGTGTCGGGGTAATCCAGTGTTATTCATAAAGGGGGGATTTGCTTTGCTCCCCTGTAGACCAGGTGCGGTGCTGCTGTTGTAGCAGGTGTGTGGATCCTCTTGGGTGGTCCTCAGGTGGACAAGGAGTCACCGATTCGGATCCCCAGTGTTAGATGTGAGGGGACCATGGACCCCATGTGTTCAGAGGGGAGGAGTAAAAAGTTTTGCTTGTAATTCCAGGACTGTCTATTCCAGGAATGCCAAACCACTGGCTTTCACCTGACGCTATCGTAGGTGACACTGTCTGGAAATGAGGACTCATGTTCCGCATACCTGAGCCCAGTACCCATCTCCCTCCAGGGCCGTGGCCGAGCCCTCCTCATTTCGCTGGGTTGCCAGCCTGAGGATCTGTAAGCCCAGTGATGTCTCCAGTCTCGGCCTCCCTCCCCGTGGGGACAGGAGGTGGCTTCAGGAGACTGGTGATGAATGCCTGAATGAAGCCGACTTGTGACTGCAGTTCTGTCTAAGGGCCTCCCCGGGTGTTAGATGTCAGTAAACGACACCTGTGTGTGGATCTCATGTGATGAGAGAAACATTGGGGAAACCAAAGCTTGTGGAGTCTGCAGGTTCTCGACTTCGGGGTGTGTGTACCTGTGTACTTGGTGAGGGGTGTGATGTCTGGAATGATTGTGCAGGTGTGTTACGTTTGTGCGTGTGTGGTGAGTGTATTTAGCAGGTGTGGGTGGAGTGAGCATATTCATGTGTGTTGCATGTATTTGAGGGTGTGTGTGGAGTGTGTACACACATCATATTTGGTGAGTGTATTTGAGGGTGTGTATGGAGTGCATACATGCGTTTGCGTGTATAGTATTGGGTGAAGGGGTGGCATGTGTGGAGTGAGCATGCACACGTGTATGCTGTGTGGGGGGTTTCTACGTGGTCCTCCCCTGAGCCTGCTCCTGGGCCCTGCTGTCCTGGCAGCTTTACAGTTTGGTGCGTCTTTGATTCCGGAAGATTCTGGAACCAAATTCTGAAGCTGTGATCACAAACTTGCAGTCCTGGAGGACGCTGGCCTGTGGAGCCGGCACGAGGGTCTCTGTGCTGGCCTCTCCCTGGGCTCTGTCCACAGAAGAGCATGTCCGATGATTGAGCTGTGCGGGTCTGTGGCTCCCCAGCCTCGAATCAGCCCTCGGTTCTGTCCCACCTCTGTTTTTCTTGCTGAGGTGCTCCGGGAAGTGGTGCCTGGGATGGCGTTTTCACCCTGGGGTTGCTTCGCCAGCTGCCCAGGTGCTGGCTGCCTGAGCCCTGCTGCCGTCCTGGGTGGACGGGGCTGTCGCGGGGACATCCCTGAGCACCCGCGGGAAGGCAGGTTTAAGAAGTGCCAGAGGTGAGTGGCTTCCTCTCACACTTGATTTTCTGGAAAGTTCTGGGTCTCCTATTTTTCCCTAAGGGAAGTTAGAAACTGAGTTTCTCTTTAGGGGAACGTCTTTGCAGCGTCTGTTGTTTGAATGTTCTCCAGGTGTGGAATACTCGGGGCCATATGTGTTTGGGAGCATCCGTGTCCTGAGCGAATTCAGTAGGGAATGGAGAGAGGCCTCCTGTCAGCTTGGCCTCTGTTTCCAGCTTGTTGATGGTTGAACGCTGCTGGTATCCCAGGGAGAGTTAAACACTGGGTGGTGTGGGAAGGGAACGTTTGCTCTGACAAGGTCAGTGGGAAAGCATCTAAGCAAACGTTGCTGTTCTCTGGGCTCCTCGGGGTTGAGCTAGTTTTGTGGGGTTGAGGGAAAGCTACCCTTGTTCCTGTTCCTCACCATTTGAAAGGTGTCCAGGACACGTTCCTCTGGAGAGGTGATGCGCGTGAGTGGGGGTCAGTTCGTAAGCTCTGAGGTTATTTGGGACCTGTCAACTGATTTCCTGAACACACAGGTGCTTGGTAAAGGTGTTCCTGATTAGCTAAAACATTTCAACAGGATGTGATAGCTGGTGGTTGTTTAAAGACTATCACAATTTTCCTGCTACTTTTTAAATGCCTGTTGAATAAGGCAGGATTCACATATTTTTCTTTTCCTGTCTGCATACTTGATATTTTGTTTTTTGTTTTTTATGTGGGTGTGCAGCTAACAGGAATTAGAAGCAGTCTCAGCCCTGGGGAGACTTCAGGACCGCCTCAGTCAGTGCTGAAGGGAGGCAGGGATTTGGGGGCTACCACCTCCATAGGACGGACACCAAGGGCCAGAGGTCAGCAATCTCAGTGAGGTCACAAAGACGGGCACACCCAGCACCCTGGCCCATGTGCCTCTCCTTCACCTTTGTCTCTGCTCAAAGCTGCTCTCCTGGGTCATCACGGGTGATCTTTAGGCACGTGATTGGTTCTTGCAGAAGTGGTGTCAGGCTGTGGTCAGTGTGGGCCCTCAGGACTTCCATGTTTTTGGCTCACATCAATATTGGGCAGTGGTGTATGTTTGTTTTGGAGTGGTAGATCCGGTGGATTTTGGCTTTGCCAACTCATTTAATACCTGTTCTCCTAGGCGCGGGGACCCTCTCGTAAGCCGCATGTTCTCCTGGGTTCTGGGGCCCTATCATAAGCCGCGTGTTCTCCTAGGCGCTGGGACCCTCTTGTAAGCCGCATGTTCTCCTAGGCACTGGGACCCTATCATAAGCTGTGTGTTCTCCTAGGAGCTGGGACCCTATCGTAAACTGCATGTGAGGGATCTCAGAGGTGCTCCTTATGAGGATCCGCTGCCTGACCTGAGGTGGAACAGTTGCAATCCAAAACCACCCCCCAGAAAAATTGTCTTCCATGAAACCCATCCCTGGTGCCAAAAAGGCTAGGTGACAGCTGGCCTAACAGGTGCTAAGATGTCAGTAGATTTTTGGACTTGGGCCTCAGTTGAAGAGGATTAGATTTTGAAAGGTGGGGTTTGAAGGCTTCTAAAGGGCAGATTTTTATCTCCAGTGGGGCCTGGGCAGAACTGGGTAGAACTGACCCAGAAGCTGACAACTAGTCAGGCTGGCTCACTGCCTGTGTCCTGTGTGTGCAGCCTTGCTGTTCATTCAATTGGTGTTGTGGATTCCATCCACAGCCTCAGAGTAGTGGAACCCATTATTTCAACGCTGACCTTATTTAACTTTATCAAAAAGACATGAAAATCATTTACTATAAATCTTCCAGATACCTGTATCCTTTCTTTTCCCAGAGGCTTTTAAGTATTGCAACTTAAAAATCTTCAAAAATATCTTTAAAGGAAAACCTCTAAGTACATTTTTGATGAGCACCCTTGACAGCTTTAATATGTGAAGTAAATTCCCTTGACTTTTGTATTCCTAGAAACTCGTTCATGTTTGCGGAAGACTTTGTATTTTCTCACCAGTGGCCACTGTTCAGTGACCATCATACCTGCCGTGTCTCATTTAGAAAGTTGGATGTGGATGTATTAACTTTTCAGACACACTAACACATGGGCTGTTTGTTTTTGGTTTTGATTTTTTCGTTTTTTCTCCCCAGCTGAATTCAAGAAAGGGAAACAAGGAGACAGTAAGTACCCAAAAGCGTCTAAGTGGCTGAGTGGGGGATCCTACTATGGTGTTGGATTGTGTTCTGCCAGACATCGCTCCTCGAAAAGCTGACCCTGAAAGGGCTGGCATTGCCCTCGCCCTGGGACATTCGTCTGTCTCACCAGAAAATGAAGAATCTGCCAGAGTACTGTGAGTCAAATTCAGTCAGAACTCGATTAACTAAGAGGCTTTGTCTCAAAGGGCAAAACATGAGGACACATTTTTAATTTTTAAGGAGTGCTTCATTGTGAGTCAGTTCTGATGTGTACTGCATTAGGAAACCTCTGAACTTCCACGGTCAGGCCCAGAACTCTGAGGGAAAGTGGTTGTGCCCTTCCCACTGATTTTTGTCACTAGCTTTATTCATTTCCTTAAAACCCTTTTTGTATGAGTTCTATTATAGTTTGAAAAAAAATTCACTTAGGTAGAACTGGAAGCGTTTCCGCAGTATTAATACTCAAGACCTGTTCTCGGTCTCGGCATATGTGTACTCTATAAATGTACATGTGTGTATGTGGTGAACGCATACTACGTGTATTTACACTGTGCATGTATTTACAATGTATAGGTATGTACACTACATTTGTGTCCTACACACGTGCATGCTGTAGGCATGCATGTACATGTGTATATGTGTGTATCTATGGTCACTATGATTATATGCACACTACATGGACACCTATCTGTTCTGCATGTGTACGTACATGCATGTATTTAATGCCATATACATACCTGTGTACGTACACCATGTGGGTATCTGCACATTATTTCTGCAGATGTATATATACATATGTGCACACAAGCATGCATGTACACTATGCACACTGAATAAACTTCTGGATATGTACACACTAATACATATACATGCTGCATATGTATGTACACTATTGCATATGTGTATACGCTTTATATGTTAGTGTACTGATGTACATTGTATACATGTGCATATGTGTACACTGCACATATGTATGCATGCTGTAGTGCACCTACGTACATTGGATAAGAGTGTATGCTATACGCATGTGTATACATATAGCAAATAGCATACCTATATACATATGGATGTGCATGTGTATGCCATATGCATGTACATACAGGTTATAGTATACCTGTGTACACTGTATGCATATAGATGGGTGTACATGCTATGCATGCACATACATGTTAGCTTATGTACATTTGCTATATGGATGTGTGTATGCTCTATGCTTTTACACACGTAGTGAACTTGTTTGTACACTATATTTGGATGTGTGTACACTCTATGCATGTACACCACATGGATCTGGATGTGTGTGCACTCTGTACGCATGTAGTGCACTTATGTATACTCTACGTATTCGGTTGTGTGTATGCTCTATGCAGGTACACGTGTTACAGTGTACCATATACGTACACTATGTGAATGTAAATGTGTGTGTGCTCTATGGCACCAGGAATAGGGCTCCTGTAGGGATCCGAGAACACACTATCTCGCTGGCACCGGAGAGTGTAGGATGAAAACAGTTGTTTGTTGCAACCTAGTTGAAATTTGGCAGGTTACTATATCCTTTGCAGTGATTTAGGAATAGTCACTTCATTGATGTGTGTGTTCCTGAAATCATAAACAGCTCTGTGAGGTGTGTCTCATCCCAAGACGAGAAAGGGAACCGAAACAACAATGACTCGGTCACTTAAGTGAGGTAGAACTAACACAGCAGATGTCTAGCTTTCTGTATTATAACTTTGTCAGCAGCTCAATGAGAAATCGGCACTCATCAGGAAATGTGTCCACTTTCTACTGTTCTTTATTCGTGGCATATTAACTGCCTCGTGTTATTCCTCACGATGTAGCAAAATCCCTCCTAGAGTTGTGAATATAAACAGTTCATGACAAATGTAGTATCTTCTTTGTTAACATTGAAAGCGATATGTAAGTTCATCTTCAGACACTGTTTGGAAGGATGAGAAAGAAGATGTTTAGGATAAAAGAATAGAGAGCTTTCAAGTAAACAGGGAAAATAAGGACTTTGTGCAAAATGTTTCCAAATTTGGAATTTGAGAATATTAAATCTCACATCTAAGATCATAGGTAGTTTTTTGGGGGGGTTTTAAAATTAGTACTTGGTTTTCCATGTCTTTGGGAATTTCAGTCCTGATGGAGGATTGCAAGAATAATCTGATTTTTCAGAACAGAAGGACAGTCTATCTCAAAGGTAAATTCCAGGTTCTACCATAGAGAAACAGAAATTGCTGTCAACTTTCTGTAAGGTTCTTCAGTTCTTTCCTCTTCTGTGGTTAAAAAACCATCTCTGGGTTTAGTCTCAGCCAAGTTCCTCTTATGAGGTTGCCTTACATTTCGCACAGCTGTTGAGAGTCTTCATCATTCGTAGTTAACTTGTCAAAAGCAAAACTTTGTACTAGTTAGATCTGAGCACCTTGAAGGCAGGGCTTTGTTTTATATTTTTAATAAGCAGCAGGGTGATGGCAGGACTGGGGCCCTTCATCCCATCATGCGTTCCTCAGAGCTTTCAGAGTTCTTACTGCGTGCCGAGTGTGGTGTTGGCTGTGTAGCATTTAAATAGGAATATGAGGCTCTGCGACTTGGGACGCTCTTACTACCTTCATAGAGAGCTTGGTGACAGTTTAGTATGACAGCTTGCACACCTGTTGTGTATACTTTATTACGGCCCCACAGAAAGGGTATTGATTTAAACGTGACTAATTTCTCTTGTTTATTTTTGCCTTTATTCCTAGTTACAGTCCCGATACTTTTTCTTCCTTTAAAATCTTGCTAATCGCTGGGGAATTAGTGATAAACTATATTTATGTGTTCTCTAAATCTAGCGATTTAATTGGAGGTCATTCTTCTTGTACCATGTGTCAGTGCTGTGTCAGGATGGTTCAGTTTTACATTGTCAAAGGATTAACTAGAGCAGGATGCAGTCTTACTGGAACTTGCTCATTTATGAAATATAGGCACTTTATTTTTTGTTACACTCGAGGTGTGCTCAAATGTAAACATTTTGAGCCGTGTTAGAAGGATATACAAGATTGTAATGAAGAAATCAACAACTTGATCAAGTACCAGCTAATGAACTTTATGTTTGAAGTATATGGAACATGGACCTTGGCAATCAGTTTTCATCTTGACCTTTTATTTTTTTACTAGAATCTTGGTCTGTCACCCAGGCTGGAAGTGTGGAGCACAGTAGTACGATGTCCGTTCGCTGCAACCTCTACTTCCCAGGTTCAAGGGATTCTTATGCCTCAGTCTCCCTAGTAGCTGGGGTTACAGGGTGTGTGCCACCATGTCTGGATAATTTATTTTTAGTAGAGATGGGGTTTTGTCCTGTTGACCAAGCTGGTCTGCAACTCCTGACCTCAAGTGATCCACCCACCTCAGCTTCCCAAAGTGATGGGATTACAGGTCTGAACCACCATCCCTGGCCTGATCTTCTGTTCTAATATTGGTTATTCAGTCTCAATGATAGCGCCTGGTTGTATTAACTTGTTGTAGAAAGCACAATTGCAATGAATTTGGTTGTGTATGTACGTGCTGACTTAGCGTTCATGGCAGCACTGTGAGGTGGGCATTGTTCCTGAAGGAAGGATGGATGGGCAAGTCAGGGCTTAGATACGGGACTTGTGGGCAGTCACTGTTGTCCCATGGCTGAGATCAGGCCTGTCTGTCGCCTGTACACTGAACTCTTTTTTTTTTTTTTTTTTTTTTTTTTGAGACGGAGTCTCGCTGTGTCGCCCAGGCTGGAGTGCAGTGGCCGGATCTCAGCTCACTGCAAGCTCCGCCTCCCGGGTTTACACCATTCTCCTGCCTCAGCCTCCCGAGTAGCTGGGACTACAGGCGCCCGCCAACTCACCCGGCTAGTTTTTTGTATTTTTAGTAGAGACGGGGTTTCACCTGTGTTAGCCAGGATGGTCTCGATCTCCTGACCTCGTGATCCACCCGTCTCGGCCTCCCAAAGTGCTGAGATTACAGGCTTGAGCCACCGCGCCCGGCTTCCTGAACTCTTAACACACGAACGAGCAACGGTCAAGAGTCGGTGCTCGAGTGTGATGTGGCCTGTGGTGTGTGCCTCTCAGCCTTGCTTTGGCTCGGGGTAGCAGGGCAACAGCTCCGTCCCTCATGCGGCCGCCTGGGAGTCCCAGGAGAACCCACTGATACCGTTTATAAATGCCGGGCATTGAACGTTCTCCTTGGTACCAGCACATCTGGAATCGGACAGTGCAGTTAGATTCTCGGCCAGCAAACCTGTACAGGAGTGTGTGAACTCTGCGTTTGCTTCTCCCGGACAAAGGTGAATTCCCGATCACTAGTGGATGACAACAGGTGTGGCCTCAGGAGCAGCACGGAGACAGGCACCCGGGTGCAGGAAGAGCACCTGCAAGAGGGGTTGGGGAACGTGACAGGCGCACGTGCGAGTTTAGCTGTTACCGTGGCAGGTGGGGGGTGGGTGAGACCAGATTTTCTCATTGTTGCCCCTTTCTGAAAAGGGCCTTGAATTGACTTCTCTGTGGCTCTTCGCGCCTCCTTGTCAGGTTGGAGGAGACTGCTCCCCTGGCTCAGGCCCTGCTTGCGGCGAGACGGAAGCTGCTGTTGCTTGCCCTGCCCTCCCTGTGACGTCCTCTGTGCTGTTGTCCGGGAACAGTTCTGCCGAGCAAGCTTGCACTCTGCTCCCTTCTGCTCTTGGATTTCATGTCTGGAAGGCTTGTGTTCTTTCC
The DNA here is from genome assembly GCF_043159975.1 of Macaca nemestrina. Lineage (NCBI taxonomy): Eukaryota > Metazoa > Chordata > Mammalia > Primates > Cercopithecidae > Macaca > Macaca nemestrina. The sequence continues at coordinate 122,341 of NW_027257870.1, forward strand.
TAATTTTTGATAATGCTGAGCTATGTTTTTGCAAGGATCACACGTGCCCATACAGGGAGAAGCTCCTTTGCAACTTTAGCATCTTAACGCTCTCAAGCAGAGCTTGCTATCGAAGTTGACAGCCTCCTGTGTTTTTGTTTTGGCAGAAACTGAACTTCAGTCCTAGGACAGCTTCAGCACACTTGATCCTAGCTCTTCTCTCTCACTGCTCCACTTGTGTGTGACAGAAATCATATGCCCTGAAGTTTACCAGTCCCTTCATTTGAAAATCAGTTAATGTATGCGATCCTCATGAGAATTTTACTTTTTATTAAAGCAATCGCAAAGACTGGGTTTTGTGAAACCAGTGTTTTATGTGTATATTACTTGCACTCACAATAAGCTTTGTCTTCTAAATATTTCATGTTTCAGATTAGCACTGGAATCATGCCCTGGAGTAGTTTTACTTTTCCACTTTTATTTTTGGCTAAGGTAAAGTTGAGAACATTGTGATATTAGGTGTAGTGAGCCCTTTTATCTTCTTCTATGTCTGTTTTCCTTTAAGCCAGAACCAGCAGACGGATACCAGTTTGTGAGCACCTGGCATCTCCCAGGCCTTTCCTGGGTCTTCCCTCAGCTGTCTCGTGGACAGAGCAGTCACTCGTGGAACGTGAACCTGAGAATTTGTGCGTGGAATTAAGTAAATGTCATAGCTCTCTTCTGTGACGAACGGAATCACATTAAGCCCAGTAAATTGTAACAGCAGGTCTTGCACATGCAAAGCATTGAACACCAGGACAGGTAACCAGGCTACGACGCTTCTGGTCCTGCACAAGACCTCCGGTATCACAGCACATTTAACAAATTGGCTGCATTGAGTGTTTGAAAACGTTGGGTATGTACCATGTCCGTGATTTTCGAGGGCCTGGAAAAACACCTCTGTGGTTATAGCAATCTTGATCGTTGGGAGCTTAAGGTTAGTACTGGGGCAGACTGTGTTTTAAAGAATCAAGGTCTCTCGAGTATGTTTCGATTTTCCCATGAAGAAGAAAGATGTTAGCTGTTCTTTCCTGGACTGTGGCTATCAGTGTGCCCCACCATGGTCACTCACACGTTTACTTCATTTTCATTTAACCGGGCTGGGCTTGGGCCAGAGTACTTCGGTTGTCAAATGTCATATGAGGCTGAGGAACTGTCTTCTGCTTCATCGTTGGCATATGGAAATACTGTTTTTCAAAGCATACTCTACTCTCTCATTTGTGTTTATATAAAATAATGGAATGGTTATTTTAACTGTACAGTTTCCTATGCTTGCTTATTTAATTGAGGAAAGATAATGGTTTTATTTTGCTAAAATCTGTGCTAGGAATTGTGCAAAATCTTTGTGAAATGCCCATTTTACTAGCTTAAGTTATAGATCTTTGTATAGAAAAGAAAAAGCCTATTGCTACAAGGAGCATTGTCTTTACCGATGCAAAAAGCTTTAGGCTTATTGGCCGTGTAGTCAGTAAAATGCATTAGAATGTGGCGAACATTGAGAAAAGCATTGAAGTTTTAAAATCTGCTATGCAGTTTTTTCCAACTCCCTTGCAAGATACTTACTTTGAATAAAAGACAGAATAAAGTGTTCCCATTGAGGAAAGGGGCAAGAGGACTGTTGAGAATGTGTTCTGAACCTGAGCAGTCCTGCCACGCTCATCTGCGATGTGGTGGTGTCCATGGTATCACTTTTACAGAACTTTAAGAATGCTGCTTCTGTGAATAAAATACATTTATTCTTAGCATTTCAGTTTTGAGTTTTGAGAAGTGTAAAAAGTGTTAATGGTTTCTTTCCCTTACAGAATTTGCTTGTTCTTTTTTTTTTTTTTTAAATGCCTACAAGACTGTGAAGCACATTAGTCACTTAAAAAGAAAAGAAAAAAAAAAAAAGGGCCGGGCGTGATGGCTCACGCCTGTAATCCGAGCCCTTTGGGAGGCCGAGGCGGGTGGATTGCTTGAGCCTGGGAGCTTGAGACCCAGGGAACCGGCCTGGGCAACCTGGTGAAATCCCATCTCTACTTAAAACACACAAATTAGTTGGGCGTGATGACTGCACACCTGTAGTCCTGGCTACTCCAGAGACTGAAGAGAATCGCTTGAGCCTGGGAGGTGGACCTTGCAGTGAGTGGAGATCACGCCCTTGCTGTCAAGCCTTGTTGACAGAATTTGGACCCTGCCTGATAAACAGCAACGTTCATAACGTATGGGTGAACTGCCCGGCTGCTCTGTCTAGAGTAGAATAAATCCAATTACGTTTTTGTCTTTTATTAGTATTGAAATTTTCTTAATCATCCCTTTGTTTTCATTACATTGTAGCAATATATTGCTGCTTAGAGTCTGGAACAAGTAGGCTTCTCTGGATCAGGTTCTTACTGGATTGCTAAAACTTAGAATGATTTTTCCCCTCCTTGGATGTGACTTATAGAACTTTGCCTTTTGAGGTGATGTGTTGCATTTGATAGCGGACACAGGAACGCCCAAAGAATTCACTTACGGGGCTAAAATGTACGTACTTTGTAGTGTTTCCCTCCTAGAATGAAAACGGTACCTCTCATTTGTGGGTCGATGATGCTATTTGCTGAAAACATTTTAAATTTTATTTATTTTAATTTTTTGAGACAGAGTCTTGCTCTGTCACCCAGGCTGGAGTGCAGTGGCACGATTTCGGCTCACTGCAAACTCCACCTCCCAGCTTCATGGCATTCTCCTGCCTCAGCCTCCCGAGTAGCTGGGACTACAGGTGCCCGCTACCATGCCTGGCTAATTTTTTTATTTTTGATAGAGAAGGGGGTTTCACCGTGTTAGCCAGAATGGTCTCGATCTCCTGACCTTGTGATCCACCTGCCTCGTCCTCCCAAAGTGCTGGGATTGCAAGCGTGAGCCGCCGCACCCGGCCGAAAACATGTTTCTTTACTGCCTCAGTCCTCAGTTGGGTAGTCTGTTCTTTGTAAGACATTCAGGGACCGGGGACATCTTGAGTCTTGAAAGGCGCTCTCTGTGAGATGGGAATCTTCCGGCTGCTTATTTAAGGAATCCTGCCGGTTGTCATTTACTGGAGAGCACAGTTTCCTGGCTGCCCTGGTCTTTGAGGGGAGGGAGACTGAGGGGTCATTTTCCCACCTGGACCAATGTGTTTATTAAACCTGGCTTGTGTATCATTTGGATCTTTTTATGAAGGAAAAGCCACATCTGTGACTTTCAGATGAGTGGAAGTCATGTTAAAATATATATATACATATATATATATATATATGGCTACTATGGAGAAGTTTTGTCCTTGTGACCTGTGAATACAGTCACAGGAGAGCAGAATGTTCACGGTGTGGGTGCTTACAGTGTACATCCAGAGTCACATTCTTCACTAGTATTACGTTAAAAAGTGACAAATAAGAGAAAAATATTTTGCTCATTACAACGTTGGTAAGAAGCTGGCAGCACTCTTGTTTTTGGAGGGGTGTGAAGGGAATATTGAGAAAGTGTCATCAACATTAGACTCGCCCACTCTGCAAATCCTGTGCCAGCTGGAGTGAGGACCCCGTGATGGAAAGATGCACCCCTCTTCCCGGAAGGAGTTGAATCTTTGTAGCGCTCAGGACGCATGGTTCATCTCTATATAAAGGCAGAGTGTGAAACGCCGTGGAGGCTGAGAGAAGCGATGTGGTTAGCAAGTATGAGTGAGACGTTTGGGGCTTGTTAGCACCTGGCGTGTGTGCAGCAAGCTTTGCTATCTGCACATGTGTGATTCTTAGAACACTGGCGTCTGGAGCCATGGGGGCTGTGGAGGGCCCCAGCTCCTGGCGGGCTGAGGAGTTCCCTGTTACCACCCGGATAACCGTGATTTTTGAAGGCTGTCACTCAATCCCAAGTCCTGGAAGGGGCTCCTTTCAGAGAGGAAAACACCCCTAGAGCCTCAGGCAGAATTCAGTGATTTTTCTTATAATGTTGCTTAGATTTCGCAAACATGAAACCAAGAACATATTTCAGAATGCTTATGGTTCTTCTGTAACCATGGAAACAAAGTAAGTTGCAGTCGATGGACAGTTTGCGGAAGCTGAACTGCCTACATCGTGAGCACGGCGCTCTCCCTACCGCCCTGGGCCTTGCTCCGGTTTGCTGGGGAGGCTTTGCAGGGCCTCTTGTCTGGGATACCTCTCTCATGTCCCATGTTGCTACCCCTGGTCACAGCCATACTGCTGGGCACCTGCGCCGTGAGGACACTGAGTGGACACGGAGCCGCGGGGCAGCAGTTGGTCAGGAGGTGGCATCCACATGGTCCGAAACAGGTTTCTGTTCATTAAGAATGATCATTGCAATAAAAACAGAGTGAAAGAAAACTCTACTGACCTGAGAATGCGTCCGCTGAGTTGCATAGGGAAGTGCAGTGAGGAAGGTGAGGGCTGAAAGGAAATGAGGGAGGGAGAGGAAAGGAGAGAAGGGAAGCGAAAGGGGGGAGGGCGGATGGGAGTGAAGAGGGAGATGGAGGAGGAAGAAGAGAGAGGGCGGTGGGCAGGAGCCTGGGAAATGTGTCCCAGAGCCGGTACCTGACCGTCGTGGGTGCGTCAGAGCTGATCTTCCAGGAGAGGTGGCCTGGGAGGGTTGACCCTTAGGAAGTGAGGGCCAGGGGGAGCTGATTTTTTGGCCCTCAGCGGGGCTGTTGTTGACCTGAGATACAGTCGATAGTTTTCCTGAAGAGATCGTCTGCACAGCCACCGTTTGCTGCCAGGTTGGAGACAGAAGTGCTCCTCCCCATGGATTCTTTCTAGTTTGTGGATTTTTCCCAGTTTACCTGAGCAGCCTGTCAGTGGAAATGTCGGGGATTACTAACATGTCTCCATCCTACAGAGCAGTCGACCAGCTTCCGATCCTGTAGTTGTTGGGGGCACCATTCCGGTCCTGTCAGTGCCGGCCCAGCTTGGAAGCCGCAGCCCGAGGCGCTGGGAAACCTGCGGGGCTCTCACTGCCAGGGTTCTGATGGGAATTGAGCGCTGGAAGAAAGATGTCCTTAGGGCAGAGCCTGGCGAGGAGGGGGTGCTGCTGTTGCAGCAGTACATGGAATTTCAAATGACAAATGAAACAAGCTTTTAATTATGACCAGAGCCCCGTGCTCTGCGTTTCTTCAAATGGAAATGTTGTGCTGAAATGAAATTGCTGTTAATCGGTTGCCTCATGCAAGACGCAAGACGGAGGGCTGGGAGCAAAGTAGAACGTGGACTTATCTACAAAGCTTCCTCCTCTCAGACTATCATCAGTTGGATGGTGCTACACAGGAATATGTGAGAATTCGTGTGAGAAAGGTGATGGGTGCAGACCTGTGTGACTGGCAGGTGTGGGGGAGGTTTGAGAGAAGCTTTTGGCTGAAGTGATGTCAGATGCAGGTGCTGAAGTGTGATGTCTGTCTGGATGGAAGAGCACACACGCCTCTGGGCTGTGGGAAACAGATAAAGGAGGAGGTGGACAGACGTGAGTCGTGTCTTAGGAATGGTAGCAATTCAGGCAGACCCAGGATCAGGCTCCCACGGGGGAGGAGTGGATATCAGGACCCAGGGAGCGTGGGGCGGGGGTCATGCCCAGGCCTCTGCGGGTCTTGCTCTTGTGTCAGCAGGGCCCTGTGCTTGCCCTCCTTAAAACTTTCCTGATCCATAAAACGGGCACGACAAAATCCACCTTGTGACACTGAAGCTTAAATGAGATGATGTACATGGTGTCTTCCTTCCCTTCCTGACACATCCTAGACTCACAGCTATGGTAGCAGCGACAGACTGGATGGAATGCTGGAGCCGCTTTGTGCCTGGTGAAGCCACATGGATTTGTGCAGTGCTGGCGACTGTCTCTGAAAGCCTTTGGTCATGGCAGTGGCAGCCTGGAGTGGCTCTTGGCATACTTGAGTCTGTGGAGTGCAAGGTTGACTGGAGCTCCGAGGCCATTGATACTATCCAGGGGTGAGCTGATGAGGCCCTAAAACATGGGGGAAGGCCGAGAGGACTTGGCTGCCAGAAGCATTGTAGATTTCTGGCTTCGAGAACTGGCTGACTTATGGACATAGGAAGGTAAACCCAGATGGCTCCAAAATTGTAAGTCCAGAAGAAAGGTGGGAGGGTACAATTGCTGACTAGGTCATGGTTGCCCTGTCCCTTTGTTTCTGGCCATCGTTTCTCCTCCCTCCCCCTGCCTTTGTGGGCTGGAGGGCCTGAGCCTGCACAGCGGTCTATTTCATGATGACAATGGCCGATTATTACCCTGCAGTAAGAAGTCTCTCCATTTTATTTGGCAGCAGTAGTTAAATAAATTTAAGGAGTGATGGTGTAGTAGTATTTGTTTTATTTGTGCTTTTTTTTTTTTAAAGTGTCATTTAACTGAATGTTATTTCCAATTTCACTGATCACTTTGAGAGGCCAAAACATGCTTTGATTTGTTATTTTGTGTTTGAGCTAGTTTATTGCCTCACAGGAATGCCAAGTATTCTGTTGTCACACATCATTAAGTATCTCAAATTGTGTTACTATAATACTTAGCTGAATTACCTCCCTTATTTTGGCTTTTAAAAATCTAAAATCTGTGTGAAACACAGGATGGTGCATCTCCATTGAGGGTTGTTGAGAAGTGTGACTTTTCCTGGCATGCTTGAAAATCAGTGACATTATTTTATAGAAACACTTTGTAACTGACAGCAAAGCTAGAAGCTCCTGTAAAGGGCAGAGTAGGCAACGTGTTATGCTTTGAGGGCCACAGAAGTCTCTGCATATATTTCTTTTGTGAAAACGTCAAAGTGTAAAAATCACTTCTGGTTCCCTGGCCAAGGCTCGGTCGGGGATCGTGGTTTGCAGACCCTTAACAGCAGCTTAGCTGAAAGCTGGTCTCCCATGCGGTGAGCAGGAGCCTACCTCATTGCTTCAGCCAGGAAGATGCTGCCCTGATGCTGGAATTTACTTCAAAGAAACTTGAAAGCTCTGGCACCGCTGCTCATTTCCATACTGTTGCAGGCTATCTAAAATACGGAGGATGCCGTGGCGTTTTGATTTTGTTACTCCTCTTGAACCGCTCTGAGATGGCTCATCGCGAGTTAGACATTTGCAGAAATGATCAAGCAGAGCTGCAGTCATCTTGCAGATCAAGTGAAGTTTTTTCTGAAAGCTTGTTACAGGCTTAAATTTCTGATCCCGTTCCATCCACTGATCTTGTATGATTGGTTTTGTTTTGCACCCATTTGGATCTGTGAAGCGTCTCCCCACCGTGTTAGAACTTTAGCTCTGATTTCATGCATGATTCGATATTCTTCCTCCTCTTCTGTGAGGAGAAAGCGCTGTAGCTCCTGCGTGGTTTCCGGCCCCTCCCTGCACGCGGATGGATTGGGAGGTATTTGTGGTGTGTGAACTTGCTACCCCCAAAGGCTCCTTGTTGACTCCCCTGGACCAGACTCTTCCCTACTCCCATGGACTGCACTCCTCCCTCCTGGTTCATTCCCCGGACCACATTCCTCCCTCCTCCTCCCTGGCTAATTCCCCTGGACCACACACGTCCCTCCTGGTTCACTCCCTGGATCACACTCCTCCCTCCTGGTTCACTCCCTGAGCCGAACTCCTGCCTCCTGTTTCACTCGCTGAGCCAAACTCCACCCTCCTCCCTCCTGGTTCACTCTCCTGTGTCCCCACGCCTCTCTCCTGGTTCACTGCCCTGGGCCCCCACGCCTCCCTGCTGGTTCACTACCCTGGGCCCTCATGCCTCCCTCCTTGTTCACTCCCCTGAGCCCCCACTCCTCCCTCATAGTTCACTCCCCAGGACCCCCACTCCTCCCTACTCCCCTGGGCTACATTCCTCCCTCCTGGTTCACTCCCCTGGGTCCCCACTCCTCCCTCTTGGGGACGTGGTAGTTTCTGCTGTGCTTGTGCCAGCACGATAAGGCTGAGTGGCAGCTCCAGGGCTATGGCTGCTCAAGCAGCTGTGGTGTTAGTGCAGAGAACTGCCGGGATGCAGCTGCCCTTGCTGTGATGCTTCGAGTGTCACAGTCGGTATGGGAAACTAGGTGGGATGTGGATGTCCCAGGAAGGGACAGGAGCCTCCCCTCAGCCTCTGTCAAACAGTTCTCAGCCAGGCATGGTGGCTCATGCCTGTAATCCCAGCCCTTTGGGAGGCCGGGGTGGGTGGATCACCTGAGGTCAGGAGTTGGAGACCAGCTTGACCAATGTGGTAATTTTTGACACGTTAAGGATTAAGGAAAATGACTCTCACTCGTTTGCCTTGCTTTTTAATTGATGATTGGTGTAGCCTAGTAGTCTGAACTTGTTAAGCAACCATTCTTACTGAAAGACTAATGTTTAAAAGTCTCTTCCTCTGGACACGTCTTTGGCTGCTGTAATCAAATGCAATGTAATGAAATGCAATGTAATCAGCACTGGTTAATGGCTTTCCTTGTTTGGCTAACAAATGCTCCTCAGAAACTTTGGTTTCTTGTTATTTTCATTTATAATCATGTTTTAAGCCTTCTAATTTTTCTAGCTTTCCTGCGAGTTGGGAATAATTGTGATGGGTGCTTAGTTTGGGATGTTGACGTATACTGTATGCCCAGCTACTATGCCGTTGTGTGAACACTGATTTCTCACTTTCTCATGAAGACTGATTTCACCTAGTTTGGTAAATTCTTTTAATTTTAAGGAAGGGAGTGGAATGCAACTGCTGTTAGGAGGCTTTTTTAAGGATCGGGGAAATGTTGCCATGATTATTACCGTTACAGAAGGAACATAAAAATACGTGCTGCCTTCAGTCATGATGAATATGTAAGTCCGCGTCTGGGACTGCAGAAAACGGCAGCCCCAAATCTTAAAATCGTGTGGATGCACCAAGCCCATCTGCAGGGCACTGTAGAGCAGCCTGCATTAGCCGAAGTTGGCCCACAAGCCCTGAGGGATTGTGTCTGAGTTTTGATAAGGCTCTGACTTGGGATTTAACAGATCTCCTAATACTGTGATATTCTAAACAAAGACACGATACTGCCCAGGGAGCCCAGTGGGCACCTGTAGGCAGTGTAGGCGAGAAAAGGTTCCAAAGAAGATTCCTGCAGCTCAGCTAGGAGGATTCTGTAAGGCAGTAGACACATCAATGTTCACATGGGAGTGTTGAGCTATATTCATTCCTTTTAGGCAGCCAGGCTTGTGTGTGTGTTTTAGGGGCACTCACATAGTGCCCCTTCCACCCTCACTGCCGGTTGTGCCTGTTTGATGTTGCGGATTTCTGTGTTAAGTGTGTCCACTCTCCAAATGTATCTCTGTCTCTAGAATATTTTAGAGTAGACCATCTATTGTTTAAACGCTTGCTTTTAGTGAGGAAGAAATCTTTAAAACGGGCCATACCGACCCTGCTATAAATGTTGAACAATGGAATGTGTAATGTTTAACACGTAGTGTTTAAAGTAGAAGACAGTTTAATTTAGAAATCCTGTTGGAATGCCAACTTAAATTACCACCATCCGTATGCATATGGAAAAGAATGAGAGAGAATGTACAGAATTGGAATTTTGTCTATTTTGTAGAGATTCTGTAATGTATCAGGTACAAGCCTCACTTCATGATTTAAATGCATGAAGCTGAAATTACAAAACTTGACAAAAACATGCCTTTGAATAGTGAGCCTTTATCCTCCTTGAAATAGTGATTCATTCACTAAAATGTCCACCTGCAACTTTGTCAAACACATTTGTTGCATTAGTTCTCAAGTGAGCTCAGTTTTCCAGACAGGGAGATTATTATTGCTTAAAGTTTGTCCTGATGATGTTGGTGAACAGGGAAAATCCTATGATGTGGATCCTCTGTATGTGTTAAATATCAGATGCGGCCTGCCCAACCCTCTGCCTGTAACTGGGAAGCTTGACTGTCGGGATCATTGTAGAGAACCTTGAGGAAAGCAAAACAAAAAGCCTCTGGAGTAGCCAAAGATGTAGCTGATTTCATGCAGTAAAACTTACACATTTTTCTTTAAAATGCATCCTTCGGAACCTCAGTTTGCTGATTATTTTAGAATCACTGTAGTCTGCTGACAGCAGTCGTGGGAACAGGTGCATGGCCCGGCTGGTGCAGGAGGGTCTCAGAGCGGAGCCACACTGCTGACACCGAAGGAGGGGCTGGAGCCATCACTCTTGTGACTCGTGCAGATGGCCTTGGCTGACCTCCAGAAGAGGAAACGTCAGTATCCAAGGAGGAAAAAGTCTATTAGTTTCATGAGTGTTTGCCTTTGCAATGGCTACAACCCTGAGTTTGTGGCACCTGCTGTCTCTGGAATGAGGAGTCTTCCCTTCCTGGCAGACAAGCTCTAGATGGGAACAGGAGCTGTGGTTGCTAGATTGAAGAGGTTTCCTTCTTGGGGAGGTGGCCTTCGAGCCTGACATGAAGGAAGCTGTGACTGGCGGGAAAGGGCCTTAGAGACAGTGTATTTACCAGGAGGGTCAGTGACTGAGAACCATCCTGTTCCGAGTGTTGCCATTCTGGTTCTAGAGTAAACTTGGGGAGAAACAACAGCCAAAAGCCTCGAGGAATATTCTGTGATGTTGATCACGTTTGGTAGATTTGTTGCTGAGACTCTGAAATGAGAAGCCCTGGAGGTGCAGGTCTATCAGGCCGTGGGACGTGGGAGAGCTGCTGCTTCAGGGGTTGGAGTCCCCGTGCCAGAGGCTCAGTCCTGCAGAGACTTCTGCACAGTGGGCAACTGATGCCTCCGGTTGATTGTGAGTCCCCCAGATGAATACCCATGAAAGGTACCGTGTCAGCAAAGAGTCAAACCTGTGAAGCATTTGGAGATTTATTCTGAGCCAAATGAGTTACCATGGCCCTTGATACTACCCTCAGGAGATCCTAAGAACGTATTCCCGAGGAGGTCAGAGCCCAGCCTGGTTTTATAGCTTTTAGGGAGACATGAGACAATCGATCAAATAAATGTAAGATGTACATGGGTTTGGTCTGGAAAGGTGGGACAACTGGAAGCAGGGGTGTCCAGGTCATAGGTAGATTCGAAAATTTCCTGATTGACAGTTGGTTAAGAAAGTTGTCAGATAAGGGGTTGTGGAGACCAAGGCTTTGTCATGTGGAGGAAATCCTCCAGGTAGCTTCGGAGAGAATAGATTGTAAATGTTTCCCATCAGACTAAACGTCTAAGTTCTGTCTAATTCCAGAAGGGAGGTAGGGTGATGAGGCAAGTCCGACCCCCCAGCGATCATGGCCTGGACTAGTTTTTCAGATTAGCTTTGGAATGCCCTTGTCAAAAGCCGGGGCTGTTCAGATGGCCAAAGTGGCTTCGAATTCTAATGTTTTTACAACCAGAAGGTGATTGTGTTTTTTTCTGTGGATGACAGCCAGTGTGGTAATTAATATTTTGTTAGCAGATTAATTTGGAAGTCAATGTGTTTTCAAGTATGTTAATTATTAAATCATCAACAAACAGAGAAGGGCTTACTTTGAAAGCAGCCTGAGACTCAAGAGGCTCGGCAAAGAAAACGATGGACTTGGGAGAACTGATTCACGTGTTTACTGCACCAAGTTTCAGGCATTATGAGAAGTCTGTGCTGATACATTGTGACTTGAGAACTTAAATCTTGATGGACTCTTAAGAGTGAGGCTTTTTTCTTTTTCTTTTTCTTTTAAACGGTCAGCGTTTCTGTCTCCTGTGTTTTGTCTTCCAGCTGTGGAGCACTTTAGGTTTGTGTTCACGTGGCGTTGTTCCCTGAACCACCAGGTTTGTGGCTCCGCGGTCCTGCCCGCCTTGATCGTGTCTTCCCCGCCCCGTGGGTTTTATCCTGAGGACGGTTCTCCGCTGTGTGGAGTGGAGGATCAGTGGACACTGGCTTTACCGACTCAGTTTCTATGTAGCTCCCAGTTTCTCAAAATCATAATTGTCTTGGATTCCCTGTGAAACGGGGAATCGGGCCTTGGGCACAGTGCTGGGTGGCCTTGGGTGCAGTACTGGGGCAGGAGGGAGAGATGAGAATAGGAAGGACGGGTTTGTCAGGGGGAAGGAACTCTTTGCCGCATTCCTGTGTCTGTTTTAGGTTAAAGATGAATGGCCGGGTGGTGGATGTCTCCCCTGCTGTGGCTGGACCTCGCTGTGCTGAACCCTGAGCAGGGGCCCCAGCAGCTGCCTCCTGCCAGGCCGGGGCCACAGGGCTGGGCTGCTGCCTCTAGGGTGGGTTGCGAGGGCTCGTGCCAAGTTGCAAGGGTCTGCACTGCTCCTGTGTGACCTGAGGGACATGGGGGAAGCTGGTCTGTGCTCCTTACCTGGGAGAAGTTGAGCTCACCTGGGCCCAGAGCCTCGGGGGATGTATTAAGGCAGAGGCCTGGAATTCCTGCTTTCCCCAGACAACAAGAAAGCTCAGTGTTGCACCTGCTCTGAGATGCCCTCAGTAGCCATATATAGTTGACTTGAACATGAGGGAAGGTGCCAATTAACCCTGCTCTGTGGAGAGCTTTGAGGAGTCCAGGCCCTGGGCCCCGGGCTTTTTAATATGTTCCTTCCTGAACAAAAAAGAACAAAAGATCCCTGTGGCTGATGCCGACTGCATGGGGTAGGACATGCTGAGCTTGCGTGGGGCTTGCCCCTGAGTTTCCTTGGTGCTCCTCCCAGCCCCCACGGACACCAGCCTTTCCAGGCCGAGGCTTGTCCTGTTTAGACCCTTGTTGGTGGGGTCTGTGGTCCTGGATCGAGGGCCCAAGCACTTCTTTCATGATTATAAATGATTCACCAGAGACGCACGGCTGCCCCCAAACATCTCACGAGCATGAGAGCCAGTGTCGCCACCGCAAGCTCATAATTCTCGTAGAAAGAGGAAATTTTACTTTTAATGTGCTCGTGTGACTCAGATGCAAATATTTAATTCCCGTTAAACTTTCAAGAGCTTGAGAACCTCTGAGATTCCTTGAAAGTTGTTCCTTTGCCCCACGACTAACTCTCCTGTGGAAGGAGGCTGGGGTGGTCCGCGGGGTCTGGGGTCCTGCTGCGTTCTCCAGGATTCCTTAGGTTTCATCATTAGTCCCAGCTCTTCAGCAGGTGGAGCTCATTGACTCTGACATTTCCATTATATTGTTCTTGTGTTGCCTCAGTTAGAATAATCAGTATTTACCAGAAATAATTGATGGCGAGATGGGAATTATTGGTGATTCCCTGACATAGGCAGCCTGTATAGATAAGCGTGTTACACGGTGTCTGATTTCTGAGATGTTGGTCCAAACCTTCTCAGCAACACACTTTGAAGGGTAGATTCCTGTGCAGGAGAAGCTGCTTTTCCCCGAGACGCGGTGGCGGCCCCTGCACTGGCATGGCAGGGTGGCTGTGTGACTGGGCAGGGCTGGACCTGCTCCTGTCCGCCCCTGTGCTGGGCGCGTACCTCCGTACCACATGTGTGTCGAGGGTGCCTGCCTTTGTTCCCCCAGCTCGAACTCATAGAATTGTATACCTTCCTGACACATTCCTGCATAGAGATGATTAGATCTGGGGGCTGAATCTCAATCGGACATGCATGTAGGTAAATTATTGACGTGAATGACTTGGGTCCTCCACGTTCAGGGTCAGGAGGCACGGAGTGGGTTTGGAGACAGCTGCCTGGCCTCAGGAAGTTTCTCTCAGAGCCTGTTTCTTTCTCTAGCAAAGTAAATGATGCCTTCCTCACGGGGCTTGACACACGCTCAGTACTCAGATGCTGTCTGGTCTTTATTATAGTTAGTATTTGGGGAACAGCATGGCTGGTAAGAAAATGCGTTATCTTTACAATTTATAGAATGTCACACAAGGCAAGCGTGAAACCAGGACTCTACCCTAATCTGAAGGTGCTGGTGCTTAGTCTTCTGAAGCATTTTGTTGTAATTCTGGCGTGTGTCAGCCAAGTCATATGATGCCACCGCATGCGTGATGCCAGCTCAGTTACCTTGGAACGGGGAGCCTGAGGCTGCCAGGGAGCAACCCTCTTACCTCCAGCCTTCGGCGGTTTCTCTCTCTCCTTCCCTCTGTCCCTCCCTATCCCCCACTCCTCCTTTCCACTCCTGCTCCCCTCCCTACCCCCCTCACTTACTCTACAACAGACACCCAGACTTTGACAAATCCCAGCTGGGCCTATTTATCACTGGGCTGGGAAACCAGAGGGAAAGGGGCCCAGTTACTACAAAAATAGAGAACTGAAATAGAATGTGAACTACTTTTGCGTATTTTTTATTTTAATCTGAATATGAAAGGCAAGTATCAGCATAAAATGGGTGCTAACTGCGCCACACAGCTCCAAGTCTGCCTTGTCGGGGCTCCGTGGGTTCCCACGCCCTGGCCTTCTCTATGAGTGTCTGGACACACCGTGGCTGCGAAAGGAGCATTCAGTTATGGTCCTTTGAATGTTGCAGAGTCATGTTTAATAAAAATCTTCACGTTTACCCACAGCCAAGTCTTGATTTAATAACAGGTACTGCAGGTCTCTGGGTGGGCCTGAGCCTCTGTTTTAGAAGCAGCCGCACCATCCGAGGGGCAGGTCCGTGTGGGCTGGCAGGCGGCCTGGTCCTTGGAGCACAGGGTGGACCTGACCCAGTCCTGGCAGTGGGGGGCCTTGCAATTCTAGAATGTAGTGATGCAACCTGTGGCATAAATAAAAAGCCTCATGTGCCCCCATGAGAAGCTGGGGCTTCCCCTCAGTAGTGTGGTGTGCTGTGTTTGTGATCGTGCAGATGTAAAAGGGTGAGGGAGATGTCTAAAAACTAGGCTCCCAAAGACAGCCCTTCATGTCGGGTGCTTTCATGTGTCTATGTACACCTGTTTGACGAGTGTACACCTTCACGCGTGCACCTGTTTCACGCATGTACACCTGTTTGTGCATGCGCCTGTTTCACACTTGTGCCTGTTTCGCGTGTGTGTGCGCCTGCGCATTCACCTTGTATTGCGTCATACGTTGTATTTTACAGATTGTTTTTTTTCAGTTTGTATCGTGAGCTTGTAACGACGTCGTGAAGAAAAGAGGGGATCCTGGCAGCCTTTGGCTCTGAGAAACGTGATGTCACGGGAACAGATGAGACAGCCCGGGTGAGGCTGGCAGATGCCATCGTGGCCTGGGAGTCCGTGCACATCCACTGTCTGTCGCTGTGTGACAAGTGACCCCAAAACCTAGGGGCTTAAGGCAAAGTACACGTACGACTGTACAGCTTCTTCAGGTTGCAAATTCAGGGCAGCCTTGCTGAGCGGCTCTGGCCCAGTCCCCCGGGTCACCGTGAAGATGCTGTCCAGGGCTGCAGCCATCTGTAGGCTCAGCTGGGCTGGAGGTTCTGCTCCAGGATGCTGTGCTGACGTGTCTGCGGGCAGAGGCCTGGTCCTCCACACCTGGTCCCTCCCCGGGGCTGCCAAGTGCATTCCTGCCCAGGGCCGCTCCTTTCCCCAGAGACGTAGCAGTGCTGGTCTTATGCCCAGCGTCAAGGTGGCCGGGTCAGGAGCAAAGACTTGTTTCCCCTACTCGGCGACTACTCCTGCAGGGCTGGGAGACAGTGGAGGTCGCGCAGGAAGGTGTTTGCTGAAGACCGTGCTCTGTGACTTGACGGGTGTTCCTCCCAGGAGGGTGAAATGGAGACTGGACGCTGGGAGCGGCATCCTGCGTGACCCCACGTGTAGTGGGCTCACAGCAGAGCTAAGTCCTTCCTTTACAGATACTTTTCAGAGTTTGCCCGTCTTTAGATTCTCTGATTAACATGTCTGAGGAGGGTCCCAGGAGTCTGCCACCTGCCAGGCCAAGGAGGTTCCCTACATGTAGCTGGTACCCTGACACCCTGAGAAATGTGACTCGAGAGGATCACCTGAGTTTCCTAAATGAGTCACCTGCCTTCTCTTCCCTTTGCTTTTATGCCTCCCCCAGGGTGGGTCAGTCCTGTCAGCCGCAGCGATACCTGCATGCTGGGGTTCCAAGGAGATTGGGGGTGTGTCGGGTCCCCCAGGGAGATTCGGTGACTGAGGATGCTGTCATAGCAGCCAACATGTCCCTATCGTTTTCACTTTTAATGAAGTTCAGTTACTAGGTTTTCTGAGGCACAATGATGTCCTTGTGAAAAATTGGTGATCAGGGAAGCAAGCAAGTATGGGAAAATGATCCTGCCCTTAAATCTAAAAAATGATGAAACAGCAAAGAGCCCTGAAGAGCCCATGAACCTCCTCATGGGGCAGTGAGGAGACACCTCAGTAATGGCTTAAAAAAAAATGAGACCATACTGAAGAAAAAGTACACTAAATTTTGGGTCTCCTATGGGTAAAGAGATTGTGGTTTACATTTTGGAGGCATGCATTTATATACTTATTTTTCTTTGCTGGATTTAGAATTAGTTGAAATAATTGTGTTTTTTAAATTTAAAAAAATGGGGTATACGAAGTCTAATCTCTTTGTGACATTTCTGTACTGTGAGACTCCACATACAAAAGTGAAGCCCAGACTGTCTATCTCTAATGAACCAGAGAGAGGTGGTCATCTCCTACAGGCCGGTCTGGTCTCCAGGCATCTGGCCATCCTCCCAGTCTTGGGCACACCTGCATCACTGGTGCTTCCTGCCAGACTGTGACTCTGCCCAGGTTTCAGGAGCACCCGGAACAGTTTTCCTAGGGGCTCCTGCTTTGTCCTGGCTCCTGGAAGCACAGGCTTTTGATGAAGGGCTCCCCACTGCTAGGTAAATTGGTGATTGCCCCACAGTCTGTGTTTCTTGCATGGGGCACAGAGAGTCTGGGCGTGGTGTCGTGGCCCTGGAGCCAGCTCTAGGACTGCCCGGCGGCCTTGCCTCCGCCCCTCATCTGGGAACAGGGCAGTGGGGAGGAGAAGGGAAGCAGGGTCTTGCCCCTTCTGCGTCTCGAGAACACGGGAACACATCGTCCCATTGCCTCGCACCATTCACAGCCCAAGCTTGTGTGAAGTATTATTTTATAACCTCCCCTGACAATGATGTATTTTATATAAGCAGCACATAAAGTGGTAATTTAATACCCTATCGAGGAGGATTAAACAATAAGGAGCAGATATCGCTGTAGAAAAGTTACTTTATCCGGGAAACATTTATCTACTGCAGGTGGATGTGAACCATGGCTTCCTCCTCGGTGGCTCCTGACGAGCCTATGAGATTCTGTCCTGTTCGCCACTGTTAGTTATAAGCTACACCTTTCCTTCTATGACGTTAGTTACAAGCTCTACCTTCCTTCTATGATGTTAGTTATAAGCTCTACCTTTCCTTCTATGATGTTTATTTCTTGTCTGTTCACCACTGTTACAGTTATAAGCTATACTTTTCCTTCTGCGATGTGTATTTCTTGCCTATTCACCACTGTTAGTTACAAGCTATACTTTTTCTTCTGTGCTGTATATTTCTTGAAGGCATGGACTAAATCCTAATTCCACAGTATTTGATGAACACGCTCAAGAGATACTTGTTTGAATGAATGGATTAATGGAAAATAGAAGTGGTGACTTCACTTTTAATTCATTATGTCAAACTTTGTTTACATGGAAAATTTTATGGTCCTTTGGATAAACAGGGCCTCTGTGCAGGGTTGTTAGAGATTGTGAGAGTGCCTCAAATGGCTCTGTGGCTCTAGGCCCACAAAGGTCTTCAGGGACTTGGTGGCGGCACCTGTGTTGAAAACTGAGTTCTGCAAATCCATTCGAGTGACCTGCCAGCACACATAATCCTACTTCCCAATTGATTTCTGCACAGAGGCTTCTCCTGAATGCCCCAGGTGAACGTGGGTTTAGCCAGCACTGCTGGGCTTCCACAGCAAGCCAGGGTGCTGCAGGGATGAAAGAGAAGAGGGGCAGGACCAGGATCTTCCTGGGACCCAGTCCCCGTGTGGGGACGCTGCCTGGCCTGGCTCTTCTGTGGGAGGTCAGGGAAATGATGGCATGGAGGGACTGTTGGCATGAGCTGCTTGCTCAAACATAGATCCCAGTTCTGTGTGAGAGGCAAAATAGAAATTTATGTGGATATCATCAGTAACATAGCAAATATGGGCTTCTTCCCTAGGGTGGCTGACCCTCTTGCTCATCTGCTGAGCAAAGGCCAGGCCCGGCCTTCTGGGCCTCCACAGTGAGCTTTTCCCAAGCTCTGTCCACTCCGTGGAGATGGCCGCAGCCAGGGCAGACAACGGGGTGTTTGCCACTTTTTGTTTTTCTTTTTCGAGACGGAGTCTTGCTCTGTTGCCCAGGCTGGAGTACAGTGGTGTGATCTCGGCTCAGTGCAAGCTCCGCCTCCCAGGTCACGCCATTCTCCTGCCTCACCCTCTCGAGTAGCTGGGACCACAGGTGTCTGCCACCACACCAGGCTAGGTTTTTGCGTTTTTAGTAGAGACGAGGCTTCACCGTTTTAGCCAGGATGGTCTCAATCTCCTGACCTTGTGATCCACCTGCCTCGGCCTGCCAAAGTGCTGGGATTACAGGCATGAGCCACCACACCCGGCCAGGTATTTGTCGGTTTTTGAAAGCTACATTTAAAGAATGAAATAGACTGAACAGAATTACTTCCTTTTGAATGTTTAATACTTAATCTACCAGAACACTTAAATACAGTTAATGTATTCAAATAATAAGAAAGAACTTTCCCTCCGTTTCCAAAGCAAAAGTATAAACAATCTTTTACTTGGCAGGGATTTCACTATGTTTCTTAAAAGCCAGCAAGCACTTTTCCTGAAATAGACCCGTCTCTTCCTCTGCACAGATCCTATGAACATTTTAGCTACATTTCTGCTATATCTTGATGTGTGATAGATTATAGAAAATTCCTTGCTACTGGAACTTCACGATGCTTTCCTTTGAAACATCAAATAGAAAGTATGGATAGTAAATCTCAGATTAGTTGCCATTCTTGGTCTTGGTAGAGCTGCCACCAACAGCCTCTGTCAATTACAACAGAGTGTGTCTCCCCAGCAACTAGGTTTAGATTGCAGACCAAGCCACGATCACCCAGGATTCAGTGCAACGTCTTCCAAAGCTGTAGCCACTGCTCCTGGAAAAGATTTGAGAAGCCCTCTCTTTGATGCCTGTGCATGGCTGTTCTCAGATCACAGCAGCTGCAGCAGCATCTCAGAGGATGCCGGCAGGGGTGTCCTGGGTACTGACTCCACGGCAGGGGCCTGCAGTATCTGAATGAAATGGCCGTGACACTGTGCACCCTAGAGGAGTCCACAGCCACGTTTCAAAGGTACAGTGGCCCGAGGTGAACCCCAGAGCACTGAGGAGCCTGGAGTTGACCTGTCACAACTCCATTGAGAGAACTGACTGAATTCCGTACCTGTGTGAGCAAAAGATGGCTATTTGCGCTTGACTCCTTCCCAGGACAGGGCAAGGGAGGTTGTCTGTACAGCTAGTGGGAGCTTGACTCTGTTCACACTCGGGGCTGAGTCACTCTCCTTTCTGTGAGCCCAGGGAAGATAGACATGCCTAGCTTTCATGGAAGGAGAGCCCTGATGAGTCGAAGCTGAGCTTCAAGATGGTCGGTGTTGTGGTGTGCGTGGCGGGTTCCGAGTCGGTGTGTGCTGAGTGGGGACCCGGCTGCTGCTGTCGCTATTGGGCTCAGCAGACGCTGCGGGGGACGTGGCTCCTGTGGTACTTGGTTTTCTCCTCACAGAGGTGGGTTTCCCTGCGGTGAAGGTGTTGGTGCTGTAACAGGCAGCCTGGCAGGAGGAAAGGTGCTCGTGGGGTTGTGCCCCGAGGCCCCCTTCCTCTTGAGGAGCAGGAAGTGGGTTTGGGACCCAGCTTCCCGCTGCGCTCCCTTGCTAGGTTCTTGGCCTCGGGGGCCAGGAGAAGCTGAGTGCAGGGCTGAAACCTGGACCCCTTCCACAGCCTCCGCGGCACTTGTGGTGGTATGCGGGACATGGCCCTTGGAACTCCAAGCCCTACCCTGGCATGCCCGCCCGTTGGGGCGTCTCGGGCACCTGCTGTGTGCTAGGCTCCCTGGTGGGGTGGGCTGTAGCAAGGGCTGTGGGGTAGAGGGGACACGGTACGCAGATGATGATGAGAAGCATCAGGGAGGCAGTCAAAGCACAGCTGACACTTGCAAGGAGGGGACTGGCTGTGGGTGTTGGGGCTCAGGGAGCTGCCTCTACCCAGAGCCACAGTGGCCAGTGAGGGCAGAGCAGGGGACCGAGGCCCAGGGAAGCCATGTGTATGGTTCGCATCAGGTGTGCGGGTCTGCCGGGCTGTGCGGCCCTTCTCAGTCCTGGCTGGGCCTGGGGTCCCACAGGGAACGGAGGGTCTTTGCATCTCCCTCCTCTTGCTTCCCTGCTGCTTCCTGGTCAAGGAATGCTTCTTTATTGCAACTCTGGCAGTTATTCTGCATATTAAGAGGAGTTTCACAAAATCATAAGGGGAGAGGCGGACTAGGGATTCATTTTTTTTTCTCCCCCTGATTTTATACGGAGGCTTCTACTATCCCTTACTGTGGAGGCAGAGTGCAGATGCTCTACAGTTCTCTGTCCAGGAAGAGAAGAGCTGCTGGGAAGCCACAGAGCTGATCATTGCAATAGCTCTGACATTTTAAAGTGGGAAAATGTTGATGTCTATAATAATCAGAGTAAAACTTCAGTAGCTTCAACATAAAGATGTCGAGATGATCTTAGAGCCATTTCGTCCCTAGATCCTTCTGCAGTGTGGAGTGTGACATCTCTACAAGCCGCTGGTCAGTGGCCGCCTGGGGGTAACTGAATGCTTGAAGTGTAAATGAGAACTTCTAATTTTATTTAATTTTAGTCAAATTTAAATAGCTCTATGGGCCGGGCACCGTGGCTCATGCGTGTGTTCCCAGCAGTTTGGGAGGTCGAGGAGGGTGGATCATGTGAAGTCAGGTGTTCAAGACCAGCCTGACCAACAAGGTGAAATCCCATCTGTACTTAAATATATAAAAAATTAGTTGGGCGTGGTGACAGGCGCCTGTAATCCCAGCTACTCGGGAGGCCGAGGCAGAAGAATCACTTGAACTCGAGAGGCAGAGGTTACAGCAAGCCGAGATCGAGCCACTGCACTCCAGCCTGGGTGACAGAGGGAGACTCTGTCTTAAGAAAAAAAAAAGATTTTAAAAAACCCTACATGCCCCTAGTTGCTTCTGTAGGGGACGGCATGGTTCCAGAAGGTAGACTTTGTGTTGAGGACTCTGCAGCGTCAGGCTGGAGACAGTCTCTCTTCCTAGCAGCGTGGGCCGCTGGGCTGCTCTTCTACCAGAAGGGATGGTGGCGTCTCTGGGAGGTATTTGTGGACTCAGATCTGTGTGGATTAGTGACTTGTGTTACTCACAGATACTTAATTTTATGGGTAAATGAATACCTAGACTGGCTGCAACTTCAGGGCGAGATTCGGGAGTAGGGAGTGAAAAGTGACGACGGAACCCTGGGCTTGTCCTGCCATCCCCAGGAACCGGTCGAGGCGCCTTCTCGTCTGAAGTCCCAGCACGTGGTCAGGGTACCCCTCCCCTGTGAACCCCCCCGGAAGTGATCGGGGCACCAATCCCCTCTGAAGCCCCAGTACCTGGTCGGGGCACCCCTCCCTTCTGAATCCCCCAGCACATGGTCGGGGAGCCCCTCCCTTCTGAATCCCCCAGTACCTGGTCGGGGCGCCCCTCCCTTCTAAAGCCCCCAGACCTTCCTGGACTGCGGTGCTGCTTCTCCAAATTCTGCCCTTGGCTGTTTTCTAGGAATCACGTGTACCCGAACAGGCTGCGTGTGTCACTTCTTGTCGGATCTGGGGTGACGGTGAAGCTCATTTATCTTGTCTTCCTCCTCACGTGCCATATCTCACCTGTTGTCTGTCTGAGTTTGTGTGAGTGCGTGTTGTGCGTTCTCAGGCTGTGCTTGGTGCTTAGGTGACAAGAACGTCTTAGAGCAAGGGACTGCCTGCTCCAAAGGACGCTGTGAATGAATCGAGACACGGTTTACTTGTGGGGTTTAAATTTCCTGGGTGTTGGAGGCAATTAGGGGGAAACAAGGTCTAAAAAAGCCCCTGGGGATGAGGAAGGCAATAATGAAAGAAATTACTCTATACACACTTAGCAGTTGGTTTAATTTGTAGGTGAATTTTGCATTTTGGGAACTACGAAAGCTATTGTTTGTAGGGATTCCTTGATGAGCTTCTTGTTTTCTGTCAAGTAGAAAGTAAAGTGGATCGGTTTTGCCTTTAATTCTGACTGACTAGAATCTACTTCCTTTTTCCCCCCATTCACGTTAGGGTGGGGATTGGACTAGAAGAGCTGTAGGATCTCTTTATTTCTGATCTTAAATGAATTTTTTCTTTAATTAGTTTGTTTGTTTGTTTGTTTTGTTTTGTTTTGTTTTTGGTGAGCTATTACTTTTTCCTTCAATGCACTGTTCTTTGGTTTGGAAAACGGGCTCTATTTGTACCGTGCTTTAAATGTACACAATGGTTCTAAATTGCTACTTTTCGTTAAAGTTAAATACAACATCTTAATTGAAATGTCATCCATAATTGAGGCACAGTCTGAGGCCTGGAGACCCCTCTTGTCACTTCCTTCCAGCCGTGTCTCCTTCTCTGGCCACGTTGCCCCTGGCCACATCTCCTCCCCCCACCACGCCGTGTCATCCCCCCACCACGTCACCTCTGGTCACATCAACTCCCTCCCGGCCACATCACCTCTGGCCTCACTGCCTGCCTCCCTCTCTTCCTGGTAGCCTCTGACTCCTGCTGTCTACCCTCCCGTGGGTCTGTTCAAGGCTCCTTCCCCATTTTCCACTCCTGAGTGGGTCTCAGGGCCTGGATGTTTCACAGGATGCAAGTTTCTTCCCTTCCAGCCGCGGGTCTCTGAGCGACAAGTCCAGAGAGGGCACTAAGCTCTCCTTACCCACCTCGAGGTCCCGAGCCCTGACCGCCGACCACCAGGGCTTTTCTGCAGGGTGTGGGGCAGACTCATGCGTGAATTGGACAAAAAAGGTGCTTCCAGGAATCCTTGTTTTAAGTGCACTGGAGCAGAGATGGGGAGAGGGGACCACCGGGTTTGCTTAGAATTTGGCCCTGCTCACAGCCAATGAGGCAACATAAGCACCTCCTAAATGAAGCATTCCACACACTGATTTTACACATGACGGTTGAGATGGCTGGAAAAGGCTTCACACAACGAGTGAGTTTGAGCTGCATTTGAAGGAAGAACAGGTCCCTGTAGGTGGAAATGAAAGATAAGGGTGACCCAAGCCATCAGCAGCAGCGGGGGTGGGGTGGTGCAGACTCCCCATGGATGGTGGGCATGGCTGAAATGCAGGAGAGGGCAGGGGTGCGAAGGAACAGCAGGGCGGCAGTAAAATTCCCCTGCAGAGAGGGGACGTGACTGAGATATTACCACATGTATACAACTGAGAGATGATCTGAGGATGATTTCTGGGAGCCTATGGGAAGAGCACGTGGTCATCATCAGTTCTCGGGATCTCTCTTTATGAAGTGAAAACAGTCATGCCTCGGCCTATCTTGTGAGCTGTTAAGATCAAATCAGATAATCTTCAGCGAGCCTTGTAAATGCTAAAGGTTATGACAGACTGTTCCAGCCCGCTTGTCTCCACCCTCCTTTCCTATTCGGTAACGTGAACCCTGCTGGGTACCTCACTATCTGCCTGGCTTTCTCCTCCATAACGTGAGCCTTGAGTACTTGCTGGGTACCTCGCTGTCCACCTTCCTTCCTCAGTAACGTGAGCCCTGAGTATTTGCTGGATACCTCGCTGCCTGCCATACAGTTGGCTGTAGAATTGTCAAACGCACTTGACTGGCACATAAACAGAAGTGCTCGCCAGGCCTTGGGAGGGCTTTCTGACATGTGGGTGCCTTCTGTTCCCTGTTAGGCTGGAGCTGCAGGAGCCCTCCTAGACCAGACAGAGGACCAAGGCTGTGGCCTCGGGGTGGGGACTGGGGAAGCTCCCTGGGTTTATTGTGTGGGTGAGAGCAAACTTCAGTCCCGCTGTGGCATTGGGATTCAGGGTTCCTTCTGGAATGTTCTGAGTGAGAAACAGGAAGTGTGCACAGGTGCGTCTTCTGCGGATTTTATGGTTATCTTGGGAGAGCACTGGTGCCTCTGAGCTATGAACCTGCAGAACCACTTGTTCCACTAACGGCCGCCTTTATATAAAGAATGACTTACAAACGATGCCACTTCAGATGGAGGTATTTGCAGGTGTGGCCTGAAAAATGAACAGAATGACTTTCATCTCAAGGAAAGTACCTTACATTTTTCCCAATGATAGACATTTGAGCTTTCCAGCGAATATTAAAATATAAAAGTCTTGTGTCTACCACTTTCTCATGTGATTAATGATATTGATGCGGTTTGGTTTGGTTTGGTTTGGTTTTTTACATATAACGAAATGTGGAAGCTGCTCATAACTCTGAATCAGTGTTATCTACCCAATGTGTGATTACAAAATCGTGTGCTGGTAAAAGCCATTCAAGTGCAAGACGGACCAGTCGACTTAGAAGGAATTGGGGCAGAAAGGTCCAACGAGCAGAGCACAGACTGTGTTGCAGACAGCCTGTACGGAAGTGCCACTTGTTACATTTGGCAGCAGAGAATAACTAAAGTGATCTGAAAACACAGTGAAAATACCGCTTCCTAATTGTATATCAGTATGGGGTCGGACTTTCTTCATAAACTTCAGTCACGGTTCTGCAGCCCACTGAACGCAGATGCAGGCATGAGAATCCTGCTGTCTGAGGTGCAGAGATGTTAGGTGTTTTCACAGCAGCACAAACTGTTGCCACGCTGCTGCTTATTTTGGAAAATGGTTTCTTCTTTAAAACTGTGTTAAGATGTAATGACTTTATCCTTGTAAAATAAACTAAATTGTTACTTTTTTTTTTTTTTGAGACGGAGTCTTGCTCTGCCACGCAGGCCGGAGTGCGGTGGTGTGACCTCAGCTCACTTCAACTTCTGCCTCCTGAGTTCAAGCGATTCTCCTGCCTCAGCCTCCCTAGTAGCTGGTACTACAGGTGTTCGGCACCATGCCAGGCTAATTTTTGTATTTTAGTAGAGACGGGGTTTCACCATGTTGGCCAGGCCGGTCTCGAACTCCTGACCTCAAGTGATCCACCTGCCTCTGCCTCCCAAAGTGCTGGGATTACAGGCATGAGCAGCCACCACTCCCGGCTTGATGAGAAGGCTTTTTTGTGCTCTTTAATAAAGTGCAAAGGGTTCCTGAGACCCAAAAGTTTGAAAACCACTGGCTTAAACTGACAAAATTGTCCATGATTCTTCAGTGTATCTTCTAATCTGTTGATGGAGAAAGGACGGTAAGGGTTGCTTTACTTTTTGCCTTTCACAACTCAGTGGTGCCGGGACAACTTGGGTATCCACATGGAAAAGGATGGACTGGACCCTTCCTCACCGTACAAGCAAAGCTCAACATGAATCCAACGTAAGGAGCTGACTGAGACCCATTCTGTCAGTCTGCTGGGTACTATAACGGACACCACAGACCGTTCGACTTAGACAATAGCATCTTGTTTCCTTTTTCCTGGAGACTGGAAGCCTGGGATCAAGGTGCGGGCAGGGTTGGATTCTCTGGGGCCTCACCCCATGCTGTGTAGATGGCGTCTTCTCTGTGTCTTCACAGGTTTCTCTTATGTGCATGGAGCACTAAGGACTGTGTCTAAATTATCTTAAAAGAACACCAGTCATTCTGGATCAGGGCCTACTCTTAAGATCTTATGGGACCTAAATTACCACGCTAAGGCCCTGTATCTAAATACAGTGACATTTTAAGTTTCTGGGGTTGTGACTTTAACATGGGAATCTTGGGGGGCGGGGAATGGGACAGTTCAGCCCATGACACCTTCAGGGGAGAATCCTCGAGAAACTGTTAGGTTGGATTAGGCAATGTTTCCTTGGCTGAGACGTCTAAAGCTATAACAAGCAACTGAAGGGAAAAAGACGGTATCAAAATTAAAAATGTTCATTTCAGAGGATACTATTAAAGTAAAAAGACAACCCACAGAACAGGATACATTATCACGATAAGGACCTGATATCAAGAATACATTTTAAAGCTCTTAATAAAAATCCAATTTAAAAATGGAAAAAGGATTTGAATAGACATTCTCCAGAGAAAGACATATAAATGCCTTAAAAAGCACGTGAGATGTTTAGCAGAATTCGTCATCTTAGAAACGGAAATCAAAAGCTCTGAGATACCACTTCACAACCACTGGGATGGGTAAAATCCCAGTATTGGACAGTGACTTGGTGGTGAATTTGGGAAAACTGAAATCTTGATATATTGCTAGTGGGAAGGGAAGTAAAATGGTACAGTTGATTTGGAAAAGTCTGGCAGTTCCTCAGAAAAGTTAAGCATGAAATCACCATACGACCCAGGAATTTCACTCCTAGGCATATGCCCAAGAAAATTGAAAATATTTTTACAAAAAAAAAAAATCTTATGCAAGAATCTTCATAGCAGCATTATTTGTAGTAGTAGAAACAGTCCAGGTGTCTGTCAACAGGTCACTCACTGTGAGATTCCACTCACCTTGGACGTGAAAGATGTCAGCACCGAAGGTCACGCCAAAGGTCATGCACTGTACGATTCTTGTCACAACAGATGTCCAGAATGGGCAAATCCAGAGAAACGGAAGTCGGCTGGCGATTGCCAGGTGCTGGCGGAAGGAAGGAGCAGGTGCTGACTCTTAATGGGTTCAAGGTTTCTTTGGCCCATGGTGAAAAAGTCCCAGAATTACATACTAGTGGTTGATGTGCAGCTTTGAGAATGTGCTAAAAAGACTGAATTGTACCCTTTAATATTGGGGCTTTTATGGTTTTTAAATACCTTTCAATTTAAAAAGGAACTCAAGAACTTCTTTGGTGTTGATATTTAGATGGTGAAAGAGACAGTATCCAAAACAAGTTACTATGTAACTCACGTCGCCAGAGTTAAACTTCATTTTCTGAGGATCTTAAAGGAAGTGTGTGAGCCTAGGAGACACAACGATCCTACACTAGATGTTACACCCCATCTTACTGATTTCTATCTCACATAACCATATTCAGGGAAAACCGACATGTAAACGTGAGGTGAATGCTATGCAGAGGCACACTCTTCTTACCCGGATGATCTTTAGTGGCACAGTAAGAGATGAGGTCATAGCAACGTTAGTTTAGTTAAATTTCTATGGCAACAGAAATTTGGCACATCTGATGAGTTAAATCTCTCTGCACAGCTCCTAATGGGGTTGCCCATTTCTGTCTGGTGTCTGTGTATATTCTCGCTGTGGAAATAAGTGATAGCACCTGCACAAACACTTGCCCGGAAACGTGCACGAAGCTGGTGAAGGCAGAGGACAGGCGAGAGGGAAGCATGGCTCAGCCCTGGCAAAGAAGACCGTTATTCCGAACGCAGAAGATTCAGGAACACAATCGTTGGGAAGACTGGTGATGTCCGTGGATCTCACTGCTGTTGTGTTGTATCTGTGCAGCCAGTTACCGGAGCTGTCAGAACCGCACGTGTTGGTATTGGTATCATCACTCAATGCTTCTGACTTTTCCTGGTGCTGAGGATGACTGCATGTGGCGGAAGCAAAGTACTGACCTTGCACAGATCATCAGATCCCAGTTCTTTTTTATGAAGGGGGGCAGGATTAGAACCACCCCCCCCCACACTCCCCAATGCTATAAGAACTGGGATCTGATGATCTGTGCTGTCGAGAGAGGCAGGGTTAGAACGCCCCACTCCCCAATCCCATTGTTGAAAATAATAGTTGGCTTGGGAGGGTTTTTATTCCTAAGGTTGAAGCTGTGCATTTCTGGAGCCTGGGCTGTCAGCCATGGTGGCTGGGGAATGCTGGGGCTGCGGTCGTCCAGCCGCTAGCAGCCCTGCTGGTGGGTTCTGCCTCTTTGACACCGTTCATTTCTGAGGCTTGCTTTCCCCGGTGTTGGAAGTAGCAGCACTGGAAGAATGGCCACCTTCCTACAGTGAAGCTCTGGCAGAAGAGGAGAAGACACGGAGCGTCTGTTCAAGGACGTGACGTTCTGGGCACCGCACCATGCGTTCTGCTTCTCAGCGGTGCCTCTTGGTTGATGTTACCATCACCTGGCATTTCCCAGGAGGTAACTCGCAGATGTCACACTGATGGAAAGCCGCAGCAGCGCGGTTCACGTCCAGGGCCAGCTGGAGCACATCAGCAAGGTCAGGCTGGATACATGTGCTTGCTGACAGGAAAATGACAGGAAATATGTCATTTCAGGGAAATGACAGGAAATGTGCTTGCTGACAGGAAAATGACAGGAAGACGACAGGAAAGAGGCCCATGGGGAGAGGAACCAGTGGATTCAAGGCGGGGAACTGAAGGAGCGGGTCATCACAGGGTGGGAGGCTCAGGAGCCAGCAGGCAAGTGGGATGTGGCCTCAGGGTGCTGCTGGGTTGGTGAGGGGCCTTCTGTGACTTTTCTAAGAGTGCAGTCAATTGTAGGGGTGGGTGCCGGCTCCCGGCTCCCGCACATAAGAGCCAAGCGTCTTGCAGGAGACCAACGTGTGCACTGGGAGTTCCTAGTTGCGTATCCCAGCATGCGGCCCAGAGGCCCCTGACAAAGCTCAGTGCACCAGGGACACAGTGGACTTTTGGTTCCTGACCCAACGAGGAAGTGAGGGAGTGAGTAAGGGCCGAGACACAGATGCAAGGATGCACAGGATGGGGTGCAGTCAGGTGGAGAGTCATGCTGTGGGGTCCGGGAGAGATGGGTTCGAGAATAAATGGGACCGGGTTGCAGTCAAGTGGAGAGTCATGCTGCTGGGGTCTGGGAAATGTGTTGTGTTTGCTTCTATGTGAACAGCGGGACCTGAGCATGTCTGTGCTTTGACATTTAATCTGTACACTATCCTTGGCAGGTTGTGTATCTCTGTGGCAGAGGACACCCCGGCCACAGTGGATGTCAGTGGCGGTGGCTGGACTCACGGTCCGTGAATGTTGCATGATCGAACGTGTTTGGTACATTCTCAGCTCCTGCCCAGGTGCCTCCCGAGTATCGGGTGCTGTGGCTCCCCACACCCTTCCCATCTGTGTGTAGCATGACCACCATCTTCCTACCATGTGTTTGTGCTACCACGGCTGCCATGTCTAACGGGCGCTTTGCTTTCCAGCTACTTTCCTATAACCAAACCCTTGAACGACTTTGCCTGCGTTTCAGAGATGATTAGGGTATTAGTCTTTCAAGATTGCTCTGAGGATTTCCAAAAGCAAATGCAACTTACAGGGTGCAAGATATTGGAAATGACAGTAATTATAGATGAGTTTTCTCAGTGTGTTGATTGCGGTAAAATTACATAGCACTGTATTTTTAAGTGTATGGTTTGGAGGCATTAAGTGTGTTCACACTGTGGTGCCACGATCACCGCCATCCATCTCCAGAACTTCCTGGTCTCCCCACGCTTGAAACTCGGTCTACCCAACACCAGCTCTCCTTCCGCCCCAGCTCTGGTAAGCACTACAGGTTGCTTACCAAATAGGCTTTTTCAGTAAGAGAAGGGGCAAGGAAAAGAGCTCTAAAGACTGTCTTGAGATTTGAGGAAGTGTTTTAGGTTTTGCTGTCTGCTTTCCCACTGTGACGGGGGAACTTGCCCTCAAACCCGCCTGAGATAATCGCGTGAGGATGGTGCTGCATTGTGATAGCTCTGAACTTGATCTCCTTGAACGTTGCCAAGTACATAAGCTTTGGCGGTTACCGTCTAATGTCTGCGGAAGACCTAGAATTTGAACATTGTTGACTTTAGAACACTCTCATTTTTATAACACTCTACCTGTTCTCAACAATAGGAAATATGCTGTGTCCTTTTTTTTAATGCCTTAATATTCTGTGTTGTGGTGGCAGTAGTTGCAGCGGACGCTACTTCTGGTTCATGGTCATCGCCAAACACAAGCTTCTGGAAACCGTGTGAAAAATGAAGGGGAAAGTGTTTTTCTGCAAAGGGCTTTTTTGAACATCCTGTTTTTTTCTGGAATATCTGTTGTGGTGTAAAACGTTTTCATATTTAGGGGTTTGTAACGTGTTTTATACTGGTTAGCTTTGAAACCCCATGTTTTTGCATGTCATGGGGCTGCTTTATCCTAATCTATGATATAGCTGGTTTGCAAAACTATTGGTTATTTCACTTTAAAAACCAAAGCAGCTTACAGATTGAGTGTGATTCCTGTAAGAATTTAATTGTAAAATTGATTTGTGTTCAATAAGCTTACTGGAATGGCTAGATCCGTGGACAAAAAGATAAGAACATGTCAAGTCTCTGGGCCAGGAAGGACTTCCAAATAATACAAGTGATACACATTAATTTCTTAACAAACAATTAGATTTAGTATATAACTGGTTAAGACCTCTATATTTTCTATTATAGCCATTCCACAGTGCCCATGGGGGTGGGCTGCAGGACTGCCTATGGAATCCAAGGTCTGTGGGCACTCAGGTCCCTGCAATAAAATGGCATCATGTTTGCATATGACATATGCACATCCTCCTGCAGACAGTCATGTCAGGGTTGCTCGTAACAGCTATACCATGCACATGCCATGCGAGTAGTTGTTTAATGAATAATAAAGTCTGAATGCTTACTACAAACACATTAAAAAAAAGTCTTGATCTAGGGTTGGTTGAATCCACAGGCCTGGAACCCCGGGAGAGAGTACAAACTCTAGAAGCAAAACGAACAAAGCACTTGAGGTCAGCAGTGACGGGTGTGGGATCACACTGAATCTCATGTGTTTTGCTGTCTGTGTCACTGTGTCCCGTGTAAACGGGAATCATTTGTAGCTTAAGGTAAAATAGGTAACAGGAAACACTACAGAATGGGCACGAAGGCGCGCCCCTCATTACCCCGTGTTACAGCCAAGCATCTGCCTCCTGGGGAAGGATCTGTTCTGTGGGGAGACTAGATGTTGATGATTTCCGGATGTGTGAAGGGAAACTCCCTCCGAGAAGCGTGGCTTTGGCCGGAGCACATCAGACGAGAGTTAGCGTGGCATGGAGCTTCCACAGTGCCCCTCAGGCCTGCTGCTTCTCTCCTCTCCCCACCCCTGGCCCTGACTCTTACCAAGGGAGGCAAGTTCAGCTCCAGCTGAGCCCCGCACAGGGCTGTGGGTCTCTAGGGCAGGTGCCACCTTCGTCTGAACAGGCTGTGTCAGAGGAGGGTCTGGCTGTACTTGAGCTGTGAGAGATGCTCTCAGAGATCCAGCATCCTGAAAACCCAGGTGCTGAAGGTTCCTCCTCTTCCACCATCCTGCGGGGAAGGGGGTCTTATCCTGCTTCCCCTCAACCCAAGCTGACTTCTTGTCTGTTCTGTACACCTAGGTTTTCAGAGCAGTTATTGTTAATCATCTAGCAGACAAACAACCATAAGGTGACAGCCTGGGAGGGTAGACGGCGCTGGAAGGTAGTTTTCTGAATAACAGCGTTCAGTTTCTTGTTTTGCCGTCATTTGACCCAAGGCCCCAAGATAATTGAAATACCGTCAGCCAAAGACCGATTTTTTGCCTGAGGTTTTTTTTTTTTTTCTTTTTAAGTTATGGGTGCAAACTTATAACCAGGGAACTGACAAAAGAGAAGGATTTATTTGCAAAGTGAATGTCGGGGATGGTTGGCATTTGCCAACTCTGACTAGCAGGGACCCAGGCTGCTTCCGTTCTGCCGCCCGACTCTTGATCCTCCAGCTCCTGCCCCTGTTCCCACCAGCAGGAAGAGGAGCGGGAAGGTGCCTTTTCCCCTTTAAGGGGATGAGGTGAGAGTTGCACCTGCCAGTTTGCTAGTCCCTGGGGTGATTCTCCAGCATGGGTGGGAGTTGGGTTTGGAGGCCTGAGCCTCGTGAAGCTGGGGTTGCTGTTCCCTGAGCAGCAGGAAACTGGACTCTGGGAAGTGGGGTCAGAGGGTAGCATCCTCAGGAGGGGCCTCTCGTCCCATTTGACATCTTCACTGCAAAAGGGGGTGTGGGCTTCATGGTCCATTGACAAATAGAACGTTATTTTTGTGTTGTTTTTTAAGCACATCGAATCCTAATTCCTTTGGCCTTTACTAAAGTGACATTTTGTAATTCCACATGATTTCATTGATATACTCGCAGGAGAGAATGCTTCCTGTAAACCAGAAGGATCTCTGAGACGGTTCTCGGCCCATAGAGAGTTCATTTTCCCAAGGTGAAAGACACAGCCTCAGGCGGGGTTGAGGACACACTGCGGCAGCCTCAGGAAGTCCTGGACATGTGTCCAAGGTGTTTGGGACACAACTTGGTCTTACA
The DNA here is from genome assembly GCF_043159975.1 of Macaca nemestrina. Classification (NCBI taxonomy): domain Eukaryota; kingdom Metazoa; phylum Chordata; class Mammalia; order Primates; family Cercopithecidae; genus Macaca; species Macaca nemestrina. Next base: position 154,570 of record NW_027257870.1, read on the forward strand.
CATTTTAGGGAGACGTGAGACATCAATATATATGAGATGTACGTTGGTTCGGTCCAGGAAGGGAGGCACGGCTCCAAGTGGGGAGGGGTTTCCAGGTCACAGGTAGATCAGACAAATGCGTTTCTGGTGTACCTTTACCAGAGGAAGCAGCCAGATCCGCATTTATCTCCGTGTGCGGATGGGGACTTTGAATTCTCTCCTCTGTCCATGAGGAATTTCCTTGTGGATCGGTTGTGAGGGAGGTACGTGGCTTTTTTTCCCCCTCCCCCCAGTAGCTGTCTCTGTTCGGAAGAGCATGGGAGGCAGGTTAGCTCTAAGCTCTTCCTCACCTTGACGTCCCTTTAGCGTAGTGATTTTGGGGTCCTGAGATGTAGTTTCAACTTCATGTTTCTGAACACACTGGCACTCAAAACAGTATTGTAGGAGGTATCTAACTTACTTAAAAGAAGAATCTATTTGGAAGGACTTGAGCACATTCCTCCTTGAGAGAACCAAGCCTTTGTTTAGTTTGCTTTGCCCCGAGGCTGTTACGCTGCCCCGGGCTGTGCGGCCTTAGAAAGCTGTGCCCCTGTGAGCTACTGCCTGTGGAATCTGGTGACTTTGAAGTTAATCCAGCAGCTACAGGTTTTGGAAAGCAGATTGCCTCTTAAAGTGTTGGTGATTATGATTCTAGCACTAGAATTTCAGTGTGTATTTTCCACCTTCTCACTTTGTCTCCTCATACACTGAGATACTGCTGCATTTGCCCTTAGGCTTCACGGAGGGAGGGTCAGTTCTGACCCTTTCTTAGATATTGACCTTGAATGGACAGAATCGAGATTCAGAAAAACTCTCGAGCTGTGAGAGTGTGCTGATATCTATGTAAGTGGGGTTCATGTGTCAAACTCAGGTTTAAGAAAAACCAATTCTAGGCTGGGCATAGTGACTCACCCCTGTCATCCCAGCACCTTGGGAGGCTGAGGTGGGCAGTTCACTTTTGAGCCCAGGAATTCGAGACCAGCCTGGGCAACATAGCAAGACCCTGACTCTACAAAAAATTAAATAGGAGTGGTGATGTATACCTGTGGGCCCAGCTACTCGGAAGCTGAGGCTGGAGGATCACCCAAGCCTGGCAGGTTGAGGCTGCAGTGAACCATGATAGCACCACTGTACTTATGGTGCACTGTGCCTGAGTGACAGAAGAACAACCACCCCCCCACACACAAAGTATCAATTCATGCAGTGGCCAGTTCTGCTGGGACCACCTGTTAAGGCTACTCTGGGCCTCACGGTGTGAGAAGGGTCTGTTCAGCGGTGAGAAGGAGTGGCTTGAAGGCCTAAAACCAGTTGCTGTGGTTCAGCATGACTGCGGGTGTGGAGTTGGGGGAACGGCTCTCCATGGCATGAGTGGGTAAACGGATGGGCTTCCAGAACGAGCCCCTGTGACTTTGCCTGGTTTACATCCGTCCAATACAAATCCACAGGCTCTTACTCTAGCAGCTTCTGCCGGGGCTGATGGACTGGCCTGGGGACAGAGGGTGCCCTCAGAGCCTCAGGGTGCTGTCTGGTTTAGGAAGAGCACTTAGTCACCTAGATCTAGGATTTATGACACTACAAGGGGACTCGTCACACTCGGAGCAGCATCCATCTGCATTCTAGACTTGGTTCTAGGTGAAGTATTTTGGAGCCTGTTGGTACCCTGTGTTCTGTTTATGTGTAAAACAAGTTAGAGTTATAACTAGTTAAAACCTATTTTTAAAATTTTGCCACAGAATATGGCAATTGTGGTGGAGCCTGGCCAGAGACCCCCACACTTGGACGCTGCCGTGTGCTGGGGCTGCAGGCGTTGACTGCATCGGCTGTCCCTCCCGGCGTGTCTGTGTTCTTGACACGGGCGCCCATCGAGGCTCGGCCTGTGAGAATCGTGCCACCGTTTGTCTCCGTGTTCCTCTGAGGTTCCACAGACTTCACGGTCCCATGGCAGAGCGTACGATATCTGCTTGCATCCTGATTTCCCCAAACCCCAGGACAGGCCAAGAGTTCGTTGCACACAACTGCAGAGGGCCCCGTGGTGTGGATTTGCGGTGACACAGCCTTTCCCCAGCTCGGCCTTCGTCTCCAGAGTTGGCTTTAGGGTGATAGAAGCTTCCTTCAGACTGGGGGGCCCTGAAGCTTTGGTGCTAGGAATTCGGTGAGCAGCACGGATGATACCCCGTTTCTCTGCATTTGTAGCAATAGTTGTTAACACGACCACGAGATGTACAGAGGAAGGAAAAAGGAGGTTTTATTTTCAGAGTAACACTCTGTGCTTTGGGAAATGTGGTCTTGGGGGAGCTGTAAGCACACGCCCCTCAGGAGGAGAGGAGGCCGCGGCGTTACACGTTCCGGGGTTTGTTGCCTGTGTGGGTTCATCGTGCTCAAGGAATGTCTGAACGTTTACAGGGAAAGTGGGGTTTGTTCATCCGGTTCGTGCAATGTCTGAACACTTACAGGGAAAGTCTAGCACTCATGCAGTGAGTTAACCTGTAACATCCATGTTCGCCTTGGGGCGAGCGTAACATTTGAAATGAGGTGGACTGGGCGTGTCATGTACAAAGGTGAGCTGTTGGGCGCATACGTTTATGCGCAGCCTCAGTCACAGCCAGGACTGGCTCAGGGTCTGCAGCTTGTGGCGGGAAAGGACACTCACGAGGTCATTCTGTCCAGTTGGGGCTGCCGGCAGGGTCCCGGGGGGGGTTGTCTGGTCAGCCAGCGTCTGGAGTCCACCCAGGTCCCGTGGACAGCGTTCCTCTAAACCAGGCTTCTGATTGTGGAGGAGACTTCATGTTAGTTAACAAACTGTATAGGAGTAGTGCCGTGGGGCTTTGGGGTTGACCTTCCCTTTGATGCCAGTTACATTTCTCTCCAGATCTCATCATAGCCACAGAGATTGTACCTCATCTGACAGCTGGGGGTGCCATGTTGATATAGTAATTTATTGCATTAAACTTTTTATTACTATTTTAATAACCTTTTTTTTCTTTTTAAAGAGATATAGGGTATTGCTGTGTTACTCAAGCCAGTCTTGAACTCCTGGCCTCAAGCAATCCTCCCACCTCGGCCTCCCAAAGTGCTGGGCTTATAGACGTGAGCCAGTGCGCCCAGCCTACAGCCATGTTTTTAAAACTCAGCAGTTTAAAAATCCTGCTCCTTTCACCCCCTCAAGCAGGCTGGTTGGCCTTGTGCAAACTGGGGTGTCACGATCTTAGCCTCCCCCTTTTATTTTTCGCTTTGGCCTCAAGTTCTGATGAGAACATCAGTTACAAAATGGGCATTAGGTGATTCTTCTGTTACTAAAGCCAGAATTCTCACCAGTTGGAGATGTTTGTCCCCAGGATCCCTGAAAGCTGCTTTGAATCAAGCCCGTAGTAAATAAGTAAGGAACTAAACTCTTGGTCCTCTGCTTAGTACCAGGGGAATGGGTTAGTTGCTGATACCCTTTGATCTGTGCTCACGTGCTGCATCTCATCACGGGAAGCAGAGTTGCCCTGTGGAATAAAGCCCGGCTCATGGTGGCAGGTCGAGACGCTCGAGGCTGTCAGTCCCTTATACAGCGGCAGACTTGGAGACTCAGCATCGCGTGCAGAGCCCGGGCAACCAGAGTGCATCCACTTTAGAGACCACACGGACGGTCGGTTAGGTGGACGTCCGGGCATATGGCCTTGATAGGCCCACTGCGAGATGAATTAGGAATTCGTTAGCAAAGAAATCAAACTCGCCTGTGGGTCCCAGCTGCTTGGAAAGCTGAGGCGGGAGGATTGCTTGAGCCAGAAGGTCAAGGCTGCGATGAGCCATGATTGTAATACTGCACTCCGGCCTGGGTGACATAGCGAGACTCCAAGTCAAAAAAAAAAAAAAAAACAAAACAAAAAAACCCCCCAAACCTTACTCTTCATAGCAGGAGGGAGAATTTGTCAAAGTAACAGCAACAAAATCTTAGATGATATAATTTCAGTGGCTAAGTGAGCTGTCCATCCCACGTGGCTGGCTCACAACGCAACAGAGCCAGGTGCTGCTGCAACTGCCCCCCTCTCCACCCGATCGCTTGTGGACATTTTCTGTTTTCCCATATCTCCCTTTTGGATACATAGCTCGCTACTTTATAGCTAAGCATCAGTAAAACAGGTTGTCTATTTTGAAAAGTAACTATTATGTCTTTTAAGGACAGAAAATGAAGCAGGTGACAATAGCATGGCAACCTGGTGAATAGATTTAGAGGAATATTTAATACTTGGCACCACTCTGATCCCTTCTTCTCTCATGCTTAGTTACAGCTACCGCCTTCTAGGACAAAACACTTTCAGCTCTGTGAGTAGGAATTAAACATGTTCTAAATCAGAAGTTTTAGTTAAGCAGTATTTTACGTGAATGCCCAGATCCTAAGTGTTCACTGTGCTGGTGTGTGGTGTTGAAGAAGGAACGAGGGCTTGGGGCCACGTCTATGGTGCAGCGTCCGGGTTCCCATATGTGAGATGAGGGCCATGAGACACGGCCTGGAAGGTTCAGACTGTGGGATTGAATGGATCTACCCAGTCCTGGAAAGCCTCAAGTCTAACTTGACTTGGGCTGGTTTTAGGGAGATGCTGGCAGCGCTGTCCTCACAGGTTACCGGGAGGGGCTCTGGCACCGTCCCCGTCAGGTGTCTCATGATCAGCCCAGCTTGCTCATCTCAGAAGCTGTTGGTCGTGTTCTCGTTCCTGTTGTTTGTTGCGTGTTATTTAGGGTTCTGTTCATGTGGGGACCTAGGAAGTTTCACAGTGAGAGGAGAGCCGCTGAGCCGCCTTCCTGCCTGGACGCCAGCCCCACGGAGGACCGTAACTGCTTGAGGTTGGCTTCTGCCCCCGGCCTCACCTGTGGAGGCATTGATGCAGTGGTACTTTCTAAGCTCCTGGGGCACACAGTGCTGTTGTGTGGATCCACAGGCCACTGTGGCGTCCAAGCACGTGCTCCCGGAGGAGAGGACTCTGCGGGCACTGATAGTGGGAGCTGGCTGAGAGTCCAGCAAGTGAGACTCCTTGTGACGTGCACAGCTGCCATCTGCACAGCCCCTCCTGACGCCAAGATGGTCGTGCGATAAATGCACGAAGCGCGTCTCCAGCAAAAAGCCGCCGAGTGTCCACATCCAGGATATCCACCACGGTGGCCTTTTGGTGTTAATACGATGAATGTGAGCAGCAGGTGGTCTGCGTCGAGTGTGACTGTGCCACTGCAGTTTTGTTCTCATGTCTTGATGAGCATGAACGGTTCCTGACAAGGGTAGGTAAGGATGCTGTGACCTGAGACTCTGCAGTATTGTAGCTTGAGGAACCAAGGAGTTCTTCTCTCTTGCAAAGCCGTCAGGGAGGATGTTCCAGGCTGGTGACTGCTCCATGAGGTATTCGGAGATCCAGGTTTGTTCCCGACCCCTGCTCTGCATTCCCAGGGACATGGCTGTCCTTGCTGTGGTTGGGACTGGGTGATTGTCATGCTGGCAGGGGAGGCTTAAGGTGACAGTGGCCGTGATTTACCTAAGTTACATAATGGCAGGGAGCCTGGGAGTAAAGTGTAGCCATGGCCTGGAGGATGGATGATGGATGTTGGTGAACGACTGGCTGCACTCACCGCAGCTGGCCCAGGAATGGGGAAGGATGGCTGAGTATGCCGTTCAATGGTACCTGGTTCTTTCAGATTTGACTTCCTTATGGATTTTCTGCTGTGAAGAGGAGAGAGCCTGTGGTTCTAGGCCAAGCATCTCACTCATCTCATAACATCTTGTATCCCTCAGCCAACATTTATGTCAAGTTTTAGAAGTCCTATCAAACTGGCAAGCATTTCTCAATTTGGTTTAACCATTGGATTTTATATCTGTGTCTGCATGCCTATTTTACATCTATGTGGTTATTTGACACTCTCTAGTACCTTTGTAATAGGTTCTATTTGGTGGAAGTTACTTTCAACAAACCCTTGCTGCTACTTGAATTTTCAAGGTTGCAAGTAGAAAGGAGAGAATAAAAACCACATCTTCTCTAATTTTAAAATGTGTTGTTTCTCAAATCACACCAGAAGTACAGATATTACAAATTACAAAAGCAGCCAGAATCAAGGTTAAGAGATTTCTGGGCGATTCTGGCTAATCAGCAGTATTTGCTGAGGTGTGTGCAGCAAAGCAACATGCCAAAACGCCCGGGACGGGGGAGATATGGGAGGCCAGGCTGTGACTTCGGAGGTGCTGTTGCCTCAGGGAGAGGAGCTAGATGTAGAGAGGATAAATGGCCACAGGTGTGACCACCGCCATCCTTGCCGTGGCACGGAGGTCTTTGTACAGGGACCTTTGTGAGCTGAGTTAAAAATTGAAACAGAGAGTGCAATGCATTCTTAGTTTTTAAAATAAAATGCTAATAGAGAACGTTTTGTTTGTAAGAATGTAAAATGTTACATCTTTGTTAAAGAATAATAATTTGCTTCTGAGATCTTTGTGACTGAGATTTGAAATCTTAAGTATGGTTTTTTTCTTCCATGTTTTATACATATGCACGTATACACATATATGTAAGGTATATAAAAGGAAAATAAGCATATCTGTATTCAATTTATATACACTTCCATAATGTGTATACTTCTAGTCACAAATAAGTCTAAGAGACTATGACTTGACTTGATAACCATGAGAGGGTAATTAAATAATTTATCTGCTCTTAGCCTTGCTTTTGTATGTGAGCAGGGACCCTGCGAAACGCGCTTCCCGCGTTCCAGGCCTCACACAGCCCGTGCCAGGTTTTGGAAGCAGGAGTTTGTCTGCAGCCACTTCGGGAAACCTGTGGTTGCCAGGATTGCCTAGAGCTCCAGGCTGTCTACAGTCCCAGCCTCCCTGGGGTAGAAGCTGCCCTACCAGGGGCCTGGACATGGATGTTAGGGCCTGGAGCCAGGGACCGCTCCTGAAGCGGGGGGCTCTCCTCACGGCTGGGCATGAGAACCGAGGATAGGAGGCGGAACCAGCCTCGGGCCAGTGCACGGCCTCCCTGAAGTGCTTGCGGGAAGCCCCAGCTGCACTTTGCTGACCCCATAGACAGCACCTCACTCTGTGAGATCCCCCTGGCCCACCCCTCAGGTTCCTAAAATGATGGTTTCCTGAGCTGTGAATTTTTAGGTCTAGGCTAAAAAGTCCTGGGACAGGCTCACAGGGTTCTTTATGTAGAAATGATGAGTGTGCTGGTGACTCAGAGCAGGCACTGTACCCTCACTCCAGGGTCCTTTGTGCCAGGTGGAAACGAGCGTGTGGGTCACCCAGAGTCCCTGCATCCTCACTCCAGTCACTGCTCTTTGGTTTCTTAATTAAAAGCCTAAAAGCCTTGATAATGAAAATGCATTCTCCCCAGAGAGTCGAGTTTCCGGTTATGGAGGCTCACCTGTAAATGCCGTGCCAGGTCAAATATGCTGAGATCTGGGCCAGGTCCTGCTTCCTGCTCACGGCCAAAGCAGGTACTTCATTTGGGAGGTGACCCAGGGAGATATCTGAGAGGCCTGCCGGTCCCCGAGGGATGAATCCGCTGGCCTTCACATTCTGCTCCGGCCTCCATCAGCTCCTTCCTACCTGCAAACTGCCGGCTTTGACGTTGCCATCATTGGAGATATGTTAGGGACTTGGTATGGGTTGATGCCCATAGGACCAGCAGATCGTGAAAAGGTGGGAACCAGGGCTGGGAGGGTGGTGACCACGGCCAAACTGAGAACCGTGGTGGGCTGGGAGGTCCATCTTCTGTCTGAAGTCTTTTTTAAAATAAAAAACAGTGTCTCAGGAGCATGAGAGGGGAGGCCACAGACGGGGAGAACGCATCTGTAAAAGACTCATCTGAGAAAGGCTGTTATCCAAACCGTGCAAGGAACTCTCAAAACTCAACAAGAAAATGAACAACCTGATTAAAAATGGACCAAAGACCTGGACAGATACCCCAACAAAGAAGATACACAGATGGCAAATCTACACGTGGAAAGATGGCCCGCGTCTTATGTCATAGGGCGAGGCGTCACTGTGCACCCATCGGCCTGGCCAAAACCTGAACTCCGACACCACCACGTGCTGGTGGGTGTGTGGGCATCAGGACCCTCACTCATCGCTGGGGGAAGTGGGGCAGCTGCTGTAGGAGGCAGCGTGGCGGTTTTCCGTGGAACTAAGCTCTCCGACCACAGGAGCAATCACAGTCCTGGACGTTTACTCGGAGGAGCTGAAAGTTACTTCCATGCGGAAATGTGCACACAGACATTGACAGCAGCTTTATAATTGCCAAAACTAGAAAGCAACCAAGATGCCCTTCAGTAGGTGAATGGATAAACTGTGGTATGTCAGATACTGGGATATTATTCAGCACTAAAAAGAACTGGACCCCTAAGCCATGAAAAGACACAGAAGGATCATAAACGCATGTTGCTAAGTGAGACTCCAATCTGGAAAGGCTGCCTGCTGTCTGAGTCCAACCACAGCACAGTCTGGAAAAGGCAAAGCTGTGGAAACTAAAACAATCAGCGGCTGTCAGGGGGTTGGGGAGGGGAGAGATGAATGGGAGGAGCATAGGGGGTGTGTAGGGTGGGGCAGCAACTCCAGGTGGGGCTTTCATGGGGGATCCATGCCGTTCCACGTCTGTGAAACCCACAGAGTGAGCAGCAGCAGGCCGAGTCCTCGTGTGAGCTGTGAACTGTGGGTTGTGGTGCCGTGTTGATGCGGGTCTGTCGGTCGTAGAGACATGCTGGTCTGGTGAGGGCAGGAGAATGATGGAGGCTGTGCCTGTGCTGGGAAAGGATATGTGAGGACTCTCTGTACTTTCCTCTTGATTTTGCTATGAACCGAAAACTGCTTTTAAAAACGTCTATTGAAAAGGCAAACAAAAAAGTGCTGGCCAGACAACATCAGTGTGAGGGTGTGGCCTGTGTTCTACGTTCAGAATTTCCCTTTTAGAATACACGTATCTAAATTTTTCAAAGTTAAACCTTTGCATTAAGTAACTCACTACAAAGTTACAGTATCAGCTTGAGCGTTGCCAGGATGGCCAGGATCCTGTATCCTGACCAGCTTCTCCCCTTACAGATGCAGTTGACGTCCATGGCCACATCCCAGTAAGCGGCAGGGCTGGAATCAGGAGTCAGGCTTTGCGGGACAGAGAGGAAGTGAGATCTTGTAAGCACGTGGCTGAGGGCGGGCAGGGAGGAGCCCGTGGTACAGGGAGCCGGCAGGGATGACTTTTTGACCAGTTTTCCTTATCGCTGAGGCCTTCTTAGACTTGGGGAGTTGGGAGTCCCCACTCTCGGGTGCCTCAGAAACCAAAGGCTGCTTGTAATGCTCAAGTTCCAGATGCCTCAGGGGAGGTACCTGGGTTGTTGGGTACAGTTCCGTTATTTGCTGCTCGGTGGGATTTGCCCGCAACATTTCTGATTGTTTTTAAGAGCTGATGTTTGAGCTGCTTAAAATCACATATGGATGTCGATTTATCTATAAAAGTTAAGAATGGAATTTGAGTGCAAAGAGTTGTGAAAATGCTCAAGGTTATGTACTAATGTATACATTACATTTGTGGAAATATTTGAAAGTGCAGGATTTACATTAAACACTTCTCTTGATTTTTGTAATAGCTACCTGTCATTTTCCCATTTGATTAATAGATGTCAGAGGGCTTAAATTTTGAGTGCCTGAATTCACTGAAATTATAACTTCTTACATCAAATGTAATTGAACTGAATGTAGCAACAGTGCATACTTTTATAAGTACTGATTAAAAAATATATAAAAACACATATCCATGAACATGCAGATGGGGGCAACATATTAAACCATGGAAGTAGAATTAGTATTGTTTTCTGAGAAGACAAATTTTTAAAAAGCCAAGGGGTCTTATAACTTTCTAGTTTCCAACTTATTTACCCTAAAGTGGAAGATTGACAGCAGCAGAAGAGGAGATCCTGGGCCAGTGCAGGCTCTGGGAGCAGCAGGGTGAGTGCTGGAAGGAGCTGGCTGGAGGCAGAGCCAGGGAGGTGCTCAGACAGGCCAGGACGGCCTCAGGGCACGCGGCTCAGTGAGTGAGAAAAGATTCACATTTCTTGGAGAGCCCTTGACTCTGCCCACGGAAAACCCAAACTCCTTCCAACGGGGATGTGCATCTCATGTAAAAGTTGTTACTCCCAGAAAGAAAACCAGTGGATGTAGAAATTTTACGTATGCAGAAATTACTTCAAATTTGTTTCTAACCTTATCCTTTTCTTCCCCTATCTTAATGTGTGGTGACTTTCTGCAGGTGACGCACACATCTTAGGAGAGCGCTGTATTTCAGTTGCTGTTGGCTCTGATGTGACTTTGTGGTGTCCGATGTTCTGGTTCTGAGGTTCTGCCCAGAACGTGGCTCCTCCCTGCTGAGCGTTGCTTGTTGAAGGCCCGTGTGGAAACTTTCCCTGTAAGCTCGTTGACCGCAGCAGTCTTGGTTAAGAAACCTTTGGACCTCCTGAGACTTCACACAGCCTTCTAACCTTTCTAGTGTGTCCTTTTCATTTTACTGTTCCCCATTAACCCAGATGTTTTCCAGAATGTAAGTAATCTGCTGAATGCCGGGTGGGGGGTGCCCTCCGTTGGCTCTGGGGAGAAGCATCGCTGTTTCTCCGGGTGGAGCTTCCCGCCCACCATGGTGTGCTCCAAGACGCAGCAGGGTTCTTTGGCAGAAATAATCGTCGAAGGCCTGCGTCTCTGTGGCAGGGTGGCTGTGGGTATGGGACCTTGCGGCCATACCGGCCCCTCCCCATCAATGGCACCACGGAGAGGAGCAGGGGGAGGCCTGGGATCTGTCTCCAGAGTCACAGCTGTGCTTCCGAGACTGCGTCGTCCGTATGTAACTAGACATGCAGAGAAAGTGTTGGAGATAAGCAGGAGACGGTGTCTGTCCCTAATGAGCTCAGGCGTGCCCTTGAGAGGGTCAGGTTTCTGTGCGGCTGATCTGGACTCAGCCTGGCTGTGGCAGTGCAGGTGACTGCTGGGCTTTGGCAAGGCTGCACCCACTGTCCGTCTGAAATGGCCCCCTTCCCTAGCTCGCGGTGCCAACTGGGCCCCCAGGCCTGATTTCCCCCCAGGACGGAGGCCCTGTTTATGTGTCGGGGATGGGGGAGGTGGGGGTCCTACTTTATTGCCGTATCCAATGGCACGCGGGGTCAGCACTCAGGAAACATGTGCTGTGTGGGTCAGCGATTGAGTTCAGAAACCTGGAAAATTCAGCAGTGTAGGCTGTGGGCATGACCCGTCCAGCCTTGGGGCTCTTTCTTTCTCTGAATTTCCTTCTATGGCATGCTCCTCATCCCAGGGGCCCCTGTTCCCATATGGCTGTTGGCAACTTCACAGGTTCCTCTGCCTCCCCTCCCGGGCCCTGGTGTGGCTGGGGCAGCCTAGTAGCTGTGCAGACCCCACAGCCAGTAGATCATTGGTGCCAACGCCTTGGGCCTGGTTTACTTGAGTCAAGGACTGCAGTACATGGCTGAGCCCACCCCGAATGCCTGGATCGGAAGGCCTTGGGTTGCAGAGGGGTGGGGGTTGGATATTGAAGGACAACCTGCAAAGCAGAAGGGGAAATGGCTGTGCTGATGGGCAGCTAGAGGAGTCTGTGCAGAGCCTGGGACCCAGTGCAGACACAGAGCTGACATAGGCAATGCAGTGACACGGCCACCGTGGAATTGGGCAAAGTTACAGGCTTCAGACCGATATGGAGGGGCTGGTATAAAACGATCCTCATTTTCCTTTAATCCTAACAATTGCTGGCTTACAGGGTGGGGGGAGTGAGATCTGTGGTGGCCGCGAGGAGAGACAGGGATTTTAATTAAACCCCTCTTTCTGGGAGAGGGGAGTAGCCGTTTCTGTAGGGCGGTAAGCATCATCATCTCAGGCAGCTCAGGCTGCAGTAATGAAACACCATTGACTGAGTGGCTTATGAACAACAGGAATTTGTTTCTCACAGTTCTAGAGGCTGGAAGGCAGGATCAGGGTGCCTCACGGGTGGATTCTGGTGTGGGCTCCTTCCTGGTTGGCACACACCTTCTCTCTGGCCCTGACACAATGGGAGGGTGAGGGATTTGCTGAGCCCCTTTCTGAGGCACAAATCCCATTCAAGGGTCTCCAGCCTCGGGAACTCATCACCTCCCAAAGACCACCTGACAGCATCACATTGAGGCTGAGGATTTCAACCTGTGTTTTGGGGGGCAGGCAGGCAGTTCGTAACCTTCACCCTCTTTGTGTATTTCTGACTCAACATTGAGTCTGCCTTTGGCTCTCCAGGGGACAGAGCCTGTGTGGACACTGAGCAAGGTCAGAGCTGCAAGCATGTACACATCGGGGGCAAGGGAGCTGCCAGGGGTGTGAGAAGGGGGTTTCAGTGTCAATCGGAGCTGCTTTCCTGGCAAATGTACTCATAAGCTATCCTGGCAACATTTGCTTTTCACGAAGAGTCGATGAGGCAGTGGGGGCAGCAGGCAGTGTTGCCAGAAGCTTGGAACTGATGAGCAGCAGAGAAGGGGCAGAGGCCACGACCTTGGGGTAGTCAGCAGTGCCAGGTGTTTGCCCTCCAGGCCTCACGTCTGTGACTGTGTAGAGACCGAGCCGACCGGGGCTTGCCGGCCAGTGTGGCTCTCATGCAGGTGATTATCGCGTTGTGCTTTCTATGTAATGTTCCCTCAACCCCATGCCCACCCCACCAATTTCTGTGCCTAGCAGAAATGATGCTGCGTTTCCTTGATGAAGCCTTGAGTTTCCTGTGGAGATTTAGGAATAGCATGATTTGGCTCACGTCAAAATACTTTGCAGTGAAGCTGCACGGAAGAGGATTCTAGGCTTCCATTTGACGTTTTCAACAATGCCTGAGTGTTACAGGACCGTCTTGCTTGTTAATAAAGCACCAGATGAAAAAGGCTACTGGTTAATAAAGGAGACTTTTTACATTAGCACAGAGAGGGTGGCTTGAGATAAATTCAGCGTAACGTAGGTGTGTTTGTAAGCCATCAAAAGGACCATCTCTCTGCTGGCGACACATGTTTTCCGGTATTGGTTTTGTTCTGAAAAAGGATGACTGGCATTCGGCAGAGTCATTCCAGAATTCACCTGGAAGGCGTCCACATGGTGCCTTGTTTTCTCCTGACATTCTGGGCACCACGAGGAATCATTCCTGTCTTCAGCACTAGCAGGAGACTTTTCCTGAACACCTGCTCCTCTTTGGCGTTGTGGGTGTGAAGGGGTCAGAGTGACCCTGTCTTCATGGAGTTTTCAGACACCATGGGGATAGTGTGGCTCGAGTGTCGGGCTCGGGTGGGAGGGAGACTTTCCCCAGAAAACAGCTGCCATTTCCAGGACGGCCCTCGACCCCTCCTCCCTCTGTTCCTCTGCGTCATGTCTGAATTAAGGCTGTTCTATCGTAGCGGGGGCGTCATGTTAACTGGAAGTGTGCTTTTTTACTGAGCAGTAAGTAAATTAATGGTACATTTTCCAAGGACAGCGAGGTTTGATTTGATGAATCCAGTGGGGGAAAGGAGAAGGGGCTTGGCTGTGTGGGGATGTGTGTGATGGGAGCAGAATGGAGTAGCCATGCAGGCTGTTGGGATGGAGGGGCCACGCCCGCATTTCCATGGATCCGTCGCTGTTTGTGCCACTAGACCTGGACCTCTGTCTCTACTTCTAACACCCGCATAGTGAGGAAGCCCTGATGGGCCTGAGTTGTTACTTCCCATGGCCATCGCTGGGAAATGCCCCGGACGCCTCTCCTGGCTGGTGACGGCCCTGGGCCTGGACACTGGCTTTGTCCTGAGTTGTTTCTTCTTGTGGCCATCGCTGGGAAGTGCCCCGGACACCTCTCCTGGCTGGTGACGGCCCCAGGCCTGGACACTGGGTTCGTCCTGAGCTCTGCGAGGGACTTGGGCTCCACGTGCAGCAGACATCTGTGCATCCCTTTGGATGTGAGATATTGGCGCTCGGCTTGGAGGCCAGCACAATCTGGGTGTGGTCAGGATCCAGTTCATCCTTTGGAGAGAGAGAGCAGCTGCCCGGGGACCCCTCTGAGGTACATAGTCATGCATTGCCCTCACAGGATGCCCGGTCCCCCGAGAACTTCCCGCCATTCCCCTGGACCCTCAGGTATGGGAGTCAAGTGTGGTGTGTGTGTCACAGGCGGGGGTACTGAGGACACCACGTGCCTGCTCGTGCGAAGACCTGAAGTGCTGCGTGAGCTCGTTCCCAAGGGGCCGTTGGCATCTGGGGGCCTGTGGGTGTCTTTCCACTGGCAGGAAATAATGGGTGGCCCATGTTACCTTTTGTGTCTTTTTTTTTTTTTCTTTGCCGAAAAGCCCTAATGCCAACGTCGCTGTCCTGCTATTGGAACCGCCCACCTCAGGCTCAATGGCCCTCCTGTTTCTGGGCTGCTGCAGTGTTGTGTTGGGGTAACTGTATTAACTTCGTTTGAATTTTCTTCCTGTTCTTTTGGAATAAGTGTTGATAGTTTGTGCTGCTTGTTCACCCCAGAGGCGAGGATGTCCTTTAGGCCTGGAGGAGCACAGCCCCTGCAGGGAGGTGCCGGGCCTCTACCTCTCATGTCATCAGCAGCCCTCTCCACACGTCTCCTCTTCGCTCCTCGTGCCCACGGCTGGGGTCACGGGCCGCTCGATCCTCGGAAAAGGTGTTTGCCCTGAAGGGAGATTGGGGGTGTGTGGCTGATTTTAAATAGGAGGAAATGATTGTAACAGAATGAGCAATGCCTAGCACTTAGTCTCAGGCTTGAGAAATTGTGTTTTAGAAGCAAGGTATCCCCAACTCCGGTTTCCTTCAAATTAAATCTTTTAAAGAGTCCACAAATATAAATAGTTAAAGCCTAAAACTATGCAACAGAGGGCCTAGAGCCCAAGCCACTGCCACCTCTGACTCCAAGACACCTCAAAAACTTGGCCCTCCTCCTCAGAGAACCCCCCTTCTGCTCCTCCTTCCACACTGCTCCCTCCACAGTGCTCCCTCCACACTCCTCCCTCCACTTCCTCCCTCCACACTCCTCTTCCGCCCCCTCCCCTTCTTACTTCCCCTTCCCTTCTTCCTTCCTTTCTCTCCCCTTCTTCCTTCCCCTTCCCTTCTTCCTTCCTTCCTCTCCCCTTCTTCCTTCCTTCCTCTCCCCTTCTTCCTTCCTTCCTCTCCCCTTCTTCCTTCCTTCCTCTCCCCTTCTTCCTTCCTTCCTCCCTTTCCTCCTCCCTCCTCTTCCCCCTCTTCCCCCTCCCTGTCCTTGGGCAACCTCCATGGAACTCTGGTTCAAAGTCACTGGTCTGTGGGGCCGCCCATTTGATAGACGAGCACGCTGGGGACCAGACACAAGTGACTGACTCAGACCAGCTCGCATGTCGTCTCCTGCCTCCCGTAACACCGGGTTGTCCCTAATGGAAGAGAATCAATGATGCTGCTTCACTGATCTCCAGGGAAAACAGGTTGATAACAGGTTATAAACATGGGAATGTTTTGGAAAAAGCGTCCACTTGTCAGCTCCATCTCTCCTGCCCGGAAGATGTAGGGGAAACCTGCCTTCAGCCCACCCTCATCCCATAACAGGACAGAGGACAAAGGGGCAGAGACCCAGGTCCTGTCAGTGCCCTCAGGAAACCCCCCATTTCCTCCTCATGGTGGAAGTGGAAACCATCCCACTGGACTAGATGTTCCCGGGAAGCCCCTTCACCCCGAAAGCAAGGAATCTGGTTTGAGCACACACCATTCTCGGTGCCATGACTTTCTGCTGCTGAACCCTGCATACGTGGCCCATTGATCTTGCTAGTCCAGTGTTACTGGGTCCTGGGAGTTTCTGTGGGCTGATGGCAGGTGTTTACCATTGTGTTCAGAGGGGAGAACAGAACTTTATTTGTCGAAATCAGATGATAACCATTGCCATGTGATTCCTTGGGTTGGTTTGGGTGGGGGGTGCTCAATGCTTTTCCTGAGGGCTAAGTTCTAGTTTGAGACCGTCTCTCTTTGTCGCCCAAGCTGGAGTGCAGTGGTGCGATCTTGGCTCACTGCAACCTCCGCCTCCTGGTTTCAAGCAGTTCTCCCTGCCTCAGCCTCCCAAGTAGCTGGGATTATAGGTGTGTGCCACCACGCTTGGCTAATTACAAAAATATTTAATATAGGCTGGGTTTTGCCATATTGATCAGGCTGGTCTCGAACTCCTTGCCTCAAATGATCGGCCCACCTTGCCCTCCTAAAATACTGGGATTACAGGCTTGAGCCACTGTGCCCGGCCTGATCCTGACATCTTTTAAAGCTGCCTTCATGTACCAAAAGCCAGTCTATGTTTGAAAATCAGTCTTGAAGAGCCTAGGAGGAGAGGGATAAGCTTCAACTAGGTGAACAACTATGCATATGTTAAAAATATGGGCCAAAATCTACCCCAAATGTTAACTCTTCTGCTTTGCGTATTATATCCATTTATAGTTATTTCAGCACTAAGATTTTTAAAGACTCTTTTGATAATTATGGAGAAATTACTATTAAAACTCAGCTGCATTTGTAACACTTCAAAGAACTAATTGGATGACATCATTTTTCCCAGAGGCATTTTGGATTGTTACATAATTAATGTTTATCTCTTTGCCAGAAATCTTTTTTTTTTCTTTTCCAGAACAGATATCTGAAAAGAAAATTTCCTTTGCATTAAGTGTTATTTCACTGTGTGACAATCAATTTTTGAACGTGAGAACAAGATCATCATGTATTTTTGGGATACTTCTTGCTTAATAGTGATAATGCTAAGTGTTAAAATTATGCAACAATTTGTTTCTTTGAAAATTACTATTTGCCTGCTCACCAGGTGGGAGCTGATGAGAACGTGGATGTAAAAATTAAATTGTATTTAGCTTGTATAAAAGAAGTTTAAAAAAAAAAGCTTTTTTTGTTTGTTTGTTTTGTGCTACTACTGAAGTTGCTTCGTTGTGGAAATGAGGTTATTGCAGGCACCTAGAATTTTATCTCCTTCACTTGTACAATGGGAAGAAATTCTCCAACAAGCACAGGAATCTGACTTTCTGATATTGAGACTCCTAGGCATCAAGTCCCGTGGAAAGGTTGGTGATTACGTGAGCGTTGGCGTTGATGTGGGTACCCTCCAAGCCGGACGCAGGGAGCAGGGAAGGGCAGAACAGGCCCCTCAGGAGCCATGAGAAAATCAAGTGTTGGCAGCAGTGGTGAGGGTTGATGTCAGGGGCCAGGAGGAGGTGGTGAAGGGAGCATGTGCCTCAAGGCAGCCCTGGAACCCGTGGTCCCTGCAGTGAGGTCTGATCTGCAGGGGACGTGGACGGCCACGTGGCAAGGCCCACGGACAGCCTGGACTTGGCTGCCTCAGAACTCTGGTGGACGTTGCAAACGGCCCCACAGGGTTGCAGTGCACATTCCTCAGACAGAGAGAAGACGCTTGTAACTGTTCTCGGCACGAAGCCAGCGCCCTGTGAACAGTGGCCACTGCTGTTGTGACTGAGTGCCGTCCAACTGGAGGCATTTGCTCTGCTCAGTTCACTTAATTGGGCCAGGAATGGGGTTGCCCTGCCTTCAACAAGCTTGACGCATTGAACGAGGACTCAGTAAAGTACTCTGTAAATATGCTCTCCTGGCTAGAGTGAGCAAAGCCCAGGGAGAGAGTGGTTCCTCAGTATTAGACAGGTGTTTGGCGGGGCCAGCTGTGTGGCTGCCAGAGCGAATGTGACCAGGAAGCCTCTGTTCCCCCGGAGGTGGCCAGCGTAACTGTTACACGTGCCGTAGGTAGAAAGTGGGCACTGCTGGGAAACTTGCTCATGTTGCTGTTTCCTGATTGGAAATTCAAGGTTTCTGAGCATCCTACATCGAATTTGTACATTGCTGAGACTGTACACCTTTCAACACTTGTTCTTTCCTGCTTTTCGGATCTATACAACCTGATATTTGGCCGTGGCTTCCAGAACAGGCTGGATGCAGAGTGAAGTCCTCTCCTCAGTGTCAATCTTTGCAGATGTCTTTCTTGAGAGTCTCAATTAGGTTTTTACTTAACTAGACTTTTTAAATTGCCATGCACATAACTCTACCAGTTACAATCGTGAGCTAACATGGGATTTTGGTTTTACTTTGAATGTTTAACATTTGCATGCTGGATGTAGGGGTGGAGGTCATTTATCTGCTTTTCATTTCCTTCTTGGTTATACTTAGTGACTTTCAGGTACGGTGTGGAAAGCCTGGTACAGGGTGAATTGCAGGCTGCAGTGTGGCGCGGTGGACGAGAGGCGTGGGCTGCAGTGTGCACAGTGGATGAGAGTGAAGCTATTTCCATCCTGGAGGGAAACACACAGGAAACAATTTAAAAAACTGATCATCTAGCTTGAATGAGGTCCAACAAATTCAGTTTGCAAAGTTTAACTTCCAAGTTAACTTAGTAACTTTTCCCCTAAGTCATTAATTTAGTAGCTTATGTTTATTGCCTAAAGCATAATAGTCATAAATTCTAAAATGAATGACTAAACATGTAATAATTTAGGCATACAGCACCTGAAGGGAAAACTGCCAGTATGCTAAAATATTGGATACAGATGCTCAAAAAATATAATGTAGCATTCTTACAATGCATGTGCTTTTAGCATGTAACTTGGTGAGTAGTTTTGAGCTATATTTGTAGGAATGTGTATCTTGAATACTTTAGGACACCACTGGAGATGTGTGCTTGAGAGGTATAAATACTGAATGTTCTTCTCCCTTCCTTTAAATGAAAAACATTAGCTCCCTTGATTTTTATTTTTATTTTTTGAAGTGGACTCTCACTCTTGTTGCCCAGGCTGGAGTGCAGTGACGCAGTCTCGGCCCACTGCAACTTCCGCCTCCGGGGTTGAAGTGATTCTCCTGCCTCAGCCTCCCCAGTAGTTGGGATTACAGGTACCCACCACCATGCCCCGCTAATTTTTGTATTTTTATTAGAGATGGGGTTTTGCCATAGTGTCCAGGCTGGTCTCAAACTCCTGACCTCAGGTGATCTGCCCACCTCGACCTCCCAAATTGCTGGGATTACAGGCGTGAGCCACTGCGCCTGGCCAGCTCCCTTCTATAATGATTTATACAGTTGTTTTTGCTTTTTGTTTTTTCGAGACAGTGTCTCACTCTGTCGCCCAAGCTGGAGTGCAGTGATGCAAATCTGGGCTGACTGCAGCCTTCACCTCCTGGGCTCAGGTGATCTTCCCACCTCAGCTTCCTGAGTTGCTGTGACTAGACACACGTCACCATGCCCAGCTTTATTATTATTATTATTGGTATTTTTAGTAGAGACAGGGTTTTGCCATGTTTTCCAGGCTGGTCTCGAGCTCCTGGGCTCAAGCAATCTCCTGGCCTCAACCTCCGAAACTGCTGGGATTACAGGCGTGAGCACCACATTTGGCCCATTTTTTTTTTTCTTCCAGGATTAGGAGTCGACTTTCAGAAAATCCTTCAACCTTGCAAGCTTAATTTTCCATAAAAGTATTCCTCTAGGATAAAAACAAGACACAAAGAAGTACGTGTGGACTGCAGTTAAAAATTTTCAAGAAAACTTAGCTTAGGAAAGTTGACATTTACAAAGAGCAGGAGGCCCGTTCAGTGCCTTCTAGGCACTGGGAATGGCGGTCTGTGGGCGACCCTAACATGTGCGGCGTCCTGAGACGTGATCGTGGTGTTCACGCTTTTACCGAGGGCTTCCCGGGAGTACCAGAGGCTGTTCTTCTGCAGTCGGCCAGCCAGGCAGCAGCTGCTGGAGAAGGAACAAATAGCAAAAGACAGATGTACACGGTGTTATTGTGGCAGAGAGGTTAAAACCAGGGTCACTTTGTTCTTACAGTTTTAAAAAACTAATAATGAAGTCCTTAAATATGTTTAGGATTTCAAAGTAGTTGTGGGTGTGTCTGTGTCTCTAGCTCCCGTTCGGGTGCTTCCTGCGAAGAGAGCTCAGAGATGCCACCTTTCCTTGATGAGGTGACAGGGCCTGGAGAGGTGTGAACCCCGTGGTGGGGGGATGACTGACCTGGGGTGAGGCTGGGTCAGTGTGGGGATCCAACCCCACTCCACATTCCTGTAGGGAATCCACAGTTCTAAGTCTTTATGATAGGGGTAAAAATAACCTGGAAGGTGTTATTTTTTAAGAAGTAAGTGCCATGCTCTTTTTTCCTCATACTTTTCCGTGTTTAAGCAGCATTGAAGGATAAGGCACTAGTAGCATGTTGTTTTGGAAACAATGTTTTTGGTTATTTTACGTTGAATATGATACTAAGGTTGCCTGGTAACAGAAGTTTTCCTTAAACAACATGGAACTCTGTTGAATCTGTTGCCCCATTGGCTGAGCCGTCTGAAATCAGTGCAGTAGCAGCTGAAGAGGCCTCTTCCCCTTGGAGGAAGCCGCTGGATTGGCAGGAGGCACCGCTCTTGATTTGAGGGAGTGAGGCGCCTTTGCAGGGACCCCACGTGGCCCCTGGAGCTCTCTCCTGCCCCCTGCTGGTTGGCCAAGCAGCCTTGCGACAGTGTGCTCAGTGTGAATGTTCACTGGGGCAGGCCAAGGCTTTTGTTCCAGAAACACTGACTTCAGAAACGGCCGGCTGTGTGTGTTGAGCATGGCAAGAAAGACTTATGTGTGTCTTAAACCTCTTGAACAAAGCAAGTTGATGTTTCAAATGCATCTCAAAGGCTAATGACTTTGCTATGGTCAATATTCAGGAGAAAAGAGGGTTTGATGAAACAGAAAGACAGGAGTGGCAAGTGACATGCTTGTGCCCCGTATGACTAAGCGATGTCCTGGCCGTTCCACACCACGGCCTCTGAGCAGCCAGCCTGCAGATACTGGGTCAATTTAGATATCCCTGATCTCTGCAGAGGTTTGATCAGGTAGCCCAAGAGCAGATAAACACAAACGCTGACTGGAAACCCTGGCACACGGAGACACTGGAAACAGCAAGCTGCTATTAACATCATAGTAAGAGACAGTCGCCTGCTCTCAGGGGTGTCAGTTTCTTTTGCTTCTAGACGTTCATCTGCGTTACAATACAGTTTTGCTCAGTTTATCCCCATTACTCCACTGTCTTCGCCGTTAAAGTCTCAGCCAGCACTTAGCTCTGACACTGCAGGAGTTTCACTGTGCGGCTGACCAGGCCTACCTGGCTTGGCTGTAAAGCAGGTGAGATTTTCCGGAAGGCAGTGACGAGAACCCGAGGCAGGAAAGAGCATTGCTGGTCTACATACGGCAGTGCACCTGCAGCAGAGCATGTACGTGCACGTTCAGGCTAAACAGGTGTAGGAGAGAAGAAAACCACCTACAATTAGTCACTTAAAATGCCACACACCCAACCCTTGAGACCCTAGCACATAGAGTAGTAGTGGTCTTGGAGATGGCAGGTGTGCTGAAGTCTGATTTTCTCACTTAGCTTTTCCAGCAGCGTTTTCCTCATCTCTAAGCTGGGGCTAACAACTGCCACGCGTAGATTTGTGCATGGAACCGTGCGTGTAAAGTGGGGTAGCCCCCAGGACCTAGGAAGGACTCGTGGTCAGTGTCGGTGGTCATGCGTGCTGTACGGGTCCCCCAGGAAGATGATTGCTACATATAACTCCCTCCGTTCAATGTCACTGAATGTAAAAGGTGGGACATTGGCTTCTGACGTGTCTGGTTTGCTGCAGGCCACGCTGCACCCCGTGGTTCCTGAGCCCTGAGCTGAAGTACATCCTGCTGCATCGCCTGTGTCGCTTTTGCTGTGTCACTTAGAGCTCCTGCCCTGGGAAACTTCCTCGCGCCTGACGAGCACCACAGTTTGCAGCAAGACCTGTCCAAAGCGTGGACTGCGAGAGCCCCGCTGTGGTCCTGTCCTCTCCATGTTGGGAGCGACTTTGTGGGGTTTGTCGGCCCTTCTCTCAGGTGTCCTGTGTCTCATGGATCAGCCGACGAGCCCCGTCTGGAGGAGCACTCTGCAAAACGCTGCCGGCCACCCAGATCTCCTAGCGCAGAGTGAGGCCACATCTGCAGACTTGACCGCACAGAGTCCCGAGGCATTCGGCAAGAAGGGGAGTGGGATGTGTGTGAGATCCCACTGCGGAAGCCGGCTCTGCTCCGTACTCTGCGTGCGGGGTGCCTGATGTTCAGACCTGCTGTGTGTATCGGGGGCCATGGCGGGGTGGTGGGAGTGGGGGCAGGGAGCAGCGCGGATGGATCCAGGAAAGGACTTAGTTGAATCCCAGCTGCCCACATACCTGTTGCTGGTCTTGGACAAGGTCCCTAGTTTCTCTGGGCTTTCGGTTTGATTGTAAGACTAGGACGCCGCCCCAGTCTGAAGATGTCGGTGTGTGCGGGAATGCCTGGCGCAGTCACCATGGGTTTTCCTTCAGCCTCCTCCGTGCCCCTCCCTGGGTCAATCAGTATCCATGCGTGCCACAAGTAAATTACAGGCCCTCCGAAAAACCAGTTGACCCGAGTTTTATGGTCGAGCATGGTGAGTGTCCTTGCCAGGAAATGCCACTAGATGTCTTGGGCCTGCTCCTCTACCTCCACAGCAATCCCCGGAACAGGCTGGTTCAGGACGTGGGAGGTGGGAGTCGATGTTGTACCTAGGACAGGCTGAAGTCAAAGGCTCATTTGCTCTGTGAGGGGTGATCAGGATGACACATCAAGTGGAGCCCCATGGCTGACCCTGGAGGTGGACGGTCGGGTCGGATTGGCTGCCCTCCAGCACGTGTTTCGAGTGATGCCTTCCCTGGGTTACGCAGCCCTGATCTGTAGCGCACAACTTCCCAGCTCCAGCCAGTCTGGTCTTGCCGTCTCCTTCCAAGAAGGTAGGTGCGGCGCAGTTGCCTTTAAGCGGCTCCTTCTGGACACCGCAGGGCAGCAGCAAGCAAGCAAGGGCGACTTTTTTCTTACGTTGACCACAATACGCGGGGCCAGCTTTGCACGATCCCATTCAGTATCACACGTGTGCATCGGCCACTCACCTGTCCATCTGCCACAGACAGGCTTGGACAGGACCATTGAGTGGCCTTTACGGCAAAGAGCCTAAAGGGCTCACAGGAAACCTGGACCCAGCGCAATGGTAACAGCGCAGCAATACCTGTCATTGATCAAGGGGTATTCTGGGCCCGACATGGTGTTAAGTGATCCAGTTCGGTTAGCACTCTTAGAATTAACCCCCTTTTGCCTATCAGGAAATCGAAGACGGAGGGCATTAACGCCAGGGAGCAGGGAGTAAGGGGACACACAGAGGGGCTGAGGGGCTGGGCATTCTGAGCCCACGGATCTGCCCACAGGCCCCAGCTGCACGGGCACCAGGGCTGCTGCTCTGGAGGGGATGAGGAGCTCTGGGGAAAAGATGGAGCCTGACGTGGGTAAGATTTGGATATTTTCAGAAGAGATTTTCAGCCTGGAATGAGGGTGTAAGTGACTGAATCGGAGTGATGAGCCAGATAGCCCGGCTGCGGGAGCTCCCCTGTGGGGTGAGGGAGGAAGGCCTTGGGGGCGTGTGGCTGAGCAGAGGCGCTGGGTCGCCAGGAGCCGCCGCGGGTTTGGAAAGGGGGAGAAACGCAGCGCCCTGCACTGCAAGGGCACCGAGACGTGGTTGTGGTTCTTCCTGACCGTGACAGGCACAAATGGTGCTGATGGTGGAATGCACGGAGTTTGCCTTCAGAGAACTCCTGCTGTCTTTTAAAACCTGGGCCTCTCATTTAAACTTGGTGGCCTCAGGTGAATGGTCAGAAACAGTTTCTGATGAGGTTGCAGAGACTGTACATGGCCTCTGATTGTGCACATCCTGTGATTGTGTATAGTCTCTGATTGTGGCCTCTGGCCTCTTTGTGGCCTCTGATTGTGTGGGTCTCTGTGTGTGGTCTCTGTGCAGCCTCTGATTGTGTGTGGTCTCTGATTGTGCTCAGTCTCGGATTGTGCGCGGCCTCTGATTGTGTGCGGCCTCTGATTGTGGGTTGTGTGAGTTTCCCGGGATTAAGTAGATGAGCCTCGTGCTGGGGCAGGTGTGCCTTGTGTTGGGCATGTGGATAAAGAAGTTTAACCCATCTCCTCTTTGAGAATGGCAGGGCAGTAACAAAGGCGGTTGATTTATACATGGCCATCCTTGTGAGGTGAGGACCTGAAAGGTTTACTGCTTTCCCGGAAAGCTGCTCTGGGCGTCACCATCACTGATCATGGACAGCAGCTCAGAAGCCCCCTTAAGGTGCAGGGAGGGACCGGCGCTGGTCCTGTCTGTGCCCAGGCTGCTGGTCACCCTGACGGCCAGGCGATGGCTGCCTGTGCACGAAGCTGGGGTTAGAGTGAATTTGGGCAGTGTCGGCTTTGATTTAGGTCAAGACTGATCAGTCTTCCTAAAATACTAGCCATGAAAGCTTTCATAGATTGTAGTTCTTTGGGAGATTTATATGTGGTTTTTAAAGCACAGGGCCCATGGCCAGTGTTGAATTACATTTTGTTCAGTGTAACTGACAGGACACTGGACCTGAGTCTCAGGCCTGCCACAGGGTTCAGGGAGCTTCAGAGAGGGAGATGTTTGTGCTCAAGTTTTCGCAGATGGGATGGGACATGGGCATGGGGCTGGAATGCTCTAACCTTCAATCTTCAATCTTCAGTCATCGGTATCACCTGTGCACACGCATATCGTTTTCAAAGATGGACAAGCTTTTGGGAAATATCTGAAGACTTTTCCAGTTTTGAAAGAAGCCGGGATGACACTGGAAACGTCAGGTGTCTTGGCTGCTGATCAGGTCCATCACCACGCACATGGTCCCTAACCTGGCCCACCTCTGATCATGCACAGCGGGTGACGAGGTCCATAACCTCACACTTCTGTGCACAGCAGGTGACCAGGTCCCTAACCTCAAAATCTTCTGATTGGGTGCAGCTGGTGACCAGGTCTGCAACTTCGCATGGCTCTGATTGTGCAGAGCTGGTGACCAGGTCACTAACCACCCACACCTCTATTCATACCCAGCGGGTGACCGGGTCCATCACCTCACACCTCTGATTGTGCATAGTGGGTGACCAGGTCTGGAACCTTGCACACCTCTGATCGTGCACAACGGGTGACTAGGTCCATGACCTCACGCCTCTCTGCACAGTGGGTGACCAGGTCCATAACCTCACACCTCTGATCGTGCACAGCTGGTGGGGGCAGGACCCACTTCAGTGAGGGGCTGACTTCCCAGGTGTGAAGGGGGAATGCTGTGTGGCTCGCTAAGCCCCTCCATGCTTTGGGGGCTCCAGGCTGTGGCCGGCAAGTAGGAAGTTGTCCCAGGAGGCTGCTGTGTGTTGGGGATGGGAGGCAGCTGCAGGGTGGAAGTACGATGTTGTCGTAGGGGGCCACTGTGGGGGGGTGGGACGGGAGGCAACTGCAAGTTGGAAGTAGGATGTTGTCCCAGGAGGCTGCTGTGTGTGGGGGAGGGAGGAGGCAACTGCAGGGTGGTGTGGTGGTCCCCGTGCCACTGATTTCAGGTTAAAATAGAATGTGGACCTCTTTTTACCATAGTTTTTAATTACTCCGCTAGTTTGTGTTGCTGTCTCTTGCTATGAAGTCCACAGTCTGATGTCTCTGTGGTCCCCATGTTTCCCTTCTGCTTGTGTTACCCGATCCTGTGGGTCAGCTGTGAGGAAACCACTCTCCACTCCTCATCTGGAGTGGTCTCGAGCTGGGTGTGCTGGTCTCCTTGTGGGCTAAAGTGTTCCTCTGTTACTGTTTTCTCTGTTTTTTGACCAAATTTAGCAGACTTGTGTATGATGCAAACACTTCAAAAAATGTCTTTTGCCTTTATGAAAAAAACACTTGCATTGCTTTAAAATGAACCTTTCCTGTGTCTCCATCCTTCCTCACAGATTGCTCTGTGTTAGAAACTCGGTGGTGTGTGTGCTTCATGGCCTCATTCCATCCAGCACTGTAACCTCTGATTGCAAAAGTGACTACACTCAAGGCAAAAAACTCAAGGCAAATGTTGAAAAGAATGAACAAAAACATATTGTTCTCTTGTCATCCTGAAGTGGCTACTCTTAATATTTTGATGTAGTTCAAACTACATCAAACTCTCACCTCCTCCTGTGCCAATATTCATCCTTCAGCTCTGCCTCCGTTCTTCCTTTCTTTTTTCATGCTATGGGGTCTGCTTTGGAGATGTTATCTACTTTCATTCTTCCAAAGTCAAGCTTCTAGCTTTGGTTGGAACTGCAGACCCATTTACTCATTCAGCAAATACTTTCTAAGCACATGGATAGTCACTGAGAATACCGTGGTTCACCAACATGACTGTGGCCCCTGCTCACACGAACTTGCGGCCTGATGGGGAGAATGGGCACTAATATGACAATCAGTCTAATGGGTTTCTGATGAAGAATTGAGGAAAGCGCACCAAAGAAAGGGAAGCGGGGTTCTCTAAATTTATGCTGTAAAAGAATCTGGCGTATCTTGGGATGAGAGGTAGAAAACCGATGCATTCTGGAAGGTATGATCCCCTTGCAGTCTGGAGAGAAGTAGAGGTTGCTTGTTGAGGGGGGTGGAGTGTAGGGACACCACGGTCTAAACAGAGATGGGGGTGCGTGCAGAATGCCTCTTGCAGCAGGAAACAGGCACGTGCAAGGAAGTAAACACGGGAGAAAGTGGCACAAGACAAGAATGAAGGCAGGCAGGCAGGGGCTGGGAGATGATGGTAGATGCTTTATTCTCTTAATAACAGCAACAGGATGCTGTTGAAAGCACTTGAGGGAGGTGGGGAAGTGCGTATGACATGTTTTGTGTTTGTAAAATTATCACATTGTCTTACCAAACTATACTCCCTATTTATTTTTAAATTTTACTTTAAGTTCTTAGATACATATGCAGGTGTGTTACATAGGTATACATGTGCCATGGGGGTTTGCTGCACCTGTCAACCCATGATCTAGGTTTTAAGCCCTGCATGCATGAAGTATTTGTCCTAATGCTCTCCCTCCTCTTGCCCCCACCCCCCAACAGGCCCCCGTGTGTGTCGTTCCCCTCCCCGTGTCCATGTGATCTCATTGTTCAACTGCCACTTATGAGCGAGAGCATGTGGTGTTTGGTTTTCTGTTCCTCTTTTAGTTTGCTGAGAATGATGGCTTCCAGCTTCATCCATGTCCCTGTAAAGGACAGGAACCCATTCTTTTTTATGGTTGCGTAGTATTCCGTGGTATATACGTGCCACATTTTGTGTATCCAGTGTATCATTGATGGGCACGAGATATCCTCTTAACATGTGCTCCAGCAATTGCACTCTTAGGTATTTATCCAAAGGAGTTGAAAACTTGTGTTCACAGAAAAACCTGCACATGGACATTTATAGAAGCTTTAATCATAATTGCTCAAACTTGGAGGCAACGAAGAAACCAAAATGTTCTTCACTAGGTGAGTGGATAAATAACCTGTGATATATCCAAACAATGGAATATTCTTTAGCACTGAAGGGAAGTGAGCTGTCAAGCCATGAAAAGACACGTAGGAACTTTAAACATGCACGGCTACACAAAAGAGGCCCCTCGGAAGAGACTAAATACTAAAGGACATCCCGAAAAAGGCCAGACTATGGAGTGAAAATGTCCGTGCTTCCCAGGTGTTGGGAAGAGGGAGAGATGATGAGGTGAAACACGGAAATTTTTAGGATTTTAGTGCAACTGCTCTGTACGATGCTATCATGGTGGATACATGTCATGACATATTTGTTCAAACCCATAGAACAAGCACCAAGACGGAGCCCTCATGTAAACTGTGGACTCTGGGTGACAATATGTCAACGTAGGTTCTTCAATTATTACAAATGCTCCTTCTGGGCAGGAGTGTTGTTAGTTGGGGAGGCTGTGCACGTGGGGGAAGGGAAGGCATATAGAAGGTCTCTCTGCACCTTTCCCTCAATTTTTCTGTGAACGTGAAACTGCCTAAAAGATAAAGTGTATTTTTAAAAAATAAAGGAAAAAAAGGAAACAAAAAGTCCTCAGAAAAATCAAAGGAGAAAATGATCACACTGGGTGCTTCAGGTCAAAATGGAAGAACAAGGCCTGTATTTACCATCCCACCTGATGACTTTTTTCTCACTGCTTTTCAGCATTTTTTTGGAGTCTAGTCAGTGCAATAAGGCAAGTTAAAACATATAAAATGCACCCTTATTAGAAAATAAGATTTAAAACTATCTGTATCTGCAGGTGACGTGATCACCCGTGTGGAAAATCTCCTGAAATCACAAAAAGCCACTAAAACTAATAATAATAAATTACTTACTAATAAGTGAGTTTGTGTTTAGCTTGTATCTTGCAAACTTTCCATAAGCAGTATTTATCTCTTTA
The DNA here is from genome assembly GCF_043159975.1 of Macaca nemestrina. Taxonomy (NCBI): domain Eukaryota; kingdom Metazoa; phylum Chordata; class Mammalia; order Primates; family Cercopithecidae; genus Macaca; species Macaca nemestrina. The sequence goes on from NW_027257870.1 coordinate 182,889, forward strand.
TACACTGGCAAAGAAATAATTGGAAATGGAAATTTACAAAGTAATATTAAGACTAAATCTGACAAAAGATGTGTAAGATCTATGCACTGTAAAGCAGGCAGTGATGCTGAGATAAATTAAAGAACTAAATAAATGAAGTGATATACTGTGTTCATGGATCAGCAGGCTCAATATTGTTAAGATGTCAGTTCTGCCCTTGTGGATCAGAGGTTTAATGCAATTCCAATCAAAATCCCAGCATGATTTTATTTTATTTTTTTTCAGTAGAAATGAACTAGCAGATTCCAAAATGTGTCTGGAAATTTAAAGAACCCAAAAGAGCTAAGACAACTTGGAAAAAAAATGGTGGAGGACTTACCTGAACTATCAAAACTGGGTTAATGAAACCTCCTAGAGGGTCTAGTAATAATCTCACAAACATGTTACACCTATACATAGTGGATTTTTGAATCAAGGTTCAAAGACATTAAATTAGAGAAAGGACGATAATGATGATAGAAGGATTAAATACTACAGGCCAAAAAGGGAAAAAAGAGCTCCTGTTAAATATCTTCACATTGTTGGTGTCACTCATGCAATTCAATTCACATTTTGTGTGTCTAAAAGTTGAACAGACTTCTTCATTCTCTTTCCCCAATTCACTCCACAGAGATGCTGATGTCTTTCAGTGGAACTTGGAAGTTTGCTCTTCTTTTTAAAATGACTCTCTTAGATACTGTTTATGCAAGAAGTTGTGGGACTGTAACTTACAAATACTGTTCTAAACCTTGGAATCACACGTTTCCCTTTTTCTCTACTTATCGTTTCTAGTCAGTTTCCCATTTCCTCTTCTTCATATTTACACTGCATTCCTTTTAGTTCAGGCTCTTGTTACCCCACTTGATCTCTTGATGTGGTCACCTGAATGTCCTTCATGTTCCAGCCTCCTGGAATCCTTCCTTCATGACCCTGAAGAACTGCCCTCCAGACCCGCAGGTGTGACCCGGAATCAAGGATCTCAAAGCCGAGTGGGATCTGAGAGGCTATCTAGACCAATCCTCCATTACAGACGTAAACCTTTTGATGACTTCACTTCAGAGCCCAAAATATTTGCACTGCAGGCAGAATCACCTAAATCACTTAATGTGATGTTCAGTCTTCCCGTGGTATCTTCCTCTCTGCATCTCCCTACTTTCGGTCAGCCATTTCTCACTCATGACACCGAACCCTTCATTCACATCACATTATTGTTCTTCTCCACACACACTTGTTTGTTTTCTGCCTGGGTTTTTTGTTACATTCTTCCCTCTACTGGCAATATCATTTTCCAAGATCTGACTACAGAATTTTAACGTATTCCTCAGAATGACTCACATATCACATATTCGACCAAATGGCTGCAGATTCTGTCACTTCCTCTCTTGTCCTATGGCAACCTGGAGAATCTTCTTCTCTTAGCCAATAGGATTTATCATGGTCCTTCTTTATCTTAACAATAGTTTAGCAGGACTGAGAACTGGGAAGTAGATTTTTCTCCCAGGGGTGAGAACTGTCTTAGTTTAGCAGATCTCCCTGGGTCTCCATTCTGGTTGTAGAAAAGCAGCCCATAGGGCATGGTGGGGAGGAGAAGAAGGGGAACTAAGCTGTGTTGCATGAAGATGGACAGTTGTGACCCTTACTCCAGGGTTGGGAGTTGAGGCCCCTAGGAAGGAGAAGCTGTAAGGATGAAGACGAGGCATAAAAAGTGATGCAGGCCGGGTGCGGTGACTCACGCCTGTAATCCCAGCACTTTGGGAAGCCAACGTGGATGGATCACGAAGTCAAGAGTTCAAGACCAGTCTGACCAATATTGTGAACCCCTGTCTCTACCAAAAATACAAAAATTAGCTGGGTGTGGTGGCACATACCTGTAGTCCAGCTACTCGGAAGGCTGAGGCAGGAGAATCACTTGAACCCAGGAGATGGAGGTTGCAGTGAGACAAGATCATGACACTGCACTCCAGCCTGAGTGACAGAGACTTCATCTCAGGAAAAAAAAAAGTGATGCATAGTAACAAGACTGCCCGAGGAGAAGAGGCAATCAGCAACCTTCTCCAGGGTGGGATGGCTGAAGACCCTTTAAGAACAAAGGTGTCTACTTTCCTTCTTTAGGATGCTCTATCGTGATTTAATGAACCCTCCCAATCTACTGTATTCAGTATTTGGCATGAGTCAATTTAGGGGAATTCTAGAAAACATAGCTGGCTGTTATCAGGTTAATGTAGATTGGGAGGTCGGGAAAAACCCCAGGAGACACGTAGGAAGGACAATACGTGAAAACAGAAGAAACTTGGAGTCAGTTCACCCTTCAAACAAAATCCAGTTTCCAGAAGACATTGTGAGGGCTGCTGGGTCTTCCTCACCTGCAGATGGGGGATTCCAGATAATTATTATACTTGAATCTCACAGGATGGGGTGATCACCACCTGCTCTCAAATGGGATGAGTTACAATATCTTCTATCGGGAGGCGGTAAATAAGAGGTTAGGTACACGTCTGTAGTCATCACAATTTTGTCAAGATTGCTATTTTTACTTCCATGTCATAGATGGGGAGCCTGATGCTTGTGGAAATGATTTGCTCAGGGTCTCACCATTAAAAGTGGCAGAGGAAAGATTCCATGTTTTAAAAGCTGCAAACTGAGCTTACTCCCATCCATGCTGTCATACCGACTTTGAGATTTCAATCCTCCTGAAGGCAGGAAACTTATTCCATTTGCTTTTATACCCTCCATAACACTAGTGAGCAAGTTTTGCTCAAAGTAACATGGAATATTTTGCTGACTCAAGGGGAAAAAGTAAGAGACTTAAATGACACCATCACAAGTCAACCTTCAAGGAACAGAGACATTTAGCATTAGCTGTCTCAGTCAAATCAACATAGACATGCACGTTTATCCTTTACATGGCAGTAAGACAGCAAACACAATTGAAAAAATGAGCCAAGTGTAAAAAATGTGTCACAAAGGGATGGATTTAGACAGGAGAGCAGTGAAGTAGGTTATAAAATGGTCAGCATAATCCATTTTAATGAATTATTAGCTGAAACATGCAAAGCATTTAGGATTTCTGGGAGAAGTGTACAAACACACCAAATGTTTGTCTGACATTTTCTTCACTGCTGCCGTCTTTCCACAGGGCTGGAGATGATGTTAACCAACGGCCTTGGGAGGAGAGATTGCAGCTGAGCCCACACCCTCTCCAACTCCTTCAGACTGTTTCTGTTTTTGTAGACTTTACCATTAACAACAAATCCTAAGATTTACTCAATCAGTACAGCAGTCATTGGCCCGAGTTCAAATTTCTGATTCGAAGGAATCTGCACTCTGCCTGCCAGGATCGACTATTAATGGCTTCGTCCATAGAGGAGCTGTGTCTTTGCTCACTATGGAACAGTATTGAGGCTTCGAAAGGGGTATTTTGCTGGTCACCTCCTTGGTCATCCTTCTGCTCACCAAGAGCAGATACTGTTCTCAGCCCCTTACATTTACAAGGTCGTTTAATTCTCACATAGCCCTTTCAGATAGATGCGACTATTACCCCCCTTTTACAGAGGAGGAAACCGAGAGGCAGAGGACATAGGTGAATTGTCCCAGATCACAGAGCTGGCTATGGAGCTGGGACTTGCACCCGGCCAGCCTGGCTCCAGAGTTCACTGCCCTCCTCCTGTACAGCACGTGTGACCTGCAGTAATCACCGCCCAAACAGGCAGGCACTGTGGATAGCCAAGCACACCTCTTCCGACTTCAGCACGGAGGACGGTTCGTTTTCATTCTGGTGTTCAGCTCAGGACTGTTTTTATCACAAGGACGCACCACCCAGAAAGCTCAGTCATGTGCTGTTACCTTCTACGGTCATGGTTTTCTACTTTTTGGCCCCATTTTCCTGAGGACTTGGCCTGCTGGGACGTGAATGATGCGTTACTACTGTAGAGACAGAGGTTCAGGTCTAGTGGCACAAACAGCGACGGACCCCATGGAAATGCGGGCGTGGCCCCTCCATCCCAACAGCCTGCATGGCTGCTCCATTCTGCTCCCATCACACACATCCCCACACAGCCAAGCCCCTTCTCCTTTCCCCCACTGGATTCATCAAATCAAACCTCGCTGTCCTTGGAAAATGTACCATTAATTTACTTACTGCCCAGTAAAAAAGCACACTTCCAGTTAACATGACACCCCCGCTACGATAGAACAGCCCTAATTCAAACATGACGCAGAGGAACAGAGGGAGGAGGGGTCTAGGACCATCCTGGAATCGGCAGCTGTTTTCTGGGGGAAAGCCTCTGTCCCCCCTGAGCCCGACACTTGTGCCACACTATCCCCATGGTGTCTGAAAGCTCCATGAAGACAGGCTCACTCTGACCCCTTCACACCCACAACGCCAAAGAGGAGCAGGTGTTCAGGAAAAGTCTCCTGCTAGTGCTGAAGACAGGAATGATTCCTCGTGGTGCCCAGAATGTCAGGAGAAAAGGCACCATGTGGACACCTTCCAGGTGAATTCTGGAATGACTCTGCCGAATGCCAGTCATCCTTTTTCAGAACAAAACCAATACCGGAAAACATGTGTCGCCAGCAGAGAGATGGTCCTTTTGACGGCTTACAAACACACCTACGTTACGCTGAATTTATCTCAAGCCACCCTCTCTGTGCTAATGTAAAAAGTCTCCTTTATTAACCAGTAGCCTTTTTCATCTGGTGCTTTTTAACAAGCAAGACGGTCCTGTAACACTCAGGCATTGTTGAAAACGTCAAATGGAAGCCTAGAATCCTCTTCCGTGCAGCTTCACTGCAAAGTATTTTGACGTGAGCCAAATCGTGCTATTCCTACATCTCCACAGGAAACTCAAGGCTTCATCAAGGAAACGCAGCATCATTTCTGCTAGTTACAGAAATTGGTGGGGGGGGGGGATGGGGTTGAGGGAACATTACATAGAAAGCAACCCCGATAATCACCTGCATGAGAGCCACACTGGCTGGCAAGCCCCGGTCTGCTCAGTCTCTGCACAATCACAGACTTGAGACCTGGAGGGCAGACACCTGGCACTGCTGACCACCCCAAGGTCATGGCCTCTGCCCCTTCTCTGCTGCTCATCAGTTCCAAGCTTCTGGCAACACTGCCTGCTGCCCCCACTGCCTCATCGACTCTTCATGAAAAGCAAATGTTGCCAGGATAGCTTATGAGTACATTTGCCAGGAAAGCAGCTCCGATTGACACTGAAACCCCCTTCTCACACCCCTGGCAGCTCCCTTGCCCCCGATGTGTACATGCTTGCAGCTCTGACCTTGCTCAGTGTCCACACAGGCTCTGTCCCCTGGAGAGCCAAAGGCAGACTCAATGTTGAGTCAGAAATACACAAAGAGGGTGAAGGTTACGAACTGCCTGCCTGCCCCCCAAAACACAGGTTGAAATCCTCACCCTCAATGTGATGCTGTTAGGAGGTCTTTGGGAGGTGATGAGTTCCCGAGGCTGGAGGCCCTTGAATGGGATTTGTGCCTCAGAAAGGGGCCCAGCAAATCCCTCACCCTCCCATTGTGTCAGGGCCAGAGAGAAGGTGTGTGCCAACTAGGAAGGAGCCCACACCAGAATCCACCCGTGCGGCACCCTGATCCTGCCTTCCAGCCGCTAGAACTGTGAGAAACAAATTCCTGTTGTTCATAAGCCACTCAGTCAATGATGTTTCATTACAGCAGCCTGAGCTGCCTGAGATGACGATGCTCACTGCCCTACAGAAACGGCTACTCCCCTCTCCCAGAAAGAGGGGTTTAATTAAAATCCCTGTCTCTCCTCGCGGCCACCACAGATCTCACTCCCCCCACCCTGTAAGCCAGCAATTGTTAGGATTAAACGAAACAGAGGATTGTTTTAGACCAGCCCCTCCATATCGATCTGAAGCCTATAACTTTGCCCACTTCCACGGTGGCCGTGTCACTGCATTGCCCATGTCAGCTGTGTGTCTGCACTGGGTCCCAGGCTCTGCACAGACTCTTCTAGCTGCCCATCCAGCACAGCCATTTCCCCTTCTGCTTTGGAGGCTGTCCTTTGATATCGAACTCCCACCTTTCTGCAACCCAAGGCCTTCTGATCCAGACATTCGGGGTGAGCTCAGCCATGTACTGGAGTCCTTGACTCAGGTAACCCAGGCCCAAGGCGTTGGCACCAACGATCTACTGGCTGTGGGGTCTGCACAGCCACTAGCTGTCCCAGCCACACCAGGGCCTGGGAGGGGAGGCAGAGGAACCTGTGAAGCTGCCAACAGCCATACGGGGACAGGGGCCCCTGGGATGAGGAGGATGCCATGGAAGGAAATTCAGAGAGAGAAAGAGCCCCAAGGCTGGACGGGTCATGCCCAAAGCCTACACTGCTGAATTTTCCAGGTTTCTGAACTCAATCGCTGACCCACACAGCACATGTTTCCTGAGTGCTGACCCCGCGTGCCATTGGATACGGCAATAAAGTAGGAACCCCACCCACCCCTTCCCCGACACATACACAGGCCTGGGCACCCAGTTGGCACCGTGAGCTAGGGAAGGGGGCCATTTCAGACGGACAGTGGGTGCAGCCTTGCCAAAGCCCAGCAGTCACCTGCACTGCCACAGCCAGGCTGAGTCCAGATCAGCCGCACAGAAACCTGACCCTCTCAAGGGCATGCCTGAGCTCATTAGGGACAGACACCGTCTCCTGCTGATCTCCAACACTTTCTCTGCATGTCTAGTTACATACGGACGACGCAGTCTCGGAAGCACAGCTGTGACTCTGGAGACAGATCCCAGGCCTCCCCCTGCTCCTCTCCGTGGTGCCATTGATGGGGAGGGGCCGGTATGGCCGCGAGGCCGCATACCCACAGCCACCATGCCACGGAGACACGGGCCTTCGACGGTTACTTCTGCCAAAGGAACCCTGCTGCGTCTTGGAGCACACCATGGTGGGCGGGAAGCTCCACCCGGAGAAACAGCGATGCTTCTCCCCAGAGCCAACGGAGGGCACTCCCCGCCCTGCATGCAGCAGATTACTTACATTCTGGAAAACATCTGAGTTAGTGGGGAACAGTAAAATGAAAAGGTCACGTTAGAAAGTTTAGAAGGTTGTGTGGAGTCTCAGGACGTCTAAAGATTTCTGAACCAAGGCTGCTGCGGTCAACGAGCTTACAGGGAAAGTTTCCACACGGGCCTTCAACAAGCAACGCTCAGCAGGGAGGAGCCACGTTCTGGGCAGAATCTCAGAACCAGAACATCGGACACCACAAAGTCACATCAGAGCCAACAGCAACTGAAATACAGCGCTCTCCTAAGATGTGTGCGTCACCTGCAGAAAGTCACCACACATTAAGACGGGGGAAGAAAAGGATAAGGTTAGAAACAAATTTGAAATTATTTCTGCATACATAAAATTTCTACATCCACTGGCTTTCTTTCTGGGAGTAACAACTTTTACATGAGATGCACATCCCCGTTGGAAGGAGTTTGGGTTTTCCGTGGGCAGAGACAAGGGCTCTCCAAGAAATGTGAACCTTTTCTCACTCACTGAGCTGCGTGCCCTGAGGCCGTCCTGGCCTGTCTGAGCACGTCCCTGGCTCTGCCTCCAGCCAGCTCCTTCCAGCACTCACCCCGCTTCTCCCAGAGCCTGCACTGGCGCAGGATCTCCTCTTCTGCTGCTGTCAATCTTCCACTTTAGGGCAAATAAGTTGGAAACTAGAAAGTTATAAGACCCCTTAGCTTTTTAAAAATTTGTCTTCTCAGAAAACAAAGAATACTAATTCTACTTCCACGGTTTAACATGTTGCCCCCATCTGCATATTCATGGATATGTGTTTTTATATATATTTTAATCAGTACTTATAAAAGCATGCACTGTTGGCTACGTTCAGTTCAATTACATTTGATGTAAGAAGTTTTAGTTTCAGTGAATTCAGGCAATCAAAATTTAAGCCCTCTGACATCTATTAATCAAATGGAAAAATGACAGGTAGATATCACAAAAATCAAGAGAAGTGTTTAATATAAATCCTGGACTTTTAGATATTTCCACAAATGTAATGTATACATTAGTACACGACCTTGAGCATTTTCACAACTCTTTGAACTAAAATTCTGCTCTTAACTTTTACTGGTAGATCGACATCCATATGTGATTATAAGCAGCTCAAACATCAGCTCTTAAAAACAACCAGAAATGCTGTGGGCAAATCCCACCGAGCAGCAAATAACGGAACTGCACCCAACAACCCAGGTACCTCCCCTGAGGCATCTGGAACTTGAGGATTACGAGCAGCCTTTGGTTTCTGAGGCACCCGAGAGTGGGGACTCCAACTCCCCAAGTCTAGGAAGGCCTCAGCGATAAGGAAAACTGGTCAAAAAGTCATCCCTGCCGGCCCCCTGCCATGGGCTACCCCCTGCCGGCCCTCAGCCACGTGCTTACAGATCTCACTTCCTCTCTGTCCCGCAAAGCCTGACTCCTGATTCCAGCCCTGCTGCTTACTGGGATGTGGCCATGGACGTCAACTGCACCTGCAAGGGGAGAAGCCTGTCAGGATACAGGATCCTGGCCATCCTGGCAGCGCTCAAGCTGATACTGTAACTTGGTAGCGAGTTACTTAATGCAAAGGTTTAACTTTGAAAAATTTAGATGTGTGTATTCTAACGGAAATTCTGAATGTAGAACACAGGCCACACCCTCACACAGATGTTGTCTGGCCAGCACTCTTTTGTCTTTTCAATAGACATTTTTAAAAGCAGTTTTTGGTTCATAGCAAAATCAAGAGGAAAGTACAGAGAGTCCTCACCTATCTCCTTTCCCAGCACAGGCACAGCCTCCATCATTCTCCTGCCCTCACCAGACCAGCATGTCTCTACGACCGACAGATCCGCATCAACACGGCACCACCACCCACAGTCCACAGCTCACACGAGGACTCGGCCTGCTGCTGCTCACTCTGTGGGTTTCACAGACGTGGAACGGCATGCATCCCCCATGAAAGCCCCACCTGGAGTTGTTTCCCACCTTCCATATCCCCTATGCTCCTCCCATTCATCTCTCCCTTCCCCAGCCCCTGGCAGCCACTGACTGACTGACTGTCTCCATAGCTTTGCCTTTTCCAGACTGTGCTGTGGTTGGACTCAGACAGCAGGCAGCCTTTCCAGATTGGAGTCTCACTTAGCAACATGCATTAAAGATCCTTCCTTGTCTTCATGGCTTAGGGGTCCAGTTCTTTTTAGTGCTGAATAATATCCCAGTATCTGACATACCACAGTTTATCCATTCACCTGCTGAAGGGCATCTTGGTTGCTTTCTAGTTTTGGCAATTATAAAGCTGCTGTCAACGTCTGTGTGCACATTTCCGCATGGAAGTAAACTTTCAGCTCCTCCGAGTAAACGGCCAGGACTGTGATTGCTCCTGTGGTCGGAGAGCTTAGTTCCATGGAAAACCGCCATGCTGCCTCCCACAGGAGCTGCCCCACTTCCTCCAGCGATGAGTGAGGGTCCTGATGCCCACACACCCACCAGCACGTGGTGGTGTCGGAGTTCAGGTTTTGGCCAGGCCGATGGGTGCACAGTGACGCCTCGCCCTATGACATAAGACGCGGGCCATCTTTCCACGTGTAGATTTGCCATCTGTGTATCTTCTTTGTTGGGGTATCTGTCCAGGTCTTTGGTCCATTTTTAATCAGGTTGTTCATTTTCTTGTTGAGTTTTGAGAGTTCCTTGCACGGTTTGGATAACAGCCTTTCTCAGATGAGTCTTTTACAGATGCGTTCTCCCCGTCTGTGGCCTGCCCTCTCATGCTCCTGAGACACTATGTTTTATATTTTGAAAAACACTTTAGACAGAAGATGGACCTCCCAGCCCACCACGGTTCTCAGTTTGGCCGTGGTCACCACCCTCCCAGCCCTGGTTCCCACCTTTCCACGATCTGCTGGTCCTATGGGTGTCAACCCATACTAAGTCCCTAACATATCTCCAATGATGGCAACGTCAAAGCTGGCAGTTTGCAGGTAGAAAGGAGCTGATGGAGGCCGGAGCAGAGTGTGAAGGCCAGCGGATTCATCCCTCGGGGACCGGCTGGCCTCTCAGATATCTCCCTGGGTCACCTCCCAAATGAAGTACCTGCTTTGGCCGTGAGCAGGAAGCAGGACCTGGCCCAGATCTCAGCATATTTGACCTGGCACGGCATTTACAGGTGAGCCTCCATAACCGGAAACTCGACTCTCTGGGGAGAATGCATTTTCATTATCAAGGCTTTTAGGCTTTTAATTAAGAAACCAAAGAGCAGTGACTGGAGTGAGGATGCAGGGACTCTGGGTGACCCACACGCTCGTTTCCACCTGGCACGAAGGACCCTGGAGTGAGGGTGCAGTGCCTGCTCTGAGTCACCAGCACACTCATCATTTCTACATAAAGAACCCTGTGAGCCTGTCCCAGGACTTTTTAGCCTAGACCTAAAAATTCACAGCTCAGGAAACCTTCATCATTTTAGGAACCTGAGGGGTGGGCCAGGGGGATCTCACAGAGTGAGGTGCTGTCTATGGGGTCAGCAAAGTGCAGCTGGGGCTTCCCGCAAGCACTTCAGGGAGGCCGTGCACTGGCCCGAGGCTGGTTCCGCCTCCTATCCTCGGTTCTCATGCCCAGCCGTGAGGAGAGCCCCCCGCTTCAGGAGCGGTCCCTGGCTCCAGGCCCTAACGTCCATGTCCAGGCCCCTGGTAGGGCAGCTTCTATCCCAGGGAGGCTGGGACTGGAGACAGCCTGGAGCTCTAGGCAATCCTGGCAACCACATGCTTCCCGAAGAGGCTGCAGACAAACTCCTGCTTCCAAAACCTGGCACGAGCTGTGTGAGGCCTGGAACGCGGGAGGCGCGATTACCCTCTCATGGTTATCAAGTCAAGTCATAGTCTCTTAGACCTAAGTGTGACTGGAAGTATACACATTATGGAAGTGTATATAAATGTGAATACAGATATGCTTATTTTCCTTTTATATACCTTACATATATGTGTATACGTGCATATGTATAAAACATGGAAGAAAAAACTATACTTAAGATTTCAAATCTCAGTCACAAAGGTCTCAGAAGCAAATTATTATTCTTAAATTCTAAACAAAGATGTAACATTTTACATTCTTACAAACAAAACGTTCTCTATTAGCATTTTATTTTAAAAACTGAGAATGCATTGCACTCTCTCAATTTCGATTTTTAACTCAGCTCACAAAGGCCCCTGTAGAAAGGCCTCCGTACCGCGGCAAGGATGGCGGTGGTCACACCTGTGGCCATTTATCCTCTCTACATCTAGCTCCTCTCCCTGAGGCAACACACCTCCGAAGTCACAGCCTGGCCTCCCATCTCTCCCCCGTCCCGGGCGTTTTGGCATGTTGCTCTGCTGCACACACCTCAGCAAATACTGCTGATTAGCCAGAATCGCCCAGAAATCTCTTAACCTTGATTCTGGCTGCTTTTGTAATTTGTAATATCTGTACTTCTGGTGTGATTTGAGAAACAACACATTTTAAAATTAGAGAAGATGTGGTTTTTATTCTCTCCTTTCTACTTGCAACCTTGAAAATTCAAGTAGCAGCAAGGGTTTGTTGAAAGTAACTTCCACCAAATAGAACCTATTACAAAGGTATTAGAGAGTGTCAAATAACCACATAGATGTAAAATAGGCATGCAGACACAGATATAAAATCCAATGGTTAAACCAAATTGAGAAATGCTTGCCAGTTTGATAGGACTTCTAAAACTTGACATAAATGTTGGCTGAGGGATACAAGATGCTATGAGATGAGTGAGATGCTTGGCCTAGAACCACAGGCTCTCTCCTCTTTACAGCAGAAAATCCATAAGGAAGTCAAATCTGAAAGAACCAGGTACCATTGAACGGCATACTCAGCCATCCTTCCCCATTCCTGGGCCAGCTGCGGTGAGTGCAGCCAGTCGTTCACCAACATCCATCATCCATCCTCCAGGCCATGGCTACACTTTACTCCCAGGCTCCCTGTCATTATGTAGATTAGGTAAATCAGGGCCACTCTCACCTTAAGCCTCCCCCGCCAGCATGGCAATCACCCATTCCCAACCACGGCAAGGACAGCCGTGTCCCTGGGAACGCAGAGCAGGGGTCGGGAAGAAACCTGGATCTCCGAATACCTCATGGAGCAGTCACCAGCCTGGAACATCCTCCCTGACAGGTTTGCAAGACAGAAAAACTCCTTGGTTCCTCAAGCTACAATACTGCAGAGTCTCAGGTCACAGCATCCTTACCTACCCTTGTCAGGAACCGTTCATGCTCATCAAGACATGAGAACAAAACTGCAGTGGCACAGTCACACTCAATGCAGACCACCTGCTGCTCACATTCATCGTATTAACACCAAAAGGCCACCGTGGTGGATATCCTGGATGTGGACACTCGGCGGCTTTTTGCTGGAGATGTGCTTTGTGCATTTATCGCACAACCATCTTGGCGTCAGGAGGGGCTGTGCAGATGGCAGCTGTGCACGTCACAGGGAGTCTCAACTCGCTGGACTCTCAGCCAGCTCCCACTATCAGTGCCCGCAGAGTCCTCTCCTCCGGGAGCACGTGCTTGGACGCCACAGTGGCCTGTGGATCCACACAACAGCACTGTGTGCCCCAGGAGCTTAGAAAGTACCACTGCATCAATGCCTCCACAGGTGAGGCCGGGGGCAGAAGCCAACCTCAAGCAGTTACGGTCCTCCGTGGGGCTGGTGTCCAGGCAGGAAGGCGGCTCAGCGGCTCTCCTCTCACTGTGGAACTTCCTAGGTCCCCACATGAACAGAACCTAAATAACACGCAACGAACAACAGGAACGAGAACACGACCAACAGCTTCTGAGATGAGCAAGCTGGGCTGATCATGAGACACCTGACGGGGACGGTGCCAGAGCCCTTCCCAGTGACCTGTGTGGACAGCGCTGCCAGCATCTCCCTAAAACCAGCCCAAGTCAAGTTAGACTTGAGGCTTTCCAGGACTGGGTAGATCCATTCAATCCCACAGTCTGAACCTTCCAGGCCGTGTCTCATGGCCCTCATCTCACATATGGGAACCCGGACGCTGCACCATAGACGTGGCCCCAAGCCCTCGTTCCTTCTTCAACACCACACACCAGCACAGTGAACACTTAGGATCTGGGCATTCACATAAAATACTGCTTAACTAAAACTTCTGATTTAGAATATGTTTAATTCCTACTCACAGAGCTGAAAGTGTTTTGTCCTAGAAGGCGGTAGCTGTAACTAAGCATGAGAGAAGAAGGGATCAGAGTGGTGCCAAGTATTAAATATTCCTCTAAATCTATTCACCAGGTTGCCATGCTATTGTCACCTGCTTCATTTTCTGTCCTTAAAAGACAAAATAGTTACTTTTCAAAATAGACAACCTGTTTTACTGATGCTTAGCTATAAAGTAGCGAGCTACGTATCCAAAAGGGAGATATGGGAAAACAGAAAATGTCCACAAGCGATCGGGGTTGGGGGGCAGTTGCAGCAGCACCTGGCTCTGTTGCGCTGTGAGCCAGCCACGTGGGCTGGACAGCTCACTTAGCCACTGAAATTACATCGTCTAAGATTTTGTTTCAGTTACTTGGATAAATTCTCCCTCTTGCTATGAAGAGTAAGGTTTGTTTTTTTTGTTTTGTTTTTTTTTTTTTTTTTGACTTGGAGTCTCGCTGTGTCACCCAGTCCAGAGTGCAGTATTACAATCATGGCTCATCGCGGCCTTGACCTTCTGCCTCAAGCAATCCTCCTGCCTCAACCTTCCAAGTAGTTGGGACCCAAAGGCGAGTTTGATTTCTTTGCTAACGAATTCCTAATTCACCTCGCAGTGGGCCTGTCAAGGCCATATGCCCGGACATCCACCTTGCCGACCGTCCATGTGGTCTCTAAGGTGGATGCCCTCCTGTTGCCTGGGCTCTGCACGCAATACTGAGTCTCCAAGTCTGCCGCTGTATAAGGGACTGACAGCCCCAAGCGTCTCGACGCGCCACCTTGAGCCGGGCTTTATTCCACAGGGCGACTCTGCTTCCCGTGATGAGATGCAGCACGTGAGCACAGATCAAAGGGTATCAGCAACTAACCCATTCCCCTGGTACTAAGCAGAGGACCAAGAGTTTAGTTCCTTACTTATTTGCTACGGGCTTGATTCAAAACAGCTTTCTGGAATCCTGGGGACAGACACCTCTAACTGGTGAGAATTCTGGCTTTATTAACGGAAGGACCACCTAAAGCCCATTTTGTAACTGCTGTTCTCATCAGAATTTGAGGCCAAAGGGAAAAATAAAAGGGGGGCTAAGATCGTGACCCCCCAGTTTGCACAAGGCCAACCAGCCTGCTTGAGGGGGTAAAAGGAATAGGATTTTTAAACTGCTGAGTTTTAAAAACGTGGCTGTAGGCTGGGCGCACTGGCTCACGTCTATAAGCCCAGCACTTTGGGAGGCCGAGGTGGGAGGATTGCTTGAGGCCAGGAGTTCAAGACTGGCTTGAGTAACACAGCAATACCCTATCTCTTTAAAAAGAAAAAAAAAAGTTATTAAAATAGTAATAAAAAGGTTAATACAATAAATTACTATGTCAACATGGCACCCCCTGCTGTCAGACGAGGTGCAATCTCTGTGGCTGTGAGGTCCGGAGAGAAATGTAACCGGCATCATAGGGAAGGTGGACCCCAAAGCCCCACAACATTACTCCTGTACAGTGTGTTAACCAGCATGAAGTCTCCACAATCAGAAGCCTGGTTTAGAGGAACGCTGCCCACTGGACCTGGGTGGACTCCAGATGCCGGTCGACCAGACAGCCCCACCCTGGGACCCTGCCGGCAGCCCCGACTGGACAGAATGGCCTGATGAGTGTCCTTTCCTGCCACAGGCTGCAGACCCTGAGCCAGTCCTGGCTGTGACTGAGGCTGCGCATAAACGTATGCGCCCAACAGCTCACCTTTGTACATGACACGCCCAGTCCACCTCATTTCAAATGTTACACTTGCCCCAAGGCGAACATGGATGTTACAGGTTAACTCACTGCATGTGTGCTAGACTTTCCCTGTAAGTGTTCAGACATTGTACGAACCGGATGAACAAACCCCACTTTCCCTGTAAACGTTCAGACATTCCTTGAGCCCGATGAACACACACAGCCAACAAACCCCGGAACGTGTAATGCCGCGGCCTCCTCTCCTCCTGAGGGGCGTGTGCTTACAGCTCCCCCAAGACCACATTTCCCAAAGCACAGAGTGTTACTCTGAAAATAAAACCTCCTTTTTCCTTCCTCTGTACATCTCGTGGTCGTGTTAACAACTATTGCTACAAATGCAGAGAAACGGGGTATCATCCGTGCTGGTCACCGAATTCCTAGCACCAAAGCTTCAAGGCCCCCCAGTCTGAAGGAAGCTTCTATCACCCTAAAGCCAACTCTGGAGACGAAGGCCAAGCTGGGGAAAGGCTGTGTCTCTGCAAATCCACGCCACGGGGCCCTCTGCAGTTGTGTGTAAGGAACTCTTGGTCTGTCCTGGGGTTTGGGGAAATCAGGATGCAAGCAGATACCGTACGCTCTGCCACGGGACCGTGAAGTCTGCGGAACCTCAGAGGAACACGGAGACAAACGGTGGCACGATTCTCACAGGCCGAGCCTCGATGGGCGCCCGTGTCAAGAACACAGACACGCCGGGAGGGGCAGCCGATGCAGGCAACGCCTGCAACTCCAGCAAGCAACAGCGTCTGAGTGTGGGGGTCTCTGGCCAGGCTCCACCACAACTGCCATATTCTGTGACAAAATTTTAAAGATAGGTTTTAACTAGTTATAACTCTAACTTGTTTTACACATAAACAGAACACAGGGTACCAACAGGCTCCAAAATTCTTTGCCTAGAACCAAGTCTAGAATGCAGATGGATGCTGCTCCGAGTGTGAGGAGTCCCCTTGTAGTGCCATAAATCCTAGATCTAGGTGACTAAGTGCTCTTCCTAAACCAGACGGCACCATGAGGCTCTGAGGGCACCCTCTGTCCCCAGGCCAGTCCATCAGGCCCTGCAGAAGCTTCTAGAGTAAGAGCCTGTGGATTTGTATTGGACGGATGTAAACCAGGCAAAGTCACAGGGGCTCGTCCTGGAAGCCTATCCATTTACCCACTCATGCCGTGGAGAGCCCTGCCCCCAACTCCACACCCGCAATCACGCTCAACCACAAGAACTGGCTTCTAGGCCCTCAAGCTACTCCCTCTCGACCCCGGACAGACGCTTCTCAAACCATGAGACCCAGAGTGGTCTTAACAGGTGGTCCCAGCAGAACTGGCCACTGCATTAATTGATATTTTGTGTGTGTGGGGGTGGTTGTTCTTCTGTCACTCAGGCACAGTGCACCATAAGTACAGTGGTGCTATCATGGTTCACTGCAGCCTCAACCTGCCAGGCTTGGGTCATCCTCCAGCCTTACCTTCCCGAGTAGCTGGGACCACAGGTGTACATCACCTGTCCTATTTAATTTTTTGTAGAGTCAGGGTCTTGCTATGTTGCCCAGGCTGGTCTTGAATTCCTGGGCTCAAAAGTGAACTGCCCAACTCAGCCTCCCAAGGTGCTGGGATGACAGGTGTGAGCCACTATGCCCAGCCTAGAATTGGTTTTTCTTAAACCTGAGTTTGACACATGAACCCCACTTACATAGATATCAGCACACTCTCACAGCTCGAGAGTTTTCCTGAATCTCGATTCTGTCCGTTCAAGGTCAATATCTAAGAAAGGGTCAGAACTGACCCTCCCTCCGTGAAGCCTAAGAGCAAATGCAGCAGCATCTCAGTGTATGAGGAGACAAAGTAAGAAGGGTGGAAAATACACACTGAAATTCTAGTGCTAGAATCATAATCACCAACACTTTAAGAGGGAATCTGCTTTCCAAAATATGTAGCTGCTGGATTAACTTCAAAGTCACCAGATTCCACAGGCAGTAGCTCACAGGGGCACAGCTTTCTAACGCCGCACAGCCCGGGACAGCGTAACAGCCTCAGGGCAAAGCAAACTAAACAAAGGCTTGGTTCTCTCAAGGACGAAGGTGCTCAAGTGTTTCCAAATATTCTTCTTCTTCTAAGTAAGTTAGATGCCTCCTACAACACTGTTTAGAGTGCCAGTGTATTCAGAAACATGAAGTTGAAAATACATCTCAGGACCCCAAAATCACTACGCTAAAGGGACGTCAAGGTGAGGAAGAGCTTAGACCAAACCTACCTCCCATGCTCTTCCTAACAGAGACAGCTACTGGGGGTGGGGGGAAAAGCCACGTACCTCCCTCACAACCGATCCACAAGGAAATTCCTCATGGACAGAGGACAGAACTCAAAGTCACCATCTGCACACGGAGATAAATGCGGATCTGACTGCTTCCTCTGGAAAGATGCACCAGAAATGCATTTGTCTGATCTACCTGTGACCTGGAAATCCCTCCCCGCTTCGAGCCGTCCATCCTTCCTAGACTGAACCAACGTACGTCTCACAGGTATTGATGTCTCACGTCTCCCTAAAATGTGTAAGACCAAGTTGTGCCCCAAACACCTTGGACACATGTCCAGGACCTCCTGAGGCTGCCGCAGTGTGTCCTCAACCCCTCCTAAGGCTGTGTCTATAACCTTGGGAAAATGAACTCTCTATGGATCGAGGACTGTCGCAGAGATCCTTCTGGTTTACAGGAAGCATTCTCTCCTGCGAGTATATCAATGAAATCATGTGGAATTACAAAATGCCACTTTAGTAAAAGCCAAAGGAATTAGGGTTCTATGTGCTTCAAAAAAAAAAAAAAAGTAACGTTCTATTTGTCAATGGACCATGAAGCCCACACCCCCTTTTGCAGTGAAGATGTCAAACGGGACGAGAGGCCCCTCCTGCGGATGCTACCCTCTGACCCCACTTCCCAGAGTCCAGTTTCCTGCTGCTCAGGGAACAGCAACCCCAGCTTCACGAGGCTCAGGCCTCCCAACCCAACTCCCACCCATGCTGGAGAATCACCCCAGGGACTAGCTAAGTGGCAGGTGCAACTCTCACCTCACCCCCTTAAAGGGGAAAAGGCACCTTCCCGCTCCTCTTCCTGCTGGTGGGAACAGGGGCAGGAGCTGGAGGATCAGGAGTCGGGCGGCAGAACGGAAGCAGCCTGGGTCCCTGCTAGTCAGAGTTGGCAAATGCCAACCATCCCCGACATTCACTTTGCAAATAAATCCTTCTCTTTTGTCAGGTCCCTGGTTATAAGTTTGCACCCATAACTTAAAAAGAAAAAAAAAAAACTCAGATAAAAAATCGGTGTTTGGCTGACAATATTTCAATTATCTTGGGGCCTTGGGTCAAATGATGGCAAAACAGGAAACTGAACGCTGTTATTCAGGAAACTACCTTCCAGCGCCGTCTACCCTCCCAGGCTGTCACCTTATGGTTGTTTGTCTGCTAGATGATTAACAATAACTGCTCTGAAAACCTAGGTGTACAGAACAGACAAGAAGTCAGCTTGGGTTGAGGGGAAGCAGGATAAGACCCCCTTCCCCGCAGGATGGTGGAAGAGGAGGAACCTTCAGCACCTGGGTTTTCAGGATGCTGGATCTCTGAGAGCATCTCTCACAGCTCAAGTACAGCCAGACCCTCCTCTGACACAGCCTGTTCAGACGAAGGTGGCACCTGCCCTAGAGACCCACAGCCCTGTGCGGGGCTCAGCTGGAGCTGAACTTGCCTCCCTTGGTAAGAGTCAGGGCCAGGGGTGGGGAGAGGAGAGAAGCAGCAGGCCTGAGGGCCACTGTGGAAACTCCATGCCACGCTAACTCTCGTCTGATGTGCTCCGGCCAAAGCCACGCTTCTCGGAGGGAGTTTCCCTTCACACATCCGGAAATCATCAACATCTAGTCTCCCCACAGAACAGATCCTTCCCTAGGAGGCAGACGCTTGGCTGTAACACGGGGTAATGAGGGGCGCGCCTTCGTGCCCACTCTGTAGTGTTTCCTGTTACCTATTTTACCTTAAGCTACAAATGATTCCCGTTTACATGAGACACAGTGACACAGACAGCAAAACACATGAGATTCAGTGTGATCCCACACCCGTCACTGCTGACCTCAAGTGCTTCGTTCGTTTTGCTTCTAGAGTTTGTATTCTCTCCCCGGGTTCCAGGCCTGTGGATTCAACCAACCATAGATCAACATATTTTTTAATGTGTTTGTACTAAGCGTTCAGACTTTATTATTCATTAAACAATTACTCGCATGGTATGTCCATGGTATAGCTGTTACGAGCAACCCTGACATGACTGTCTGCAGGAGGAAGTGCATATGTCATATGCAAACACGATGCCATTTTATTGCAGGGACCTCAACGGCCAAAGACCTTGGATTCCATAGGCAGTCCTGCAGCCCACCCCCATGGGCACTGTGGAATGGCTATAATAGAAAATATGGAGGTTTTAAACAGTTATGTACTAAATCTAATCTTTTGTTAAGAAATTAATGTGTATCACTTGTATTATTTGGAAGTCCTTCCTGGCCCAGAGACTTGACATGTTCTTATCTTTTTGTCCACGGATCTAGCCATTCCAGTAAGCTTGTTGAACACAAATCAATTTTACAATTAAATTCTTACAAGAATCACACTCAATCTGTAAGCTGCTTTGGTTTTTAAAGTGAAATAACCAATAGTTTTGCCAACCTGCTATATCATAGAATAACAGGATAAAGCAGCCCCATGGCATGCAAAAACATGGGGTTTCAAAGCTAACCAGTATAAAACACGTTACAAACCCCTAAATATGAAAACGTTTTACACCAAAACAGATATTCCAGAAAAAAACAAGATGTTCAAAAAAGCCCTTTGCAGAAAAGCACTTTCCCCTTCATTTTTCACACGGTTTCCTGAAGCTTGTGTTTGGTGATGACCATGAACCAGAAGTAGCGTCCGCTGCAACTACTGTTACAGCAACACAGAATATTAAGGGGAAAAAAAAAAAAAAAAAAAAGGCCGGGCGCGGTGGCTCAAGCCTGTAATCCCAGCACTTTGGGGGGCCAAGACGGGCGGATCACGAGGTCAGGAGATCGAGACCATCCTGGCTAACACGGTGAAACCCCATCTCTACTTAAAAAAAAAAAAAAAAAAAAAAAAAAAAACAACAACAACAAAAAAAAAAACCTAACCGGGCGAGGTGGCGGGCGCCTGTAGTCCCAGCTACTCGGGAGGCTGAGGCAGGAGAATGGCGTAAACCCAGGAGGCGGAGCTTGCAGTGAGCTGAGATCCGGCCACTGCACCCCAGCCTGGGCGACAGAGCGAGACTCCCTCTCAAAAAAAAAAGAAAAAAGGACACAGCATATTTCCTACTGATGAGAACAGGTAGAGTGTTATAAAATGAGTGTGTCCTAAAGTCAACAATGTTCAAATTCTAGGTCTCCCACAGACACTAGACGGTAACCGCCAAAGCTTATGTACCTGGCAACGTTCAAGGAGACCAAGTTCAGAGCTGTCACAATGCAGCACCATCCTCACGCGATTATCTCAGGCAGGTTTGAGGGCAAGTGCCCCCGTCACAGTGGGGAAGCTGCCCAGCCCAGCACTTCCTGAGATCACAGACCTTCGCCTTCCCACGTCTTCAATAGTTCCTTTACACCGGGAACCACACAACAAAACCTAAAACACTTCCTCAAATCTCAAGACAGTCTTTAGAGCTCTTTTCCTTGCCCCTTCTCTTACTGAAAAAGCTTATTTTGTAAGCAACCTGTAGTGCTTACCAGAGCTGGGGCGGGAGGAGAGCTAGTGTTTGGTAGACCGAGTTTCAAGCGTGGGGAGACCAGAAAGTTCTGGAGATGGATGGCGGTGATCGCAGCACGACAGTGTGAACACACTTAATGCCACAAAACCATACACTTAAAAATAGAGTGCTGTGTAACTTTACCACAATCAAAAAACTGAGAAAAGTCATCTATAATTACTGTCTCCAATATCTTCCATCCTGTAAGTTACATTTGCTTTCAGAAATCCTCAGAGCAATCATGAAAAACTAATACCCTGTCGTCTCTGAAACGCAAAGTCGTTCAAGGGCTTTGGTTATAGGAAAGTAGCTGGAAAGCAAAGCGTCCGTTAGGCACAGCAGCCGTGATAGGACAAACACACGGTAGGAAGGTGGTGGTCATGCTACACACAGATGGGAAGGGTGTGGGGAGCCACAACACCCGATGCTTGGGAGGCACCTGGGCAGGAGCTGAGAATGTACCAAACATGTTCGATCATGCAACATTCACGGACCCCGAGTCCAGCCACCACCGCTGACATCCACTGTGGCTGGGGTGTCCTCCCAGCCTGTGATGGCTCGCTCCTTCGGTTAACTGCCTTGAATCTACTGGTTCCTCTCCTCATGGGCCTCTTTCCTGTCGTCTTCCTGTCATTTTTCTGTCAGCAAACACATTTCCTGTCATTTTCCTGAACTGACATGACATTTCCTGTCATTTTCCTGAACTGACATGACATTTCCTGTCATTTTCCTGAACTGACATGACATTTCCTGTCATTTTCCTGAACTGACATGACATTTCCTGTCATTTTCCTGTCAGCAAGCACATGCGTCCAGCCTGACCTTGCTGATGTGCTCCAGCGGCCCTGGACTCGAGCCGCACTGTTCCATCAGTGTGGCATTCGCGAGTTACCTCCTGGGAAATGCCAGGTGATGGTAACATCAACCAGGAGGCACAGCTGAGAAGCAGAACGCATGGTGCGGTGCCCAGAACGTCACGTCCTTGAACAGACGCTCCGTATCTTCTCCTCTCCTGCCAGAGCTTCACTGTAGGAAGGCGGCCATTCTTCCAGTGCTGCTACTTCCAACACCGGGGAAAGCAAGCTTCAGAAATGAACGGTGTCAAAGAGGGAGGACCCACCAGCAGGGCTACCGGCAGCCAGACAACCGCAGCCCCAGCATTCCCCAGCCACCATGACTGACAGCCCAGGCTCCAGAAATGCACGGCTTCAACCTTAGGAGTAAAAACCCTCCCAATCCAACTATTATTTTCAACAATGGGATTGAGGAATGAGGTGTTCTAACCCTGCCTCTCTCGACAGCACAGATCATCAGATCCCAGTTCTTATAGGATTGGGGAGTGGGGTGGGGTGGGGTGGTTCCTAACCCTGCCCGCCTTCATAGAAAAGAACTTGGATATGATGACCTGTGCTAGATTAGCACTTTGCTTCTGCCATATGCAGTCATCCTCAGCACCAGGAAAAGTCAGAATCGTTGAGTGATGACACCAATACCAACACACGCCGTTCTGCGGCTCTGGTAACTGGCTGCACAGATACAACCCGATAGTGGTGAGGTCTAAAGACATCACCAGTCTTCCCAAGGATTGTGTTCCTGAATATTTTGCGTTTGGAATAACGGTCTTCTTTGCCAGGGCTGAGCCATGCTTCCCTCTCGCCTGTCCTCTGCCTTCACCAGCTTCGTGTGCGCTTCCGGACAAGTGTTTGTGCAGGTGCTATCACTTATTTCCACAGCGAGAATATACACAGACACCACACAGAAATGGGCAACCCCGTTAGGAGCTGTGCAGGGAGATCTAACTCATCCCATGTGCCAAATTCCTGTTGCCATGGAAATTAAACTAACTAAACTAACGTTGCTATGATCTCATCTCTTACTGTACCACTAAAGATCATCCGAGTAAGAGGAATGTGCCTCTACATAGCATTCAGCTCACATTTACATGTCGGTTTTTCCTGAATATGGTTATGTGAGATAGAAATCAGTAAGATGGGGTGTAACATACAGTATAGGATCGTTGTGTCTCCTAGCCTCAAACACTTCAAGATCCTCAGAAAATGAAGTTTAACTCTGGGGACGTGAGTTACATAGTAACTTGTTTTGGATACTATCATATCAACACCAAATAACTTCTTGAATTCCTTTTTAAATTGAAAAGCAATTTACAAAGCACAAAAGCCCCAATATTAAAGAATACAATTCAGTCTTTTTAGCGTATTCTAAAAGCTGCACATCAACCACTAGTATGTAATTCCGGGACTTTTTCACCACAGGCCAAAGAAACCTTGAACCCATTAAGAGTCAGCACCTGGCTCCTTCCTTCTACCAGCCCCTGGCAATCACCAGCCAACTTCCTTTTCTCTGGATTTGCACATTCTGGACACCGGTTGTGAGGAGAATCGTACAGTGCATGACCTTTGGTGTGACCTTCGGTGCTGACATCTTTCACGTCTAAGGTGAGTGGAATCTCAGTGAGTGACCGGTTGACAGACACCTGGACTGTTTCTACTGCTATGAATAATGCTGCTGTGAAGATTCAGGCATGACATACTTTTTGGAAAAATGTTTTCAGTTTTCTTGAGCATATGGCTAGGAGTGAAATTGCTGGGTCGTACGGTGATTTCATGCTTTTCTGAGGAACTGTCGGACTTTTCCAAATCAACTGCACCATTTTACTTCCCCTCCCACTAGCAATATATCAAGATTTCAGTTTTCCCCAATTCACCAACATGTCACTGTCCAATACTGGGGTTTTACCCACCCATCACGGTGGTTGTGAAGTGTTATTTCACGGTGGTTTTGATTTCCATTTCTAAGATGACGAATTCTGCTAAACATCTCATGTGCTTTTTAAGGCATTTATATGTCTTTCTTTGGAGAGTGTCTATTCAAATCCTTTGTCCATTTTTAAATTGGATTTTTATTAAGAGTTTTTGAATATATTCTTGATATCAGGTCCTTATCGTGATAATGTATCCTGTTCTGTGGGTTGTCATTTTACTTTAATAGTATCCTCTGAATTGAACATTTTTAATTTTGATACCGTCTTTTTCCCTTCAGTTGCTTGTTATGGCTTTAGACGTCTCAGCCAAGGAAACATTGCCTAATCCAACCTAACAGTTTCTCCAGGATTCTCCCCTAAAGGTGTTATGAGCTGAACTGTCCCCCTCCCCCAAGATTCCATGTTAAAGTCACAACCCCGGAAACCCAAAATGTCACTGTATTTACATACAGGGCCTTTAACTTGGCAATTTAGGTCCCATAAGATCTTAAAAGTAGGGCCTGATCCAGTATGACTGGTGTTCTTTTAAGAGAATTTAGACACAGTCCTCAGTGCTGCATACACGTAAGAGAAACCTGTGAGGACACAGAGAAGAAGCTGTCTACACAGCATGGGGTGAGGCCCCAGAGAATCCAACCCTGCCCGCACCTTGATCCCAGGCTTCCAGTCTCCAGAAAAAAGGAAATAAGATGCTATTGTCTAAGTCGCACGGTCTGTGGTGTCCGTTATGGTACCCAGCAGACTGACAGAATGGGTCTCAGTCAGCTCCTTACATTGGAACCATGTTGAGCTTTGCGTGTAGGGTGAGGAAGGGTCCAGTCCATCCTTTTCTATGTGGATACCCCAGTTGTCCCAGCACCATTGAGTTGTGAAAGGAAAAAAGTAAAGCAACCCTTGCTGTCCTCTCTCCATCAACAGATTAGAAGATACACTGAAGAATCATGGACAATTTTGTCGGTTTAAGCCAGTGGTTTTCAAACTTTTGGGTCTCAGGAACCCTTTGCACTTTATTAAAGAGCACAAAAAAGCTTTCTCATCAGGCCGGGAGTGGTGGCTGCTCATGCCTGTAATCCCAGCACTTTGGGAGGCAGAGACAGGTGGATCACTTGAGGTCAGGAGTTCGAGACCGGCCTGGCCAACATGGTGAAACACCGTCTCTACTAAAATACAAAAATTAGCCTGGCATGGTGCTGAACACCTGTAGTACCAGCTACTAGGGAGGCTGAGGCAGGAGAATCGCTTGAACTCAGGAGGCAGAGGTTGAAGTGAGCTGAGGTCACACCACCGTACTCCGGCCTGCGTGGCAGAGCAAGACTCCGTCTCAAAAAAAAAAAAAAAAAAAAAAAAAAAAAACAAAAAACATAATTTAGTTTCTTTTACAAGGATAAAGTCATTACATCTTAACACAGTCTTAAAGAAGAAACCATTTTCCAAAATAAGCAGCAGCGTGGCAACAGTTTGTGCTACTGTGAAAACACCTAACATCTCTGCACCTCAGACAGCAGGATTCTCATGCCTGCATCTGCGTTCAGTGGGCTGCAGAGCCATGGCTGAAGTTTATGAAGAAAGTCCGACCCCATACTGATATACAATTAGGAAGCAGTATTTTCATTGTGTTTTCAGATCATTTTAGGTATTCTCTGCTGCCAAATGTAACAAGTGGCACTTCCGTACAGGCTGTCTGCAACACAGAGTCTGTGCTCTGGTCGTTGGGCCTTTCTGCCCCAATTCCTTCTAAGTCGACTGGTCCGTCTTGCACTTGAATGGCTTTTACCAGCACACAATTTTGTAATCACACATTGGTTAGAAAATACTGGTTCAGAGTTATGAGCGGCTTCCACATTTCATTATATGTCCAAAAAAAAAAAAAACCCCACATCAGTATCACCATTGGTCACATGAGAAAGTGGTGGACACAAGATTTTTATGTTTTAATATTCACTGGAAAGCTCAAATGTCTATCATTGGGAAAAATGTAAGGTACTTTCCTTGAGATGAAAGTCATTTTGTTCATTTTTCAGGCCACACCTGCAAATACCTCCATCTGAAGTGGCATCTTTTGTAAGTCATTCTTTATATAAAGGCGGCCGTTAGTGGAAGAAGTGGTTCTGCAGATTCATAGCTCAGAGGCACCAGTGCTCTCCCAAGAGATAACCATAAAATCCACAGAAGACGCACCTGTGCACACTTCCTGTTTCTCACTCAGAACATTCCAGAAGGAACCCTGAATCCCAATGCCACAGCGGGACTGAAGTTTGCTCTCACCCACACAATAAACCCAGGGAGCTCCCCCAGCCCCCACCCCGAGGCCACAGCCTTGGTCCTCTATCTGGTCTAGGGGGGCTCCTGCAGCTCCAGCCTAACAGGGAACAGAAGGCACCCACATGTCACAAAGCCCTCCCAAGGCCCAGCGAGCACTTCTGCTTATGTGCCAGCCAAGTGCTTTTGACAATTCTACAGCCAGCTGTACGGCAGGTAGCGAGGTACCCAGCAAATACTCAGGGCTCACGTTACTAAGGAAGGTGCACAGCGAGGTACCCAGCAAGTACTCAAGGCTCACGTTATGGAGGAGGAAACCAGGCAGATAGTGAGGTACCCAGCAGGGTTCACGTTACTCAGGAGGAAAGGAGGGTAGAGACAAGGGGGCTGGAACAGTCTGTCATAAGCTTTAGCATTTACAAGGCTCGCTGAAGATTATCTGATTTGATCGTCACAACAGCTCACAAGATAGGCAGAGGCAAGACTATTTTCACTTCATAAAAAGAGATCCCGAGAACTGATGATGACCACGTGCTCTTCCCACAGGCTCCCAGAAATCCTCCTCAAATCATCTCTCAGTTGTATACATGTGATAATATCTCAGTCACGTCCCCTCTCTGCAGGGGAATTTTACTGCCGCCCTGCTGTTCCTTCGCACCCCTGCCCTCTCCTGCATTTCAGCCATGCCCACCATCCATGGGGAGTCTGCACCACCCCACCCCCGCTGCTGCTGATGGCTTGGGTCACGCTTACCTTTCATTTCCACCTACAGGGACCTGTTCTTCCTTCAAATGCAGCTCAAACTCACTCATTGTGTGAAGCCTTTCTGTCATGTGTAAAATCAGTCTGTGGAATGCTTCATTTAGGAGGTGCTTATGTTGCCTCATTGGCTGTGATCAGGACCAAATTCTGAGCAAACCAGGTGGTCCCCTCTCCCCATCTCTGCTCCAGTGCACTTAAAACAAGGATTCCTGGAAGCATCTTTTTAGTCCAATTCATGCATGAGTCTGCCCCACACACTGCAGAAAAGCCCTGGTGGTCGGTGGTCAGGGCTCAGTGCCCCCCAGGTAGGTAAGGAGAGCTTAGTGCCCTCTCTGGAGTTGTCGCTCAGAGACCCACGGCTGGAAGGGAAGAAACTTGCATCCTGTGAAACATCTAGGCCCCGAGACCCACTCAGGAGTGGAAAACGGGGAAGGAGCCTTGAACAGACCCTCGGGAGGGCAGACAGTGGGAGCCACGGAGGCCACCAGGAAGGAGGGAGGCAGGCAGTGAGGCCACAGGTGATGTGGCCGGGAGGGAGGTGTTGTGACCAGAGGTGAGGTGGTGGGCGGATGACACGGCGTGGTTTGGGGAGGAGATGTGGCCAGGGGCAATGTGGCCAGGGAAGAAGACACAGCTGGAAGGAAGTGACAAGAGGGGTCTCCAGGCCCCAGACTGTGCCTGATTTATAGATGACATTTTACTTAAGATGTTATATCTAACTTTAAAGAAAAGTAGCAATTTCGACCATTGTGTACATTTAAAGCACGGTACAAATTGAGCACATTTCCCAAACCAAAGAACCGGGCATTGAAGAAAAAATTCATTTAAGATCAGAAATAAAGAGATCCTACAGCTCTTCCAGTCCAATCCCCACCCTAACGTGAATGGGGGGAAAAGGAAGTAGATTCTAGTCAGTCAGCATTAAAGGCAAAACCGATCCACTTTACTTTCTAGACAGAAAACAAGAAGCTCATCAAGGAATCCCTACAAACAGTAGCTTTAGTAGTTCCCGAAATGCAAAATTCACCTACAAAGTAAATCATCTGCTAAGTGTGTATAGAGTAATTTTTTTCATTATTGCCTTCCTCATCTGCAGGGGCTTTTTTAGACCTTGTTTCCCCTTAATTGCCTCCAACACCCAGGAAATTTAAAACCCACAAGTAAACTGTGTCTCGATTCATGCCCAGCGTCCTTTGGAGCAGACAGTCCGTTGCTCTAAGACGTTCTTGTCACCTAAGCACCGAGTACAGCCTGAGAACGCACAACACGCACTCACACAAACTCAGACAGTCAACAGGTGAGATACGGCACATGAGGAGGAAGACAAGATAAATGAGCTTCACTGACACCCCAGATCCGACAAGAAATGACACACGCAGCCTGCTCTGGTGCAGGTGACTCCTGGAAAACAGCCAAGGACAGCATTTGGAGAAGCAGCACCGCAGGCCAGGAGGGTCTGGGGGCTTAAGAAGGGAGGGGCGCCCCGACCAGGTACTGGGGGATTCAGAAGGGAGGGGCTCCCCGACCAGGTGGCTGGGGGATTCAGAAGGGAGGGGTGCCCCGACCAGGTGCTGGGGCTTCAGAGGGGATTGGTGCCCCGATCACTTCCTGGGGGCTTCAGAGGCAAGGGGTACCCTGACCACGTGCTGGGACTTCAGATGAGAAGGCACCCCGACCGGGTCCTGGGGGCAGCAGGACAAGCCCAGGGTTCCGTCGTCACTTTTCACTCCCTACTCCCGAATCTCGCCCTGAAGTTGCAGCCAGTCCAGGTATTCATTTACCCATAAAATTAAGTATCTGTGAGTAACACAAGTCACTAATCCACACAGATCTGAGTCTACAGATACCTCCCAGAGACGCCACCATCCCTTCTGGTAGAAGAACAGCCCAGGGGCCCACGCTGCTAGGAAGGGAGACTGTCTCCAGCCTGACGCTGCAGAGTCCTCAACACAAAGTCTACCTTCTGGAACCATGCCGTCTCCTACAGAGGCAACTAGGGGCATGTAGGGTTTTTTAAAATCTTTTTTTTTTCTTAAGACAGAGTCTCCCTCTGTCACCCAGGCTGGAGTGCAGTGGCTCGATCTCGGCTTGCTGCAACCTCTGCCTCTCGAGTTCAAGTGATTCTTCTGCCTCGGCCTCCCGAGTAGCTGGAATTACAGGCGCCTGTCACCGCGCCTGACTATTTTATTTATATTTTTAAGTACAGATGGGATTTCACCTTGTTGGCCAGGCTGGTCTTGAACACCTGACCTCACATGATCCACCCGCCTCGACCTCCCAAACTGCTGGGAATACACGCATGAGCCACGGTGCCCGGCCCATAGAGCTATTTAAATTTGACTAAAATTAAATAAAATTAGAAGTTCTCATTTACACTTCAAGCATTCAGTTACCCCCAGGCGGCCACTGACCAGCGGCTGGTAGAGATGTCACACTCCACACTGCAGAAGGATCTAGGGACGAAATGGCTCTAAGATCATCTCAGAATCTTTATGTTGAAGCTACTGAAGTTTTACTCTGATTATTATAGACATCAGCATTCTCCCACTTAAAAATGTCAGTGCTATTGCAATGATCAGATCTGTGACTTCCCATCAGCTCTTCTCTTCCTGGATAGATAACTGTAGAGCATCTGCACTCTGCCTCCACACTAAGGGGTAGTAGAAGGCTCCGTGTAAAATCAGGGGGAGAAAAAAAAATGAATCCCTAGTCCGCCTCTCCCCCTATGATTTTGTGAAACTCCTCTTAATATGCAGAATAACTGCCAGAGTTGCAATAAAGAAGCATCCCTTGACCAGGAAGCAGCAGGGAAGCAAGAGGAGGGAGATGCAAAGACCGTCCGTTCCCTCTGGGACCCCAGGCCCAGCCAGGACTGAGAAGGGCCGCACAGCCCAGCAGACCCGCACACCTGATGCGAACCATACACACGGCTTCCCTGGGCCTCGGTCCCCTGCTCTGCCCTCACTGGCCACTGTGGCTCTGGGTAGAGGCAGCTCCCTGAGCCCCAACACCCACAGCCAGTCCCCTCCTTGCAGGTCTCAGCTGTACTCTCACTGCCTCCCTGACGCTTCTCATCATCCGCGTACCGTGTCCACTCTACCCCACAGCCCTTGCTACCGCCCACCCCACCACGGAGCCTAGCACACAGCAGGTGCCCAAGACGCCCCAGTGGGCGGGCATGCCAGGGTAGGGCTTGGAGTTCCAAGGGCCTCGTCCTGCATAACACCACAAACGCCACGGAGGCTGTGGAAGGGGTCCAGGTTTCAGGCCTGTACTCAGCTTCTCCTGGCCCCCGAGGCCAAGAACCTAGCAAGGGAGCGCAGCCGGAAGCAGGGTCCCAAACCCCCTTCATGCTCCTCAAGAGGAAGGGGGCTTTGGGGCACAACCCCACGAGCGTCTTCCTCCTGCCAGTCTGCCTGTCACAGCCCCGACACCTTCACAGCAGGGAAACCCACTCCTGTGAGGAGAAAACCACCAAGTACAACAGGAGCCACGTCCCCCGCAGCGTCTGCTGAGCCCAATAGCGACAGCAGCAGCCGGGCCCCCACTCAGCACACACCGACTCCGAACCCGCCACGCACACCACAAGGCCGACCATCTTGAAGCTCAGCTTCCACTCGTCAGGGCCCTCTTCCAGGAGAGCTCGGCATGTCTATCTTCCCTGGGCTCACAGAAAGGAGTGGGACCCAACCCCGAGTGTGCACAAAGTTAAGCTCCCACTAGCTGTGCAGACAACCTCCCTAGCCCTGGACTGAGAAGGGGCCAAGCGCAAACAGCCATATTTTGCCCGCACAGGTACGGAATTCAGTCAGCTCTCTCAATGAAGTCGTGACAGGTCAACTCCAGGCTCCTCAGTGCTCTGGGGTTCACCTCGGGCCACTGCACCTTTGAAACGTGGCTGTGGACTCCTCTAGGGTGCTCACTTTCACGGCCCATTTCATTCAGACACTGCAGGCCCCTACCGTGGTGTCACTACCCAGGACACCCCTGCTGGCATCCTCTGAGATGCTGCTGCAGCTGCTGTGATCTGAGAACAGCCATGCACAGGCATCAAAGGGAGGAATTCTCAAGTCTCCTCCAGGGGCAGTGACTACAGCTTTGAAAGACGTTGCACTGAATCCTGGGTGAGCCTGGCTTGGTCCGCAATCTAATCCGGGTTGCTGGGGAGACACACTCTGTTGTAATTGACAGAGGCTGTGGGTGGCAGCTCTACCAAGACTGATAATTGCAACTAGTCTGAGATTTACTATCCATACTTTCTATTTGATGTTTAAAGGAAAGCATCGTGAAGTTCCAGTAGCAAGGAATTTTCTACAATCTATCACATTAAGATACAGCAGAAATGTAGCTAAAATGTTCATAGGGTCTATGCAGAGGAAGACATGGGTCTATTTCAGGAAAAGTGCTTGCTGGCTTTTTAGAAACATAGTGAAATCCCTGACAAGTAAAAGGTTGTTTATACTTTTTCTTTGGAACAGAGGGAAAGTTCTTTCTTATTATTTGAATACATTAACTATATTTAAGTGTTCTGGTAGACTGAGTATTAAATATTCAAAAGGAAGTAATTCTGTTCGGTCTATTTCGTTCTTTAAATGTAGCTTTCAAAAACTGACAAATACCTGGCCGGGTGCAGTGGCTCACGCCTGTAATCCCAGCACTTTGGGAGGCCGAGGCTGGTGGATCACGAGGTCAGGAGATAGAGACCATCCTGGCTAACACGGTGAAGCCCTGACTCTACTAAAAACGCAAAAAATTAGCCTGGTGTGTTGGCGGACACCTGTGGCCCCAGCTACTCGAGAGACTGAGGCAGGAGAATGGCGTGAACCTGGGAGGTGGAGCTTGCACTGAGCCGAGATCACACCACTGCACTCCAGCCTGGGCGACAGAGCAAGACTCCATCTCAAAAAAGAAAAAATAAATAAAAAGTGGAAAACACCCCATATCTGCCCTGGCTCCGGCCATCTCCATGGAGTGGACAGAGCTTGAGAAAAGCTCACTGTGGAGGCGTAGAAGGCCAGGCCGGGCCGGGCCGGGCCTTTGCTCAGCAGATGAGCAAGAGGGTCAGCCACCCTAGTGAAGAAGCCCATGTTTGCTATGTTACTGATGATACCCACATAAATTTCTCTTTGCCTCCCACACAGACCTGGGATCTATGTTTGAGCAAGCGACTCATACCAACAGTCCCTCCATGCCATCATTTCCCTGACCTCCCCCAGAAAAGCCAGGCCAGGCAGCGTCCCCACACGGGCACTGGGGCCCAGGAAGATCCTGGTCCTGCCCCTCTTCTCTCTCGTCCCTGCAGCACCCTGGCTTGCTGTGGAAGCCCAGCAGTGCTGGCTGAACCCACGTTCACCTGGGGCATTCAGAAGAAGCCTCTGTGCAGAAATCAACTGGGAAGGAGGGCTGTGTGTGCTGGTGCTGGCAGGTCACTCCAATGGATTTGCAGAACTCAGTTTTCAACACAGGTGCGCCACCAAGTCCCTCAAGCCCTTTGTGAGCCTAGAGCCACAGAGCCATTTGCGGCATTCTCACAATCTCTAACAACCCTGCACAGAGGCCCTGTTTTTCCAAAGGACCATAAAATTTTCCGTGTAGACAAAGTTTGACATAATGAAATAAAGTGAAGTCACCACTTCTATTTTCTATTAATCTATTCATTCAAACAAGTATCTCTTGAGTATGTGCATCGAATACTGTGGAATTAGGATTTAGTCCATGCCTTCAAGAAATATACATCACAGAAGAAAAGGTATAGCTTGTAACTAACAGTGCTGAACAGGCAAGAAATAAACATCATAGAAGGAAAGGTAGAGCTTGTAACTAACGTCATAGAAGGAAAGGTGTAGCTTATAACTAACAGTGGTGAACAGGACAGAATTTCACAGGCTCATCAGGAGCCACCGAGGAGGAAGCCATGATTCACATCCACCTGCAGTAGATAAATGTTTCCCGGATAAAGTAACTTTTCTACAGTGATATCTGCTCCTTATTGTTTAATCCTGCTCGATAGGGTATTAAATTACCACTTTATGTGCTGCTTATATAAAATACATCATTGTCAGGGGAGGTTATAAAATAATACTTCACACAAGCTTGGGCTGTGAATGGTGTGAGGCAACGGGACGATGTGTTCCCGTGTTCTCGAGACGCAGAAGGGTCAAGACCCTGCTTCCCTTCTCCTCCCCACCGCCGTGTTCCCAGATGAGGGGTGGAGGCAATGCCGCCGGGCAGTCCTAGAGCTGGCTCCAGGGCCAGGACAGCACGCCCAGACTCTCTGTGCCCCATGTGACAAATACAGACTGTGGGGCAATCACCAATTTACCTGGCAGTGGGGAGATCCTTCGTCAAAAGCCTGTGCTTCCAGGAGCCAGGACAAAGCAGGAGCCCCTAGGAAAACAGTTCCGGGTGCTCCTGAAACCTGGGCAGAGTCACAGTCTGGCAGGAAGCACCAGTGATGCAGGTGTGCCCAAGACTGGGAGGATGGCCAGATGCCTGGAGACCAGACCGGCCTGCAGGAGATGACCACCTCTCTCTGGCTCATTAGAGACAGACAGTCTGGGCTTCACTTTTGTATGTGGAATCTCACAGTACAGAAATATCACAAAGGGATTAGACTTCGTATACCCCAATTTTTTAAATTAAAAAAACACAATTATTTCAACTAATTCTAAATCCAACAAAGAAAAATAAATAAGTATATAAACGCATACATCCAAAATGTAAACCACAATCTCTTTACCCATAGGAGACCCAAAATTTAGTTTACCTTTTCTTCAGTATTATCACTTTTTTTTTAAGCCATTACTGAGGTGTCTCCTCACCGCCCCATGAGGAGGTTCATGGGCTCTTCAGGGCTGTTTGCTGTTTCATCGTTTTTTAGATTTAAG
This sequence comes from Macaca nemestrina, assembly GCF_043159975.1. NCBI lineage: Eukaryota > Metazoa > Chordata > Mammalia > Primates > Cercopithecidae > Macaca > Macaca nemestrina. The sequence continues at coordinate 216,354 of NW_027257870.1, forward strand.
GGCAGGATCATTTTCCCACACTTGCTTACTTCCCTGATCACCAATTTTTCACAAGGACATCATTGTGCCTCAGAAAACCTAGTAACTGAACTTCATTAAAAGTGAAAACAATAAGGACATGTTGGCTGCTATGACAGCATCCTCAGTCACCGAATCTCCCTGGGGGACCCGACACACCCCCAATCTCCTTGGAACTCCAGCATGCAGGTATCGCTGTGGCGGACCGGACTGACCTACCCTGGGGGGGCATGAAAGCAAAGAGAAGAGAAAGCAGGTGACTCATTTAGGAAACTTCGGTGATTCTCTCGAGTCACGTTTCTCAAGGTGTCAGGGGAGAGCCACATGCAGGGAACCTCCTTGGCCTGGCAGGTGGCAGACTCCTGGGACCCTCCTCAGACACGTTAATCAGAGAATCTAAAGGCGGGTAGACTCTGAAAAGTATCTGTAAAGGAAGGACTTAGCTCTGCTGTGACCCCACTACACATGGGGTCACGCAGGATGCTGCTTCCGGCGTCCAGTCTCCATTTCACTCTCCTGGGAGGAACACCCGTCAAGTCACAGAGCACGGTCTTCAGCGAACACCTTCCTGCGCGACCTCCACTGTCTCCCAGCCCTGCAGGAGTAGCCGCCGAGTAGGGGAAACAAGTCTTTGCTCCTGACCCGGCCACCTTGACGCTGGGCATAAGACCAGCACTGCTACGTCTCTGGGGAAAGGAGCGGCCCTGGGCAGGAATGCACTTGGCAGCCCCGGGGAGTGGCCAGGTGTGGACGACCAGGCCTCTGCCCGCAGACACGTCAGCACGGCATCCTGGAGCAGAACTTCCAGCCCAGCTGAGCCTACAGATGGCTGCAGCCCTGGACAGCATCTTCACAGTGACCCGGGGGACTGGGCCAGAGCCGCTCAGCAAGGCTGCCCTGAATTTCCAACCTGAAAAAGCTGTACAGTCGTACGTCTATGTTGCCTTAAGCCCCTAGGTTTTGGGGTCACTTGTCACACAGCAACAGACAGTGGATGTGCACGGACTCCCAAGGCCACGATGGCCTCTGCCGGCCTCACCCGGGCTGTCTCATCTGTTCCCGTGACATCACGTTTCTCAGAGCCAAAGGCTGCCAGGGCCCCCTCTTTTCTTCACGACGTCGTTACAAGCTCACGATACAAACTGAAAATACCCAATATGTAAAATACAACGTATGACGCAATACAGGGTGAACGCGCAGGCACATACACAGGCGAAACAGGCGCATGCGCGAAACAGGTGTATGAACACAGGAACAGGTGTACATGCATGAAAGAGGTGAACGTGTGAAGGTGTACACGCGTCAAACACGTGTGCATATACACATGAAAGCACCAGACATGAAGGGCTGTCTTTGGGAGCCTGGTTTTTAGACATCTCCCTCACCCTTTTACATCTGCACGATCACAAACACAGCACACCACACTACTGAGGGGAAGCCCCAGCTTCTTATGGGGGCACATGAGGCTTTTTATTTATGCCACAGGTTGCATCACTACATCCTAGAACTGCAAGGCCCCCCACTGCCAGGACTGAGTCTGGTACACCCTGTGCTCCAAGGACCAGGCCGCCTGCCAGCCCATACGGACCTGCCCCTCAGATGGTGCAGCTGCTTCTAAAACAGAGGCTCAGCCCTACCCAGAGACCTGCAGTACCTATTATTAAATCAAGACTTGGCTGTGGGTAAACGTGAAGATTTTTATTAAACATGACTCTGGAACATTCAAAGGACCATAACTGAATGCTCCTTTCACAGCCACGGCGTGTCCAGACGCTCATGGAGAAGGCCAGGGCGTGGGAACCCACGGAGCCCCGACAAAGCAGACTCGGAGCTGAGTGGCGCAGTTAGCACCGATTTTGTTTGACACTTGCCTTTTATATTCAGAATAAAATAAAAAACAAGACGCAAAAATAGCTCACATTCTATTTCAATTCTCTATTTTTGTAGTAACTGGGGCCCTTTCCCTCTGCTTTCCCAGCCAAGCGATAAATAGGCCCAGCTGGGATTTGTCAAAGTCTGGACCTCTGTTGTAGAGTAAGTGAGGAGGGTAGGGAGGGGAGCAGGAGTGGTGAGGAAGATTGGGGGATAGGGAGGGACAGAGGAAAGGAGAGAGAGAGAGAAACCCCCGAGGACTGGAGGCAGGAGGGATGCTCCCTGGCAGCCTCAGGTTCCCCATTCCAAGGTAACTGAGCTGGCATCACGCACGCGGTACCGTCATATGACTTGGCTGACACACGCCAGAATGACAACAAAATGCTTGAGGAGAAGACTAAGCACCAGCATCTTCAGATTAAGGTAGTGTCCCGGTTTCACGCTTGCCTTGTATGACATTGTATAAATTGTAAAGATAACACATTTTCTTACCAGCCACGCTGTTCCCCAAATACTAACTATAACAAAGATCAGACAGCATCTGAGTACTGAGCGTGTGTTAAGCCCGGTGAGGTAGGCATCATTTACTTTGCTAGAGAAAGAAACAGGCTCTGAGAGAAACTTCCTGAAGCCAGGCAGCTGTCTCCAAACCCACCTCGTGCCTCCTGACCCTGAAGGTGGAGGACCCAAGTCATTCACGTCAATAATTTACCTACATGCGTGTCAGATTGAGATTCAGCCCCCAGATCTAATCATCTCTATGCAGGAATGTGTCAGGAAGGTATACAATTCTATGAGTTCGACCTGGGGGAACAAAGGCAGGCACCCTCGACACAGATGTAGGGCGGAGGTGGGCGCCCAGCGCAGGAGCATGTCCAGCCCTGCCCAGTCACACAGCCACCCTGCCATGCCAGTGCAGGAGCCGCCACCACGTCTCGGGGAAAAGCAGCTTCTCCTGCACAGGAATCTACCCCTGAAAGTGTGCTCCTGAGAAGGTGTGGACCAACATCTCAGAAATTAGACACCGTGTAACACGCTTATCTATACAGGCTGCCATATGTCAGGGAATCACCAATAATTCCCATCTCGCCATCAATTATTTCTGGTAAATACTGGTTATTCTAAGTTAACTGAGGCAACACAAGAACAATATAATGGAAATGTCAGAGTCAATCAGCTCCATCTGCTGAAGAGCTGGGACTAATGATGAAACCTAAGGAATCCTGGAGAACGCAGCAGGATCCCAGACCCCGCGGACCACCCCAGCCTCCTTCCACAGGAGAGTTAGTCGTGCGGACAAGGAACGGCTTTCCAAGGAATCTCAGAGGATCTCAAGGTCGTGAAAGTTTAATGAGAATTGAATATTTGCATCTGAGTCACACGAGCACATTAAAAGTAAAATTTCCTCTTTCCACTAGAATTATGAGCTTGCGGCAGCGACACTGGCTGTATCTCATGCTCGTGAGATGTTTGGGCACAGCCGTGCATCTCTGGTGAATCATTTATAATAATATGAAAGAAGTGCTTGGGCCCTCGATCCAGGACCACAGACCCCACCAACGAGGGTCTAAACAGGACAAGCCTCGGCCTGGAGAGGCTGGTGTCTGTGGGGGCTGGGAGGAGCACCAAGGAAACTCAGGGGCAAGCCCCACCCAAGCTCGGCATGTCCAACCCCACGCAGTCGACATCAGCCAGAGGGATCTTTTGTTGTTTTTTGTTCAGGAAGGAACATATTAAAAAGCCCGGGGCCCAGGGCCTGGACTCCTCAAAGCTCTCCACAGAGCCGGGTTAATTGGCACCTTCCGTCATGTTAAAATCAACTATATATGGCTGCTGAGGGCATCTCAGAGCAGGTGCAACGCTGAGCTTTCTTGCTGTCTGGGGAAAGCAGGAATTCCAGGCCTCTGCCTTCCTACCTCCCCAGAGGCTCTAGCCCAGATGAGCTCAACTTCTCCCAGGTGAGGAGCACAGAAAAGCTTCCCACATGCCCCTCAGGTCACACACGAGCGGTGCAGACCCTTGCACCTTGGCACGAGCCCTCCCAGAGGCAGAAGCCCAGCCCTGTGGCCCCGGCCTGGCAGGAGGCAGCTGCTGGGGCCCCTGCTCAGGGTTCAGCACAGCGAGGTCCAGCCACAGCAGGTGAGACATCCACCATCCGGCCATTCATCTTTAACCTAAAACAGACACAGGAATTTGGCAAGGGGTTCCTTCCCCTGACAAACCCATCCTTCCTGTTCTCATCTCTCCCTCCTGCCCCAGTACTGCGCCCAAGGCCTGACTCCCAGTTTCACAGGGAATCCAAGACAATTAAGATTTTGAGAAACTGGGAGCTACACAGAAAATGAGTCGGTAAAGCCAGTGTCCACTGATCCTCCACTCCACACAGCGGAGAACAGTCCTTGGGATAAAACCCACGGGGCAGGGAAGACGTGATCAAGGTGGGCAGGACAGAGGAGCCACAAAGCAGGTGGTTCGGAGAACAAGGCCACGTGAACACAAAGCTAAAGTGCTCAGCGGCTGGAAGACAAAACACAGGAGACAGAAACACTGACCATTTAAAAAGAAAAGAAAAAAAAAGCCTCACTCTTAAGAGTCCATCAAGATTTAAGTTCTCAAGTCACAATGTATCAGCACAGACTTCTCATAATGTCTGAAACTTGGCACAGTAAACACGTGAATCAGTTCTCCCAAGTCCATCGTTTTCTTTGATGAGCCTCTTGAGTCTCAGGCTGGTTTCAAAGTAAGCCCTTCTCTGTTTGTTGATGATTTAATAATTAACATACTCGAAAACACATTGACTTCCAAATTAATCTGCTAATAAAATATTAATTACTACACTGGCTGTCATCCACAGAAAAAAACACAATCACTTTCTGGTTTTAAAAACATTAGAATTCGAAGACCCTTTGCCCATCTGAACAGCCCCGGCTTTTGACAAGGGCATTCCAAAGCTAATCTGAAAAACTAGTCCAGGCCATGATCGCTGGGGGGTCGGACTTGCCTCATCACCCTACCTCCCTTCTGGAATTAGACAGAACTTAGACGCTTAGTCTGATGGGAAACATTTACAATCTATTCTCTCCAAAGCTACCTGGAGGATTTCCTCCACATGACAAAGCCTTGGTCTCCACAACCCCTTATCTGACAACTCTCTTAACCAACTGTCAATCAGGAAATTTTCGAATCTACCTATGACCTGGACACCCCTGCTTCCAGTTGTCCCACCTTTCCAGACCAAACCCATGTACATCTTACATTTATTTGATTGATTGTCTTATGCCTCCCTAAAAGCTATAAAACCAGGCTGGGCTCTGACCACCTTGGGAATACGTTCTTAGGATCTCCTGAGGGCAGTATCAAGGGCCATGGTAACTCATTTGGCTCAGAATAAATCTCCGAATGCTTCACAGAGTTTGACTCTTTGCTGACACGGTACCTTTCATGGGTATTCATCTGGGGGACTCACAATCAACCGGAGGCATCAGTTGCCCACTGTGCAGAAGTCTCTGCAGGACTGAGCCTCTGGCACGGGGACTCCAACCCCTGAAGCAGCAGCTCTCCCACGTCCCACGGCCTGATAGACCTGCACCTCCAGGGCTTCTCATTTCAGAGTCTCAGCAACAAATCTACCAAATGTCATCAACATCACAGAATATTCCTCGAGGCTTTTGGCTGTTGTTTCTCCCCAAGTTTACTCTAGAACCAGAATGGCAACACTCGGAACAGGATGGTTCTCAGTCACCAACCCTCCTGGTAAATACACTGTCTCCAAGGCCCTTTCCCGCCAGTCACAGCTTCCTTCATGTCAGGCTCGAAGACCACCTCCCCAAGAAGGAAACCTCTTCAATCCAGCAACCACAGCTCCTGTTCCCATCTAGAGCTTGTCTGCCAGGAAGGGAAGACTCCTCATTCCAGAGACAGCAGGTGCCACAAACTCAGGGTATTAGCCATTGCGAAGGCAAACACTCATGAAATTAATAGACTTTTTCCTCCTTGGATACTGACGTTTTCTCTTCTGGAGGTCAGCCAAGGCCATCTGCACGAGTCACGAGCGTGATGGCTCCAGCCCCTCCTTCGGTGTCAGGAGTGTGGCTCCACTCTGAGACCCTCCTGCATCAGCCAGGCCATGCACCTGTTCCCACGACTGCTGTCAGCGGACTACAGCGATTCTAAGATAGTCAGCAAGCTGACGGTCCGAAGGAAGCATTTTAAAGAAAAATGTGTAAGTTTTATTGCATGAAATCAGCTACATCTTTTGCTACTCCAGAGGCTTGTTTTGCTTTCCTCAAGGTTCTCTACAATGATCCTGACAGTCAAGGTTCCCAGTTACAGGCAGAGGGTTGGGCAGGCCGCGTCTGATGTGTAACACACACAGAGGATCCACGTCAAAGGATTTTCCCTGTTCACCAACATCATCAGGACAAACTTTAAACAGTAATAATCTGTCTGTCTGGAAAACTGAGCTCACTGGAGGACTAATGCAACAAATGTATTTGACAAAGTTGCAGGTGGACGTTTTAGTGAATGAATCACTATTTCAAGGAGGATAAAGGCTCACTATTCAAAGGCATGTTTTTGTCAAGTTTTCTAATTTCAGCTTCATGCATTTAAATCATGAAGTGAGACTTGTACCTGATACATTACAGAATCTCTACAAAATAGACAAAATTCCAATTCTGTACCTTCACTCTCATTCTTTTCCATATGTGTACAGATGGTCGTAATTTAAGTTGGCATTGCAACAGGATTTCTAAATTAAACTGTCTTCTACTTTAAACACTACGTGTTAAACATTACACGTGCCATTGTTCAACATTTATAGCAGGGTCTGTATGCCATTTTAAAGATTTCTTCCTCACTAAAAACAAGCGTTTAAACAATAAATGGTCTACTCTAAAATATTCTAGAGACAGAGATACATTTGGAGAGTGGACACACTTAACACAGAAGTCCGCAACATCAAACAGGCACAACCGGCAGTGAGGGTGGAAAGGGCGCCATGTGAGTGCCCCTAAAAACACACACAAGCCTGGCTGCTTAAAAGGAATGAATATAGCTCAACACTCCTATGTGAACATTGATGTGTCTACTGCCTTACAGAATCCTCCTAGCTGAGCTGCAGGAATCTTCTTTGGAACCTTTTCTCACCTACACTGCCTACAGGTGCCCACTGGGCTCCCTGGGCAGTATCATGTCTTTGTTTAGAATATCACACTATTTGGAGGCCTGTTTAATCCCAAGTCAGAGCCTTATCATAACTCAGACACCATCCCTCAGGGCTTGTGGGCCAACTTCGGCTAATGCAGGCTGCTCCACAGTGCCCTGCAGATGGGCTTGGTGCATCCACACGATTTTAAGATTTGGGGCTGCCGTTTTCTGCAGTCACAGATGCGGACTTACAGATTCATCATGACTGAAGGCAGCACGTATTTTTATGTGCCTTCTGTAATGGTAATAATCATGGCAACATTTCCTCGATCCTTAGAAAAGCCTCCTAACAGCAGTTGCATTCCACCCCCTTCCTTAAAATTAATAGAATTTACCAAACTAGGTGAAATCAGTCTTCATGAGAAAGTGAGAAATCAGTGTTCACACAATGGCATAGTAGCTGGGCATAGAGTGTACGTCAACATCCCAAACTAAGCACCCATCACAGTTATTCCCAACTTGCAGGAAAGCTAGAAAAATTAGAAGGCTTAAAACATAATTATAAATGAAAATAACAAGAAATCAAAGTTTTTGAGGAGCATTTGTTAGCCAAGCAAGGAAAGCCATTAACCAGTGCTGATTACATTGCATTTGATTACAGCAGCCAAAGACGTGTCAAGAGGAAGAGACTTTTAAAGATTAGTCTTTCGGTAAGAATGGTTGCTTAACAAGTTCAGACTACTGGGGTATACCAATTATCAATTAAAAAGCAAGGCAAACTAGTGTGAGTCATTTTCCTTAATCCTTAATGCGTCAAAAATTACCACATTGGCCAAGCTGGTCTCCAACTCCTGACCTCAGGTGATCTGCCCGCCCCGGCCTCCCAAAGTGCTGGGATTACAGGCGTGAGCCACCACGCCTGGCTGAGAACTGTTTGACAGAGGCTGAGGGGAGGCTCCTGTCCCTTCCTGGGACATCCACATCCCACCCAGTTTCCCATATCGACTATGACACTCGAAGCCTCACAGCAAGGGCAGCTGCATCCCCGCAGTTCTCTGCACTCATGCCACAGCTGCGTGAGCAGCCGCAGCCCTGGAGCTGCCACTCAGCCTTATCGTGCTGGCACAAGCATATCAGAAACTACCAAGCCCCCAAGAGGGAGGATTGGGGACCCAGGGGAGTGAACCAGGAGGGAGGAATGTGGCCCAGGAGAGTAGGGAGGAGTGGGGGCCCTGGGGAGTGAACTATGAGGGAGGCGTGGGGGCTCAGGGGAGTGAACCAGGAGGGAGGCGTGGGGGCCCAGGACAGTGAACCAGGAGGGAGGAGGGTGGAGTTCGGCCCAAGGAGTGAACCAGGAGGGAGAAGTGTGGTCCAGGGGAATGAGTCAGGAGGGAGGAGGGAGGAAAGCGGTCCAGGGAATGAAGCAGAAGGCTCTGGGGGTAGCAAGTTCACACACCACAAATACCTCCCAATCCATCCGCGTGCAGGGAGGGGATGGAAACCACACAGGACCTGCAGCACTTTCTCCTCGCAGATGAGGAGTGAGGATACCGACTCACGCACAATATCAGAGCTAAATTTCTACCACGGTGGGGAGACGCTTCATAGACCCAAATGGGTACAAAAAGAAACCAATCATACAAGATCAGTGGATGGAACGGGATCAGAAATTTAAGCCTGTAACGAGTTTTCAGAAAAAACTTCACTTTATCTGCAAGATGACTGCAGCTCTGCTTGATCATTTCTGCAAATGTCTAACTCGCGATGAGCCATCTCAGAGCCGTTCAAGAGGAGTAACAAAATCAAAACGCCAAGGCATCCTCCGTATTTTAGATAGCCTGCAACAGTATTGAAATGAGCAGCGGTGCCAGAGCTTTCAAGTTTCTTTGAAGTAAATTCCAGCATGAGGGCAGCATCTTCCTGGCTGAAGCAATGAGGTGGGCTCCTGCTCACCGCATGGGAGACCAGCTTTCAGCTAAACTGCTGTTAAGGGTCTGCAAACCATGATCCCCGACCGAGCCTTGGCCAGGGATTTTTACACGTTGAAGTTTTCACAAAAGAAATATATGCAGAGACTTCTGTGGCCCTCAAAGCATAACACGTTGCCTACTCTGCCCTTTACAGGAGCTTCTAGCTTTGCTGTCAGTTACAAAGTGTTTCTATAAAATAATGTCACTGATTCTCAAGCATGCCAGGAAAAGTCACACTTCTAAACAACCCTCAATGGAGATGCACCATCCTGTGTTTCACACAGATTTTAGATTTTTAAAAGCCAAAATAAGGGAGGTAATTCAGCTAAGTATTATAGTAACACAATTTGAGATACTTAATGATGTGTGACAACAGAATACTTGGCATTCCTGTGAGGCAATAAACTAGCTCAAACACAAAATAACAAATCAAAGCATGTTTTGGCCTCTCAAAGTGATCAGTGAAATTGGAAATAACATTCAGTTAAATGACACTTAAAAAAAAAAAAAAGCACAAATAAAACAAATACTACTACACCATCACTCCTTAAATTTATTTAACTACTGCTGCCAAATAAAATGGAGAGACTTCTTACTGCAGGGTAATAATCGGCCATTGTCATCATGAAATAGACCGCTGTGCAGGCTCAGGCCCTCCAGCCCACAAAGGCAGGGGGAGGGAGGAGAAACGATGGCCAGAAACAAAGGGACAGGGCAACCATGACCTAGTCAGCAATTGTACCCTCCCACCTTTCTTCTGGACTTACAATTTTGGAGCCATCTGGGTTTACCTTCCTATGTCCATAAGTCAGCCAGTTCTCGAAGCCAGAAATCTACAATGCTTCTGGCAGCCAAGTCCTCTCGGCCTTCCCCCATGTTTTAGGGCCTCATCAGCTCACCCCTGGATAGTATCAATGGCCTCGGAGCTCCAGTCAGCCTTGCACTCCACAGACTCAAGTATGCCAAGAGCCACTCCAGGCTGCCACTGCCATGACCAAAGGCTTTCAGAGACAGTCGCCAGCACTGCACAAATCCATGTGGCTTCACCAGGCGCAAAGCGGCTCCAGCATTCCATCCAGTCTGTCGCTGCTACCATAGCTGTGAGTCTAGGATGTGTCAGGAAGGGAAGGAAGACACCATGTACATCATCTCATTTAAGCTTCAGTGTCACAAGGTGGATTTTGTCGTGCCCGTTTTATGGATCAGGAAAGTTTTAAGGAGGGCAAGCACAGGGCCCTGCTGACACAAGAGCAAGACCCGCAGAGGCCTGGGCATGACCCCCGCCCCACGCTCCCTGGGTCCTGATATCCACTCCTCCCCCGTGGGAGCCTGATCCTGGGTCTGCCTGAATTGCTACCATTCCTAAGACACGACTCACGTCTGCCCACCTCCTCCTTTATCTGTTTCCCGCAGCCCAGAGGCGTGTGTGCTCTTCCATCCAGACAGACATCACACTTCAGCACCTGCATCTGACATCACTTCAGCCAAAAGCTTCTCTCAAACCTCTCCCCACACCTGCCGGTCACACAGGTCTGCACCCATCACCTTTCTCACACGAATTCTCACATATTCCTGTGTAGCACCATCCAACTGATGATAGTCTGAGAGGAGGAAGCTTTGTAGATAAGTCCACGTTCTACTTTGCTCCCAGCCCTCCGTCTTGCGTCTTGCATGAGGCAACCGATTAACAGCAATTTCATTTCAGCACAACATTTCCATTTGAAGAAACGCAGAGCATAGGGCTCTGGTCATAATTAAAAGCTTGTTTCATTTGTCATTTGAAGTTCCATGTACTGCTGCAACAGCAGCACCCCCTCCTCGCCAGGCTCTGCCCTAAGGACATCTTTCTTCCAGCGCTCGATTCCCATCAGAACCCTGGCAGTGAGAGCCCCGCAGGTTTCCCAGCACCTCGGGCTGCGGCTTCCACGCTGGGCCGGCACTGACAGGACCGGAATGGTGCCCCCAACAACTACAGGATTGGAAGCTGGTCGACTGCTCTGTAGAATGGAGACATGTTAGTAATCCCCGACATTTCCACTGACAGGCTGCTCAGGTAAACTGGGAAAAATCCACAAACTAGAAAGAATCCATGGGGAGGAGCACTTCTGTCTCCAACCTGGCAGCAAACGGTGGCTGTGCAGACGATCTCTTCAGGAAAACTATCGACTGTATCTCAGGTCAACAACAGCCCCGCTGAGGGCCAAAAAATCAGCTCCCCCTGGCCCTCACTTCCTAAGGGTCAGCCCTCCCAGGCCACCTCTCCTGGAAGATCAGCTCTGACGCACCCACGACGGTCAGGAACCGGCTCTGGGACACATTTCCCAGGCTCCTGCCCACCGCCCTCTCTCTTCTTCCTCCTCCATCTCCCTCTTCACTCCCATCCGCCCTCCCCCCTTTCGCTTCCCTTCTCTCCTTTCCTCTCCCTCCCTCATTTCCTTTCAGCCCTCACCTTCCTCACTGCACTTCCCTATGCAACTCAGCGGACGCATTCTCAGGTCAGTAGAGTTTTCTTTCACTCTGTTTTTATTGCAATGATCATTCTTAATGAACAGAAACCTGTTTCGGACCATGTGGATGCCACCTCCTGACCAACTGCTGCCCCGCGGCTCCGTGTCCACTCAGTGACCTCACGTCGCAGGTGCCCAGCAGTATGGCTGTGACCAGGGGTAGCAACATGGGACATGAGAGAGGTATCCCAGACAAGAGGCCCTGCAAAGCCTCCCCAGCAAACCGGAGCAAGGCCCAGGGCGGTAGGGAGAGCGCCGTGCTCACGATGTAGGCAGTTCAGCTTCCGCAAACTGTCCATCGACTGCAACTTACTTTGTTTCCATGGTTACAAAAGAACCATAAGCATTCTGAAATATGTTATTGGTTTCATGTTTGCGAAATCTAAGCAACATTATAAGAAAAATCACTGAATTCTGCCTGAGGCTCTAGGGGTGTTTTCCTCTCTGAAAGGAGCCCCCTTCCAGGACTTGGGATTGAGTGACAGCCTTCAAAAATCACGGTTATCCTGGTGGTAACAGGGAACTCCTCAGCCCGCCAGGAGCTGGGGCCCTCCACAGCCCCCACGGTTCCAGACGCCAGTGTTCTAAGAATCACACATGTGCAGATAGCAAAGCTTGCTGCACACACGCCAGGTGCTAACAAGCCCCAAACGTCTCACTCATACTTGCTAACCACATCGCTTCTCTCAGCCTCCACGGCGTTTCACACTCTGCCTTTATATAGAGATGAACCATGCGTCCTGAGCGCTACAAAGATTCAACTCCTTCCGGGAAGAGGGGTGCATCTTTCCATCACGGGGTCCTCACTCCAGCTGGCACAGGATTTGCAGAGTGGGCGAGTCTAATGTTGATGACACTTTCTCAATATTCCCTTCACACCCCTCCAAAAACAAGAGTGCTGCCAGCTTCTTACCGACGTTGTAATGAGCAAAATATTTTTCTCTTATTTGTCACTTTTTAACGTTATACTAGTGAAGAATGTGACTCTGCATGTACACTGTAAGCACCCACACCGTGAACATTCTGCTCTCCTGTGACTGTATTCACAGGTCACAAGGACAAAACTTCTCCATAGTAGCCAATATATATATATATATTTATATATATATTTTTTTAACATGACTTCCACTCATCTGAAAGTCACAGATGTAGCTTTTCCTTCATAAAAAGATCCAAATGATACACAAACCAGGTTTAATAAACACATTGGTCCAGGTGGGAAAATGACCCCTCAGTCTCCCTCCCCTCAAAGACCAGGGCAGCCAGGAAACTGCGCTCTCCAGTAAATGACAGCCGGCAGGATTCCCTAAATAAGCAGCCGGAAGATTCCCATCTCGCAGAGCACACCTTTCAAGACTCAAGATGCCCCCGCTCCCTGAATATCCGACGAAGAACAGGGCTACCCAACGGAGGACTGAGGCAGTAAACAAACATGTATTTGGCCGGGGGCGGCGGTTTATGCTTGTAATCCCAGAACTTTGGGAGAAGGAGGCAGGCAGATCATAAGGTCAGGCGATCGAGACCATCCTGGCTAACACGATGAAACCCCCGTCTCTACCAAAAATACAAAAAATTAGCCAGGCGTGCTGGCGGGCACCTGTAGTCCCACGTACTCGGGAGGCTGAGGCAGGAGAATGGCGTGAAACTGGGAGGCGGAGTTTGCAGAGAGCTAAGATCACACCACTGCACTCCAGCCTCAGCGACAGAGCAAGACTCCGTCTGAAAAAAATAAAATAAATAAAATTTTAAAAGTTTTCAGCAAATAGCATCATCGACCCACAAATGAGAGGTACCGTTTTCATTCTAGGAGGGAAACACTACAAAGCACGTATATTTTAGCCCTGTAAGTGAATTCTTCGGGCATTCCTGTGTCCGCTATCAAATGCAGCACATCACCTCAAAAGGCAAAGTTCTATAAGTCGCATCCAAGGAAGGGAAAAATCATTCTAAGTTTTAGCCATCCAGTAAGAACCTGATCCAGAGAAGCCTACTTGTTCCAGACTCTAAGCGGCAATATATTGCTACAATGTAATGAAAACAAAGGGATAATTAAGAAAATTTCAATGCTAATAAAAGGCAAAAACATAATTAGATTTATTCTACTCTAGACAGAGCAGCCGGGCAGTTCACCCATACGTTATGAACGTTGCTGTTTTTCAGACAGGGTCCCAACTCTGTCAAGGCTTGACAGCAGGGGCGTGATCTCCACTGACTGCAAGGTCCACCTCCCAGGCTCAAGCGATTCTCTTCAGCCTCTGGAGTAGCCGGGACTACAGGTGTGCAGCCATCATGCCCAGCTAATTTGTGTGTTTTCCGTAGAGATGGGATTTCACCAGGTTGCCCAGGCTGGTTCCCTGGGTCTCGAGTTCCGAGGCTCAAGCAATCCGCCCGCCTCGGCCTCCCAAAGCCCTGGGATTACAGGCGTGAGCCATCACGCCTGGCCCTTTTTTTTTTTCTTTCCTTTTTAAGCGATTAATGTGCTTCAGAGTCTTGTAGGCATTTAAAAAAAAAAAAAAAAGAACAAGCAAATTCTGTAAGGGAAAGAAACCATTAACACGTTTTACACACCTCAAAACTCAAAACAGAAATACTAAGAATAAAATGTATTTTATTCACAGAGGCATTCTTAAAGTTCTGTAAAAGTGACACTATGGACACCACCACATCACAGACGAGTGTGGCAGGACTGCTCAGATTCAGAACACATTCTAAACAGTCCTCCTGCCACTTTCCTCAGTGGGAACACTTTATTCTGTCTTTTATTCAAATTAAGTATCTTGCAAGGGAGTTGAAGAAAACTGCAGAGCAGATTTTAAAACTTCAATGCTTTTCTCAATTTTCGTCACATTCTGATGCATTTTTACCTACTACACGGCCAATAAGTTTAAAGCTTTTTGCATCGATAAAGACAATGCTCCTTGTAGCAATAGGCTTTTTCTTTTCTATACAAAGATCTATAACTTAAGCTAGTAAACTGGGCATTTCACAAAGATTTTGCACAATTCCTAGCACAGATTTTAGCAAAATAAAACCATTATCTTTCTGCAATTAAATAACCAAACATAGGAAACTGCACAGTTAAAATAACCATTCCATTATTTTATATAAACACAAATGATAAAGGAGAGTATGCTTTGGAAAACAGTGTTTCCATAAGCTAATGATGAAGCAGAAGACAGTTCCTCAGCCTCATATGACATTTGACAACCGAAGTACTCTGGCCCAAGCCCAGCCCGGTTAAATGGAGGGGAAGTAAACATGTGACCGACCGTGGTGGGGCACTGTGATAGCCACAGTCCAGGAAAGAACAGCTGACATGTTTCTTCTTCATGGGAAAACTGAAACATACTCGAGACACCTTAATTCTTTAAAACACAGTCTGCCCCAGTACTAACCTTAAGCTCCCATTGATAAAGATTGCGATAACCAGAGGTGTTTATCCAGGCCCTCGAAAATCACGGACATGGTACATACACAACATTTTCAAACGCTCAATGCTGCCAGTATGTTAAATGCGCTGTGATACCGGAGGTCTTGTGCAGGACCAGAAGCATCGCAGCCTGGTTACCTTCCTGGTGTTCAATGCTTTGTATGTGCAAAGTCTGCTGTTACAATTTACTGGGCTTAATGTCATTCAGTTTGTCACAGAAGAGAGTTACGACATTTACTTAATTCCACACACAGATTCTCAAGTTCATCTTCCACCAATGACTGCGCTCTGTCCACAAGACAGCGGAGGGAAGACCCAGGAAAGGCCTGGGAGATGCCAGGTGCTCACAAACTTGTATCAGTCTGCTGGTTCTGGCTTAAAGGAAAACAGACATAGAAGAAACTAAAAGGACTCACTACATCTAATATCACAATGTTCTCAACTTTACCTTAGCCAAAAATAAAAGCGGAATAGCAAAACTACTCCAGGGCATGATTCCAGGGCTAATCTGAAACATGAAATATTTAGAAGACAAAGCTTATTGTGAGTGCAATTAATATACACATAAAACACTGGTTTCGCAAAACCCAGTCTTTGCGATTGCTTTTATAAAAAGTAAAATTCTCATGAGGATCACATACACTAACTGATTTTCAAATGAAGGGACTGGTAAACTTCAGGGCATATGATTTCTGCCACACACGAGGGGAGCAGTGAGAGAGAAGAGCTAGGATCAAGTGTGCTGAAGCTGTCCTAGGACTGAAATTCAGTTTCTGCCAAAACAAAAACACAGGAGGCTGTCAACTTCGATAGCAAGCTCTGCTTGAGAGCGTCAAGATGTTAAAATTGCAAAGGGGCTTCTCCCTGCTATAGGCACGCGTGATCCTTGCAAAAACATAGCTCAGCATCATCAAAAATCAGGAAAGAACACAAGCTTTCCAGACAGGAAATCCAAGAGCAGAAGGGAGCAGAGTCCAAGCTTGCTCGGCAGAACTGTTCCCGGACAACAGCACAGAGGACGTCACAGGGAGGGCAGGGCAAGCAACAGCAGCTTCCGTGATGCCGCAAGCAGGGCCTGAGCCAGGAGAGCAGTCTCCTCCAACCTGACAAGGAGGCACGAGGAGCCACAGAGAAGTCAATTCAGGGTCTTTTTCAGAAAGGGGCAACAATGAGAAAATCTGGTCTTACCCAACCACCCCCCATCCACGGTAACAGCTAAACTCGCACCTGCGTCTGTCACCTTCCCCACCCCCTCTTGCAGATGCTCTTCCTGCACCCGGGTGCCTGTCTCCATGCTGCTCCTGAGGCCACACCTGTTGCCATCCAGTAGTGACCACGAATTCACCTTTGTCCGGGCGAAGCAAACGCAGAGTTCACACACTCTTGTACAGGTTTGCTGGCCGAGAATCTAACCGAGCTGTCCAATTCCAGATGTGCTGGTACCAAGGAGAACGCTCGATGTCCGGCATTTATAAACGGTATCAGTGGGTTCTCCTGGGACTCCCAGGCAGCCGAACGAGGGAGGGAGCTGTTGCCTTGTTGCCCCGAGCCAAAGCAGCGCTGCGAGGCAAACACCACAGGCCACATCACACTCGAGCACCGACTCTTGACAGTTGCTCGTTTGTGTGTTCAGAGTTCAGGGTACAGGCGACAGACAGGCCTGATCTCAGCCATGGGACAGCAGTGATTACCCACAAGTCCCGTATCTAAGCCCCGACTTGCCCATCGGCCTTCCTTCAGGAACAATGCCCACCTCACAGTGCTGCCATGAACGCTAAGTCAGCACGTATATACACAACCAGATTCATTGCAATTGTGCTTTCTACCCCAAGTTAATACAACCAGGTGCTATCATCGAGACTGAATAACCAATATTAGAACAGAAGGTCAGGCCAGCGATGGTGGCTCAGACCTGTAATCCCAGCACTTTGGGAAGCTGAGGTGGGTGGATCACTTGAGGTCAGGAGTTGCAGACCAGCTTGGCCAACATGGCAAAACCCCATCTCTACTAAAAATAATTTATCCAGACATGGTGGCACACACCCTGTAACCCCAGCTACTAGGGAGGCTGAGGCATAAGAATCGCTTGAACCTGTGACGTAGAGGTTGCAGTGAATGGAGATTGTACTCCTGGGCTCTACCCTTCCAGCCTGGATGACAGAGCAAGATTCTAATAAAACAATAAAAGGTCAAGATGAGAACTGATTGCCAAGGTCCACAGTCCATATACTTAAAACATAAAATTCATTAGCTAGTACTTGATCAAGTTGCTGCTTTCTTCATTACAATCTTGTATATCCTTCTAACACGGCTCAAAATGTTTACATTTGAACACACCTCGAGTATAACAAAAAATAAAGTGCCTGTATTTCACAAACGAGCAATTTCCAGTAAGGCTGCATCCTGCTCTAGTTAATCCTTTGACAATGTAAAACTGAGCCATCCTGACATAGCACTGACACATGGTGCAAGAAGAATGACCTCCAATTAAATCGCTAGATTTAGAGAACACGTAAATATAGTTTATCACTAATTCACTAGCCATTAGCAAGATTTTAAAGGAAGAAAAATTATCAGGACTGTAACTAGGAATAAAGGCAAAAATAAACATGAAGAAATTAGTCACGTTTAAATCAATACCCTTTCTGTGAGGCCGTAACAAAGTATACACAGCAGGGGCACAAACTGTCATGCTGAACTGTCACCAAGCTCTCTATGAAGGTAGTAAGAGCGTCCCAAGTCGCAGAGCCTCGTCTTCCTATTTAAACCCTAAACAGCCAACACCACTCAGCATGCAGTGAGAGCTCTGAAAGCTCAGAGGAATGCATGATGGGATGAAGGGCCCTAGCCCTGCCATCACCCTGCTGCTTATTAAAAATATAAAACAAACCCCTGCCTTCAAGGAGCCCAGATCTAACTAGTACAAGGTTTTGCTTTTAACAAGTTAACTACGAATGATGAAGACTCTCAACAGCTGTGCGAAATGTAAGGCAACCTCATAAGAGGAACTTGGCTGAGACTAAACCCAGAGATGGTTTTTTAACCACAGAAGAGGAAAGAACTGAAGAACCTTACAGAAAGTTGACAGCAATTTCTATTTCTCTATGGTACAACCTGGAATTTACCTTTGAGACAGACTGCCCTTCTGTTCTGAAAAATCAGATTATTCTTGCAATCCTCCATCAGGACTGAAATTCCCAAAGGCATGGAAAACCAAGTACTAATTTTAACCCCCCCCCCCCAAAAAAAAAACTACCTATGATCTTAGATGTGAGATTTAGTATTCTCAAATTCCAAATTTGGAAATATTTTGCACAAAGTCCTTATTTTCCCTGTTTACTTGAAAGCTCTCTATTCTTTTGTCCTAAACATCTTCCTTCTCATCCTTCCAAACAATATCTGAAGATGAACTTACATATCGTTTTCAATGTTACAAAGAAGATACTACATTTGTCATGAACTGTTTATATTCACAACTCTAGGAGGGATTTTGCTACATTGTGAGGAATAACACGAGGCAGTTAATACGCCACGAATAAAGAACAGTAGAAAGTGGACACATTTCCTGATGAGTGCCGATTTCTCATTGAGCTGCTGACAAAGTTATAATACGGAAAGCTAGACAGCTGCTGTGTTAGTTCTACCTCACTTAAGTGACCGAGTCATTGCTGTTTCAGTTCCCTCTCTCGTCTGGGGATGAGACACACCTCACAGAGCTGTTTATGATTTCAGGAACACACACATCAATGAAGTGACTGTTCCTAAATCGTTGCAAAGGGTAGAGTAACCTGCCAAATTTCAACTAGGTTGTAACAAACAACTGTTTTCATCCTACACGCTCCGGTGCCAGCGAGATGGTGCGTTCTTGGATCCCTGCGGGAGCCCTATTCCTGGTGCCATAGAGCGCACACACACATTTACATCCACATAATGTACGTATATGGCACACTGTAACACGTGTACCTGCATAGAGCGTACACACATCCGAATACGTGGAGTGTACATAAGTGCACTACGTGCGTGCAGAGTGCACACACATCCAGATCCATGTAGGGTACATGCATAGAGTGTACACACATCCAAATATATATAGTGTACAAACAAGTTCACTACGTGTGTACAAGCATAGAGCATACACACATCCATATAGCAAATGTACATAGGTATGCTAACATGTATGTACATGCAGAGCATGTACACACGTCTATATGCATACAGTGTACACAGGTATACTATAACCTGTATGTACATGTATATGGCATACACATGCACATCCGTATGTACACAGGTATGCTATTTGCTATATGTATACACATGCATATAACATACATTCTTATCCAATGTACGTAGGTGCACTACAGCATGCATACACATGTGCAGTGTACACATATGCACATGTATACAATGTACATCAGTACACTAACGTATAAAACGTATACACATATGCAATAGTGTACGTACATATGCAGCATGTATACGTATTATTGTGTACATATCCAGAAGTTTATTCAGTGTGCATAGTGTACATGCATGCTTGTGTGCACATATGTATATATACATCTGCAGAAATAATGTGCACATACCCACATGGTGCACGTACACAGGTATGTATATGGCATTAAATACATGCATGTATGTACACATGTAGAACAGATAGGTGTCCAACTAGTGTGCATATAATCATCCCCGTAGATACACACATATACACATGTACATGCATGCCTACAGCATGCACGTGTGTAGGACACAAATGTAGTGTACATACCTATACACTGTAAATACATGCAGTGGAAATACACGTAGTATGTGTACACCACATACACACATGTACATTTATACAGTACACATACACCGAGACCCAGAACGGGTCATGAGTATTAACACAGCGCAAACGCTTCCAGTTCTACCTAGTGAATTTTTTTCAAACTATAATAGAACTCATATAAAAAGGGTTTTAAGGAAATCAATACAGCTAGTGACAAAAACAGTGGGAAGGGCACAACCACTTTCCCTCAGAGTTCTGGGCCTGACCGTGGAAGTTCAGAGGTTTCCTAATGCAGTACACATCAGAAGTGACTCACAATGAAGCACTCCTTAAAAATTAAAAATGTGTCCTCATGTTTTGGCCTTTGAGACAAAGCCTCTTAGTTAATCGAGTTCTGACTGAATTTGACTCACAGTACTCTGGCAGATTCTTCGTTTTCTGGTGAGACAGACGAATGTCCCAGGGTGAGGACAATGCCAGCCGTTTCAGGGTCAGCTTTTCGAGGAGCGATGTCTGGCAGAACACAATCCAACACCATAGTAGGATCCCCCACCCAGCCACTTAGACGCTTTCTGGTACTTACTCTGTCTGCTTGTTTCCCTTTCTTGAATTCAGCTGGGGGGAGAAAAAAAACCAAAAAAATCAAAACCAAAAACAGCCCATGTGTTTGTGTGTCTGAAAAGTGAATACATCCACATCCAACTTTCTAAATGATACACGGCAGGTGTTGATGGTCACCAACCAGTGGCCACTGTTGACAAAATACAAAGTCATCTGCAAACATGAACGAGTTTCTAGGAATACAAAAGTCAAGGGAATTTACTTCACATATTAAAGCTCTCAAGGGTGCTCATCAAAAATATATTTAGAGGTTTTCCTTTCAAGTTATTTTTGAAGATTTTTAAGTTGCAATACTTAAAAGCCTCTGGGAAAAGAAAGGATACAGGTATCTGGAAGATTTATACTAAATGATTTTCATGTCTTTTTGATAAAGTTAAATAAGGTCAGCCTTGAAGTAATGGCTTCCACTACTCTGAGGCTGTGGATGGAATCCACACCACCACCAGACAATTGAATAAACAGCAAGGCTGCACACACAGGACACAGGCAGTGAGCCAGCCTGACTAGTTGTCAGCTTCTGGGTCAGTTCTACCCAGTTCTGGCCAGGCCCCACTGGAGATGAAAACCTGCCCTTTAGAAGCCTTCAAACCCCACCTTTCAAAATCTAATCCTCTTCAACTGAGGCCCAAGTCCAAAAATCTACTGACATCTTAGCCCGCGTTAGGCCAGCTGTCCCCCAGCCTTTTTGGCACCAGGGATGGGTTTCATGGAAGACAATTTTTCTGGGGGGTGGTTTTGAATTGCAACTGTTCCACCTCAGGTCAGGCAGCGGATCCTCATAAGGAGCACCTCCGAGATCTCTCACAAGCAGTTTACGATAGGGTCCCAGCGCCTAGCAGAACACACAGCTAATGATAGGGTCACAACACCTAGGAGAACATGTGGCTTATGATAGGGCTCCAGCACCTAGGAGAACAGGCGGCTTAGGAGAGGGTCCCAGCACCTAGGAGAACAGGTATTAAATGAGTTGGCAAAGCCAAAATCCACCGGATCTACCACTCCAAAGCAAACATACACCACTGCCCAATATTGATGTGAGCCAAAAACAGGGAAGTCCTGAGGGCCCACACTGACCACAGCCTGACACCACTTCTGCAAGAACCAATCACGTGCCTAAAGATCACCCGTGATGACCCAGGAGAGCAGCTTTGAGCAGAGACAAAGGTGAAGGAGAGGCACATGGGCCAGGGTGCTGGGTGTGCCCGTCTTTGTGACCTCACTGAGATTGCTGACCTCTGGCCCTTGGTGTCCCTTCCTGTGGAGGTAGCAGCCCCCAAATCCCTGCCTCCCTTCAGCACTGACTGAGGCGGCCCTGAAGTCTCCCCAGGGCTGAGACTGTTTCTAAATCCTGTTAACTGCACACCCACATGAAAAACAAAAAACAAAATATCAAGTATGCAGACAGGAAAAGAAAAATACGTGAAACCTCCCTTATTCAACAGGCATTTAAAAAGTAACAGGAAAATTGTGATAGTCTTTAAACAACCACCAGCTATCACGTCCTCTTGAAATGTTTTAGCTAATCAGGAACATCTTTACCAAGCACTTGTGTGTTCAGGAAATCAGTTGACAGGTCCCAAATAACCTCGGAGCCTGCGACCTGACCCCCACTCACGCACATCACCTTTCCAGAGGAACGTGTCCTGGACACCTTTCAAATGGTGAGGAACAGGAACAAGGGTAGCTTTCCCTCAACACCACAAAACAAGCTCGACCCCGAGGAGCCCGGAGAACAGCGACGTTTGTTTAGATGCTTTCCCACTGTCCTTGTCAGAGCAAACATTCCCATCCCACACCGCCCAGTGTTTAACTCTCCCTGGGATACCAGCAGCCGTCAACCCTCAACAAGCTGGAAACAGAGGCCAAGCTGATAGGAGGCCTCTCTCCATTCCTTACTGAATTCGCTCAGGACACGGATGTTCCCAAACACATATGGCCCCGAGTATTCCACACCTGGGGAACATTCAAACAGCAGACTCTGCAAAGACGTTCCCCTAAAGAGAAACTCAGTTTCTAACTTCCCTTAGGGAAAAACAGGAGACCCAGAACTTTCCAGAAAATCAAGTGTGAGAGGAAGCCACTCACCTCTGGCACTTCCTAAACCTGCCTTCCCGCGGGTGCTCAGGGATGTCCCCGCGACAGCCCCGTCCACCCAGGACGGCAGCAGGGCTCAGGCAGCCAGCACCTGGGCAGCTGGCGAAGCAACCCCAGGGTGAAAATGCCATCCCAGGCACCACTTCCCGGAGCCCCTCAGCAAGAAAAACAGAGGTGGGACAGAACCGAGGGCTGACTCGAGGCTGGGGAGCCACAGACCCGCACAGCTCAATCATCGGACATGCTCTTCTGTGGACAGAGCCCAGGGAGAGGCCAGCACAGAGACCCTCGTGCCGGCTCCACAGGCCAGCGTCCTCCAGGGCTGCAAGTTTGTGATCACAGCTTCAGAATTTGGTTCCAGAATCTTCCGGAATCAAAGACGCACCAAACTGTAAAGCTGCCAGGACAGCAGGGCCCAGGAGCAGGCTCAGGGGAGGACCACTTAGAAACCCCACACACAGCATACACGTGTGCATGCTTACTCCACACATGCCACCGCTTCACCCAACAGTATACACGCAAACGCATGTATGTACTCCATACACACCCTCAAATACACTCACCAAATATGATGCGTGTACACACTCCACACACACCCTCAAATACATACGACACACATGAACATGCTCACTCCACCCACACCTGCTAAATACACTCAACCACACATGCACAAACGTGACACACGTGCACACTCATTCCGGACGTCACACCCCTCACCAAGTACACAGGTGCACACACCTCCAAGTTCAGAACCTGTAGACTCCACAAGCTTTGGTTTCCCCCACTGTTTCTCTCATCACATGAGATCCACACACAGGTGTCATTTACTGACATCTAACACCCGGGGAGGCCCTTAGACAGAACTGCAGTCACAAGTCGGCTTCATTCAGGCATTCATCACCAGCCTCCTGAAGCCACCTCCTGTCCCCAGGGGGAGCGGGGGCCGAGACCGGAGACGTCACTGGGCTTACAGATCCCCAGGCTGGCAACCCAGCGAAATGAGGAGGGCTGGGCCACGGCCCTGGAGGGAGACGGGTACTGGCTCAAGTATGCGGAACATGAGTCCTCATTTCCAGACAGTGTCACCTACAATAGCGTCAGGTGAAAGCCAGTGGTTTGGCATTCCTGGGATAGACAGTTCTGGAAATACAAGGGAAGCTTTTTACTCCTCCCCTCTGAACACATGAGGTCCATGGTCCCCTCACATCTAACACTGGGAATCCGAATCGGTGACTTCTTGTCCACCTGAGGACCACCCAAGAGGATCCACACACCTGCTACAACAGCAGCACCGCACCTGGTCTGCAGGGGAGCAAAGCAAATCCCACCTTTATGGCTAAAACTGGATTACCCTGACACTGGCAGCCTGCAGTGTGTGTATCGTCAAGCCCCCACGTCTGTGCCACCTGCAAGAGGAACACAAGCCCTTAGTCCCAGGTTCTCAGGACGGCCTGTGAGGTAGATGCTGGCACCTTCCCATCTCCCAGGGGAGAGGAGAGAAGGCCACGGTCAGGGCTTGCATATCAGGAGGCTCGGGATTCAAACCCCATCTGCCTCACAAAGCAGCCCTTACCATTCAAGTGACTTCTATCATCAGCCTTAAAATGTACCACAGTTACCAGCAATTCTGAGTGCTGTTCCTTGGGACATCATAAGCAAACATTTTGTTAGAAAGGTTTTGCCAAATCTGCTTTCAAAATCCTATGGTATGAAATGACTAATGAAAATTTGAGCTATGAAATAAAGCACATAGTTAAATGAATCCCAAAATGACTATCGCGAAGGAAGTTTTAACTTGAAGTGAAAAATATCCTCCAAATGACATCAGCCAGAATTATCTTCAATCATTACTGATCCCATATGCTTCAGGAATTATACAGCATCATCTCAGATATGAACTTAAAACCATTAGCTGAATGCACATTTCAGCACAACCAAAGTTCTGCTATAATAAGCAGCACAGGCGTCTCTGGAGAGGATTTTAATTGGGACTACAAACGATGTGCACGATCGTGGTAAGAGGTTTCATTCTGGCTGTTCTCCAAGGTGCGACACAGAGAAACACCACTAACCTCAAAGACACCTGCTGCTTTGTAATGAGATGAGAGACGATGTGGACGGACTACTGTAAATATTCGAAAAGGAGAAACAATGCAAGGAAAGAATCGTATCAGTTACCCTTTACATTCTTAGAAAAAAACGATTTTTCTTTTGGGATGATTTTAAAAGAAAATGACATTTCTGGATTTTTTTTTTAACTTTTCTTTCTGAGACAGGGTCTTGGCTCTGTCGCCAAGATTGGAGTACAGTGGAGCAATAGCAGCTCACTGTAGCCTTAAGTGATCTTCCCACCTCAGCCTCCAGAGTACCAGGGACCACAGGCACGCACCACCACACTCAGCTAACTTCTGTTATACAGATGGGGTCTTGCTATGATGTCCAGGCTGGTCTTCAACCCCTTGGCCTCAAGTGATCCTCCTGTCTTGACCTCACAAAGATTTAGCCTAAGCGACCATGTCTTATCGGAAAACAGACATTAGAGCAAATGCATTTCTGTAAGATTTTCTACCTCTTTTCACTGGAGAAAAAGGTAACTTGCCTCCAAGGGTCGGAGACAAAGACGTTACTGCAGACAAGAGCGCTGTGCATCCCGGGAACCGCTACACCACGAGGCACGGCCGTGCACACTGGACGCAGGAGTAACAAACGAGGCTAGCACAGGCCGATGCTGGCCCTCTCCAGAAGCAGGCCTATCCTTCCTCCTCTCCTCAGCCCCCTCTCCCTTCAGGCCTCAGTGGCTGCTGACAGCGGAGAGGCCACAACTAGAGGAGGCTCTCAACTCCACCAGGGACAGGAGTCCCGGACGCTGGGGACTCAACTGCTGTCCTCCGCATCCACCTCCTTCTGGTCCAGCCTTCTCAGGAGCCAGGCGTGGCCACTTTGACCCTCTTTTCCCTTCTGTGGCTCCTACAAAAAACCAGTCAGAGAGCCCAGGCTGCCTCGCACTCCAGGGATACCTGGCACAGGCCCCCTCCATGTCCTTATCCAAGCTCCTGGGGCCAGAAGGGTCTTGCAATATTTCACTTTCCAGTTGACCATCCCCAGCCTGAAATCCAAAGTGCTCTAAAGAGCATTTCCTTCGAGTGTCATGAGGAAGCTCAGAATGTTTCAGGTTTTGGAGCATTTTGGAGTAGGGACTCTCAGCCTTAATTTGAACCTCTTCAAGGAAGCCACACACTGAAGCCCCCGATGTCCACCCTACAGAATCCCAGCACACCATCTGAAGTCCTCAACAACAGATTTTCTTTCTTCAAAAATAACCACAAGTCACAAACTCACACGCAATCACAGAAGGGGGTTGTGGACACCCACACAGATGATGAAATTTAACTGTCACATTTTTACCTAGGTAATTTAAAATCATTCCTCAAAACACACCTGTTTTACTGAGTTGCATTTTAAGGTGAACACACACAAATCATTTCAGGGAAACAAACGTCACTTTGGGCTGCGTGTGGTTTCTTGACTCCCGTGAATAACTCGGCGTTCACCCTCACTTCTGGATAAGGGAGACGATGCAAAGAAAACTGTTAAAACAAAGACATGAAAACAAGTTTAAGAAGGGTTTGAAAGGTTCCTCCTGTCCTCCTGGAGGGGAGACGAGGATGCCTGGAAAGCTCACGGGGGACAGGAGCACAGCCTCCTCGGTGTGTCATGGACGCTGCCTCACCAAGGGGAGAGGATGATGCCTGGAAGGCTCACAGGGGTGGGAGCACAGCCTCCTCAGTGCTTTTCTACACTCAGCAGCTTCAGAAATTCCTGCAGAAGCAGAACACATCATGAGAACTGAGACTGGAACACCCCAAAGAAAGGGATGAGGGGTCAAAAAAAGCATTCGATCATTACCAAGGAGCGCGGGCATGAAGCCGCTTCAAAGACCGTGTGAGAAGTCACTCATAGGCGTTTCAGAAAATAAGGGTAGTGCGAGATTGCTCGATCAGCTCAAACAGGCTGCCGTCCCTCAGGCCATGAAGTCCCTGAGATGAGCCTGTCACTGAGCAGAAGTCACTCGCATCTCTGCCAGAGAAAGTACTACAAGCTGACACATAACCTCATGAAACCTAGGCTTCAGCCGGTCAACAGTGAGTCTGACATGGTACATCCCTCCAGATAGTTAAAGACCCCAGGGGTTCATCGGACAACCTCGAAGGGCTGTGTCTGTCCAGCTCCTTTTCCAAGTTCTGGATGATTTTTCCTAATGCAGTATAAGCAGCATGTTCCAATAGAGATGTAATTAACTGGATGGGTGTCCTCTTAATTTTGAAATTAGAAACACACTTGGCCAGGCACGGTGGCTCATGCCTGTGATCTCAGTACTTTGGGTGGCTGAGACAGCTGGACTGCTTAAGTCCAGGAGTTCAAGTCCAGCCTGGGCAACATTGCAAAACTCCATCTCTACAAAAAATACAAAACTAAGTCAGGGATGGGGACACATGGAACATGTGCCTGTGGGTCCTGGCTACTCAGGAGACTGAGGCAGGAAGATCACTTGAGCCTGGGAGGTTGAGGCTGTAGTAAGCTGTGCTCACACCACTGCCTGGGCAACAAAAAGGTTTTTTTGCCTGTCTCAAAAAAACCAAAGAGAAAAAGAATTATATACCTGACTAGGCCAAAATAAAAGAGGCCTTCGCTGCCTACATAAAGGGCTTTCAGAATTCACTTCCATCCTTAGGAAAGGGGGCCAACACCAGGCTGTGTCCCTTAAGATGCCCTGTCTCATATGGGAAAAAAAATCAAGAGAAATCAAATAAAGGCCATAAAATACATCAGTTTCAACACTAAAATTTGATAGTATGCTTTAAATTGAAGATGAGTTAAGTCACATTTCCAAACCTCTGAAAGCACGGTTACTGGGAGGGAATGGTTTGCCACACACAAACGCAGCTCTGTAAAAGTGCCCAGGCTGGATGAAGGCTCAAACGTCAGTGCAAGGAGAAAGTCTGAACAAACTCTCTCCTGCCCTGCTGCTGTCCTCTTCCAAAACACACTGTTTATCTGTCAGTTTAGAACAAGGCCTAGGGAGGTGGGAGGCAGGCCTGGGAGGGTCACCTAGCATCCAAGCTCCTCACCCACACAACTGCACGAGGCTGAGCTGAGCAGTACACACAAACACAACTAATTCTCCCCAAAAAGAAGACGGAAGGCAGCACACTGCCATGCCAGGCACCCTGCAGATGAGAAGATTGAGGGGAGCCAGAGGTACCTTTAATCTTGCTTGCATGGTGGAGGGAGAGGAATAATGCCACTCACTTGAGTGTTGCACAATTCTTTCTAGCACTGAGTGGCAGAAAACAAAAATATAGATGCTTCCTCAGATAAATGTTTCTGAAGAACTGAACATAAATTACGTTCAGGAAATAGCATTATGAATGCCTCAAGTGCTTCTGTTTTCAATAATCCCAGAGTAATTCTATAAACCCGGGAATCAGCCTCACCCAACTCCAGGATCACAGCCCAGGTGACGTGGGCACACGTATCCTGAAGCTCCAATACTCAACTAAAGTGGGGCGAGTGAAAATGATCCTGGGTATAATTTACACGGACACAGGAAGGTGGCTGAGCCCCAAACCCCTAAACCAGGAAGACCAGTGTCCTTCAGGGGCCTCACCTCTGTCCTTTCGCAGCCTCTGGGAACCACCACTCTGCTCTCTACTGACACAAACGCCCCTCCCAAGGTACAACACCAGGAAGATCATCATTCAAAACTGAGGAACGTGGCAGAACAAAGCTGTCAGGAGATTTTAATCACCAACACCACTTGTTACATGACCCAAAGATGATTAAAATCCCAGGCCCTTCAAGACTGAATGCTATCTATACTTAAATGCATTTCATCACCATATTGGGGGGTTATTCCTTTGTTTTGCTGCAAATATATCCAACTGCTGTAAAAGGAAAAGGCAATTTGTTAACGAAGCTTCTTGGAGTGTCTCAACAGGCCTCGAGGTAGGATAAAAGGCAGGACTTCCTGGCAGAAACGCTCAGCTCTGAGGTCAGGTGGAGTTCTTGAGCACCAACCAAGGCAAAATAAGGTCGAAGACCACACCACACTTTCCTCAATCACATCTTCATTCCACCTTTCCTTCTATTTCTCACGACTTCACTGGGAGAAATTGTGCTAAAAGAAAATGGAAACACAGACATACATAGGAGACCCTACAGATGCTGAGAATGGGTGCAGCCATCACAGTCCGAATGTCCTTTCAGGGCCATCTGACCTGGCTGGGATCCAAGTATCCGAGGGCAGGATTTTATGTCAGACCCGTGAAGCCAAGATTACAGCCACTGAACGGCAGTTTTCCATCCCACGGAAACCGGCCTTGGTAGGGGCTTCCTCGGGGACCACCGACCTCAAGCCACCACCCGTCAACTACTTCAACTAACCTACATCATGGCAGAGGCCTCCCTAGGCAGACCAGCCCTGCCCAAGTCCTACTTCATGGCAAACCCTCCAGACAAACGTCCTTGGCCTCTTCCGGGAGGCTGTGCTCGGAAGGTGCCCTCATTTACTTCTGTGGCTCTGAGACATTTAACTAGAGCCCAACACATTTCTTCCTGTTCACATAGTATTGAGTTAAAAGATTTTTATGAGTAAACTTTCACTGGGAAAAATACCATTTCAGGAGCCCCAGTGACCACAATGAAAATGTTTTTACCTTCCCTTACGTGACATCGGCAACGCCAGGTCCAGGAAACGTTCTGGATCTCAGATAATGGCAAATCCACTCATAGTAAGTCTTGGTCTTGTTTCACAAGCTATCAAATGCTGCCCAGAAGCAGGAAAAACCCCACAACGTGGCAGGGAGGGGCGACCAGCGTGAGTTCTAAGGCCAGACCACCCGGGTCTGCTGACAGCGTGGTGAGGGGCAAACAGTGCAGGGTCTAAGGCCAGACCGCCCGAGTCCCGCTGATAGTGTGGCTTCAGGAGTTTCCTAAACCCTCTGCTCTCCAAGTTTCATGTCAGAAAAATGCAGTGATAACCGTGTCCACCTCGTTTAAATATGTATATATATACACACACATATATATATACTCCAAACCTACAGCCCTATAAAGGTCATTAATCCTAGTTATCATCAAGGCATTGAGCGATCAATAATGAGCCATCCCCCTGGCTGCTGACCTGCCTCAGCCCCACCCTCCGGAAACCCCGGATCCACACCAGCCACACAGGATGAGGCCAGGGAAGGAGCAGGACTGTGTCTTGGGAACTTAAACTCTGGAAGCTGAGTTAAATCAGTGCCGCTCAAATCTTGTCACCAACTATCTTGTTAAATTGGGAGATTCCATCTCTGGGGATCTTGAAGGAACCTGAGGTTCTGCATTGAGTGAGATGAGCACTCGTGCTGCAATGAGATGGCAGGGAAAGCAACCGAATCTGGGGTCGCAGCTGCCTGAGGCTTGGGTCCCACCGGGAAAGTGGCACCAGGGCCCTCAGGACTGTGGCGGAGGTCCCAGGAGGCAAGTCCCGGTGCAGAGACTCATGGACCCAAAGATTGCTCCAGGGCCAGGAGGGGCTGCTGCGCTGACAGCCACGAGGCAGGCAGCCTTCGAGCTCCTCCAGCTGCCATCCTGCAGGCAGGGAGGACAGTGCCCAGACCACCCTGGGGCTCCCCCCAGCCTGCCAGGCTGGTACTCTTACTCCAGCCACTGACAAGAGTCCCCATGTTGCAAGCTAGGTTGAAACAGTGCCTCAGGCCTCGGGGCACATGCACCCCCCTGCAGGGCTGGGATGGCTATTCCCACACATCCCCAACTCACAGCAAAACTTAAAAATGAAAGTTGGAAGATACAGCCAGGAAACCAATGCTCAAGAGGCAACTCCAGGGTGACTCTTCCTAGAGCTATTGCTATTGAACATCTTTAAAAACATTTCCAGGGTGACTTCCTAGAGCAATTGCTGTTGAAAATCTTTAAAATTCTTCATTTCAAAATTAGCTTTTATTACACTGTCTTCCCTATTCTACCAAGACTCTAGAAAACAAAACCATTACAATTTCCAATTCTATCTTATAGCAAGTTAGAAATACACGTTTCCTCAAAGGATTCTACATGTTTCCTTGGCAATATCCTTTCCACGCCTCGTACTACTGCCCACAACAGAGAAGGCTTTTCCAACTCAACCCAACCCAACCCAACCCAACCCAACCCAACCCAAGGGCCCTGAGACAGGCCCCTAACGAATTGTCTACAAACTCTTGAAACAGGCTTGCCCTGACAAATCATCTGCAAACTCCATCTTCCATTAAAAACAGTACCGAAAATGAGCATATTACCACTTTTTAAAAATTACTGTAAAGTGGACAGTGTTCAGTTCTGTGAATTTCGGCACAAATATTCCCATAATCATCATCACACAAGCAGAACAGTCCAACAGCCCCAAACCCACTCACGGGGCCTCATAAGCATACCCTCCCATTCTCAGCAACCACCCTCTCCGTGTCCTCCCATGACTCGGGTCTATCTTTTGCGAGCGTTGTGGCAAAACACTCGCAAAATCACAATTTCCTGGGCATCGTGCTTGGAGGTGCACCCAGGGTGTCCTGTGATCAACAGCCAGGCCTCGGGGCTGCTGGGTATTTATTATTCCACATATGGCTGTGGCACATTGTAACTTGTTTTGGACAACTATAGACAGCGCTATTAACATCTGGGCACAGTTTTTCTTAAACATCAGATTCTGTTTCTCTAGGGTAAATACCCAGGATTGGGGTCACTGGGACCCACGTTTGTGTGAGTTCAGTTTTGTAAGAAACCGCCAAGCTGTCTGCACCGTGCTGAACCCCAGCATCGCACAGGAGTCCCGACTGCCTGTCCTCACCAGCACCTGGGGCTGTCGGAAGACCTTAGTCAGGCGCTCCAGCAGGGGTGTGAACAAATTCACTGCGGCTTCGGTGCACATCTCGGTGCAACCAGTCATGCTGAAGGTCATTTCAGATGCTTTCGGGCCATCCTCCCGTCCTTCTCAGCGAAGCATCTGTTCAGGTCTCTTCCGCTTTTAAGTCAGGTGGTTTGTTCTCTGTCATGAGCCGTGGGAGTCCTGTGCATTCTGGATACGAGTCCTTTGCCGGCTGCATGGTTCGTGGACATCTTCTCCCCATCTATCGAAAATGTGTCTCTTCAATTCCCTAGGGGTGTCTTTTATATTAGAAGTTTAATTTTGATGAGTCTTACCTACTTGTTTTCTTCCTTGATTATGGATCATGGTATGGCTAAGAGCTCTCACCCTAGGTCTCCACAATTTCCCTTTCTTCTGCAGGTTTTGTAG
This sequence comes from Macaca nemestrina, assembly GCF_043159975.1. Classification (NCBI taxonomy): domain Eukaryota; kingdom Metazoa; phylum Chordata; class Mammalia; order Primates; family Cercopithecidae; genus Macaca; species Macaca nemestrina. Next base: position 248,107 of record NW_027257870.1, read on the forward strand.
TTTGGTATTTTACATTCAGGGCTATGACCCACCTTAATTTTCATACAGAAATTACTCCCTGTTTTCACTCTTTTGCATACGGCTGTCCCATAATTCCAGCACCATTTGTTGAAAAGACTCAAATTCCACTGAACTGCTTTTGCGTCTTTGGATCTGTTCTTGACTCCACTCTGTCAGCTGACCCGTGTGTGTGCATCCTGAGCATAATTTATGACTTTAGTGGCTGTCTCTGTGAAAAAAAGTAACTCTGTCTGGAAGCAAAAACTACATTAGAAGTGCTCTAAATAAGATTCTTCCTGTTGTCAGGAGAGCAAAGCCACTGCCCTAAGCAGAGGTGAGGCCTCAACAGCTCCCAGGCACAACCTTAACAAACAATGGGGAAAGGAATTCATTTCAAGGGCCACAACGTGAGACCAGCATAGCCATGAAAACTGCAATAATTTCACAACAGAATGAAATTCATAAAGAATTGCTCAGAAGCGTGTGATAAGTTACATAAATCACTGTTCCTTAAATTCTGACGGTTGACTAGAACAGAAATAGCTTCACGGTACAGTTCAAACAGGAGAAAGGTAGGTAGGGGTGGTTTCCACACCACACAGGGCCTGCAGGAAAGGGACACTCTTCCTCTAAACGGGAGATCCCGGGAGTGATGTGATAAGCCATGGTGAGAGGCACAGAACTGTGCAAGCCGGAGTCGCGGCCTTTGCCCCACCACGGAACCTGTGTCCATAAACGACGAGGCTCAAATGTCAGGCCGGGGCAACCGAGGCAGTTATCAGGGGACAAGAAAACGAGCGCACGGTGGAGGCAAAGGTCTGAAATCGCGCGGCAACTTCGAGTCAAGTGGGACAAACTGACTCAAAATACAGGTTTCAAAAACCACCACAGAGAGCTGCTCCTCGGCTCTGGAAAGGCTAAGTGACTAATGCCCACACTGAGCATCTGCTCCCAGAGACGACCCTGGTGACCTAAGGCCCAGCTGCTCCGAACCCGCGCAGAACCTCAGTGAGGAACTTTGTTGGTATCTTACAGCACATTGACATGTTCCCTTAAAATCTGGTATTTCATCAACAATGCAGGCGCCAGCTTTGACTCATACACATTTCGATTAAACAAGATAATTTACACCCTGACCGTGCCAGGTAAGAGGTTTACTACAATCTTTAAACAGAGCCAGAGGCTACAGTCTGCTCCTACACAACACCATGTCTCTACAAGTTCCATGGGTTTTTACTTTCCATGTCTTCACTTGCCTAGTGCTAGAAAGCAGATAAAAACAGAAGGAACCCAGAAACACTACTGAATGAGACTCAAATATCTTGCAGTCATCATCGAGATGAGATGTTTATTAAACAGAAATGTTCTCCCCTGTAGAAAGCAGCACACACCAACACGCACCGATAACTGTCGCCAGCATTCCAGATCATCTTCCCTTCCATGGCCACAGTGCAGGGCAATGGACCACGCACACCTGCAGACCCACGGAAAGCGGGGTGACACGGCCGATTCTTGTAGCGAGCAGGCCAGGGTGCACTCAAAGTGCATCTCTTTCCAGAGGGCCACCACGCAAAGTTACACATTTATTCCACGAGTTAATGGCACTGCACCAAACATTTCTGTAAGATTATCTTAGCAAGCTTTTCCTTCTGCCTAAAATGTCCTGACACAAACTGAAAAAGCTCATGCCCCCTTGGAATGCGCCCCACTCCTAGAGACCCGGACCCAAGGGAAATCTGACCTGAAAATGGGCAAACCCTCACTTTGCAGAGGGACAGGGACTCGGGGCCACAACTTGACCTCAGAGCAACACAAGTGCAGAGACAGCACCCCAGGACACCCTCTCCACCGAAATTCAAGGAGGAAAACCAACGCCCCGCCCCCTTGCGGAAACCCCCGGCTGCTGGAGCAGACGCCTGCCGGCGTGTGCAGCCTCTCCCGTCCCACGTTCCGGGCTCAGCACCTGTGCCTCAGCCCTGGCACTGCTCGCCACACCCACAGGTGTGCCAGGAGGGGCAGGTCCTAAGGTCTCCACTGCACCAAAGCCTGCAAGGCAAAGGGGCAGCTCCCTCCAGCAGGAGTCCAGAAGCACACACTGCACCAGCGTCAAGGCGTGAGAATTCTCCCCTCGGTCTCCGAATCTCCAGTCTGTTGCCCGCCACGGTCTTCTGCCAACGACGAGGCCCAAGCTGGGCGGCACATTTGGTTCTCACCATTTCCCTTGTCAAATCAATACTGCAAACATATCCAATTCATCCTGTCACTAAAAATGAAATAATCCGCCATCTCCATCACAGATGATGCAATCAGGTTTTCATTACCGGGTTTTTGTTTTGTTTAGTTTTTTGTTTTTTTTCTATTTTGAGATGGAGTTTCTGCTCTGTCGCCCAGGGTGGAGTGCAGTGGTGCGATCTTGGCTCCCTGCAACCTCTGCCTCCCGGGTACAAGTGATTCTCCTGCCTCAGCCTCCCAAGTAGCTGGGATTACAGGTGCCTGCCACCATGCCCGGCTAATTTTCATATTTTCAGTACAGACGGGGTTTCACCATGTTCACCAGTCTGGTCTCGAACTCCTAACCTCAGGGGATCCACCTGCCTCCTTCTCTCAAAGTGCTGGAATTACAGGCATAAGCCACCACTCCCGACCATTACTGGTGTAATTTCTAAGCCACTCTCTCACACCCACTCCCTTTTTTTTTTTTTTTTTTTTAAGAACCAGCTTTATGCCTATATTTTTTTCAAGAGAACCAGTTACCCCATTTCAAGTACAAATAAGACATGGTGTTTAAAAACCAAAAATGCCCATTTGCACAGAAGTCTCCAAATACCCAGTCGATTTAAGCCTTGAGAATAACATCAAGCTGTTGGCTGAATACAACTTCCCTTTCCATCTGTCTGCCTGTGAGTTAGACACAAGGATGAAGCCACGAGCTAGGGACATAAAGGCAGGAACCAAGGTAGCGGAGACTCCAAATAAAAGCTGGAAGACCAACACAAATGCACCACACCCTGCACACCCTCCTCTCCTTCCTTTTCAGAATTTCCAGAGGATGAAACAGGGACCTTTCTCAGACGTCCCACGATGCAGGCGGCCAGAGGGGAAGGCGGCGGCAGCCTGAATGAGGCGACCGGGAAATCACATTCCACAAACAGAAATTCTCCATGTGCTTTACATCCTCTGTCTCTGAAGAACTATGCCAGGCTAACAGTCGCTAGAAAACCGCATTCAAGTGTCATTTCCCATTTCAAGCAAAGAAAACAGTGACGGGGCATGAGGGAAAAACATAGCCATGTGTTCTGGGCTATTAAATAAGGTTTTTTCTGTTATAAACGTATAATTTTACATTCTCAGATTTCTGTATAATTGATATGCTTCCTAATTAGCAGACATAGTAATAAAAAGTGAATTCCAAGTGTAAGATCGGAGGAACCGGTCACATGGCTTCAGGTTCTGCTACTGTGTTTCAACTTAAGAAAATGGTTCTGTGTGTTGGTAACAAGGCCTGAGAGTCTGTGTGAGAGTCAGTGTGGCTGTAATCAGGGTTCGTGTTGGTTCCCTAGCAGAGGATGTTACACTGTTACATTATCTTCTACAAAAAATCCTGAAAAAAATGAAGGCTGAATAGACATACACACCCTCCCAAAATAATCCAAATGTCCACCGATATGAAAAACAGATGAATTACGGCTTCCATCGTGGAATATTCTTCAGCAGTGAAAACAAACTATAGCCACAGGTGCCAACTAGGATAAAGAAAACCTTTTAAACACGCTTAAAGTGAACTGACTAGGCAGAATTCCTTGATTACAGGCATCTGCTCCAAAAGGGTACTGTTATTAATCCTGTGATGTAGAATGATAGTTAGCAACCCTGTTTCGGGGCACATCTAGAAAAAAGCAAAATAATGACTACACAATTTTAAATTCTTTGTAAATTATAACTATTACTATGAAAATTCTAAAAATGTGAAAATCTTCCCAACTGTTATTGGACACGCTTCAAAATAAATACCCTGGCATTGCTTGCCACACCCACAGTTGTGCCAAAATAAATGAAAATATAGCCCAAGGTAGTAGAATTGAAACCTGAAGATGTACGAGCCGTCCCTGTCTCGCTATCTATACATCGGGTAGAAATTTAAGAGCAGGTAGTGACACTGCAATGCAAGGCTCAAACCAACTGGGTATTTGGAAACTTCTATGCAAAGTGGCATTTTCGGTTTTTAAACACGGTGTTATTTGTACTTCAAACAGGTAACTTTTTGATTCCCTTGGAAAAAATATACCCATAAACCTGGTCTAAAAAAAAAAAAAATACGGGAGTGGGTATGAGAGAGAGTAGCTTAGAAATTTTAAAAGTATCAGCAGGGAGCAGTGGCTCATGCCTGTCATCCCAGCACTTTCAGAGACAGGCCCAAGGGGCCTTTGAGGACACCGGTCTCCTCTGCTGCCTGCCTGCTGGACTGACCCCCCAGGACATTCACTGGGTTTCCACCCCTGTCTCATTCAACATCCCAAGGGTGGTCTTCATTCTCGTCTGGGGCTTAGCTCTGCCCCAATTTCCTAAATCTCTGCCCTCAGAGCCTGAAAACACCCACGCCCAGGGTCACCCTAAGTCCACGTTTACCCCAGAGAGTCCCCATTTTATGTTTTCCAGGCATCGCCTTAGTGATAATTTATCCTGTAAATTCCAACTGCCTTCACACCTCACCCCTGCTGTCTCCCAGCAGAACCCACTCAGATGCACATGCCCCAGACCCACACCCAGGTCTGTACATGCTGCCCTGCTCTACCCATGTGGGGACCACCTCTCTTTCTTGAGGAATCAGCTGGCGATCATCTCCTTGTGGAGGGCTGCCCTGACTTCCAACTCTCTCCAGCAAAGGCAGAAGCCGTCCTCGGTAACTTCCTCAAAACTCAGGCCAAGTATGAAGATGGCGCAGACGCTAGCTGTGCCTGGGATGCCAAGGGCAGGGTCCACAGATGCTCTGCACATGGCCCGGGGCACCGCCTGAACACAGCAAGTGCTGAAGAAATAAAACTGACATGCGATGACCTCTGATAGGGCCTCCTTCACCATCCACATCTGTCTCCCCTCTGGACAGTAAAATCCACAAGACACGGAGGGCTTGTCTCACTCATCTTCAAACTCCCAGGGTCACCCTGGCAGGTAAAGGGGACTCAAATGTCTTCTGAAGGAAGCAGCTGGTTAGCTGCCAAGTTGAAGGGCCTCTGAAATTCAGAGCTCTGCAAAGGAGTCCAGCACACTTTATTATGAATGACTCCAACCACGGCAGAAGTGGCCGTGGAACCAGTGCTAACCAATTCAGGGTTTGTTCACTGTTTCTCAGTTCATTATCACAACGCATTCTCACAGAGCAGCTGCGCACAGATCCTCAGACATCTACACAGAGTGGGACGATGGCGCCAAGTCACGTCAACGTCCTGTTGCAGACTGGGAGACAGCAGTCAGACACGGACCCAGGCAGAGCACAGACCTCGCGTTAAATCGGCTCCGTGTAAACAGCACTCCCTGCCAGGCCCTTTCCTATCTGCACAGCTTCTACAAATTCAACTCTCGCACCTGACACCTAAGAATACTGCACACCCCCATGTGAATCCCCTACTCACCTCCCAAAATGACCCGCCATGGCCGAGTACAAAAAATTTCAACATAAGGGAACTGGAGGGCATGTGGGGCTTTCTCGAGTCCCTGCTGCCTCCTGATGGGAGGGCCCAATGCTTCACACCCCTAGTGAAGGGCGGGTCTCTTTGGCCCCCCGGCTTTGACCTGGAGCTTAAATCAGCATTAACTAATTTCACTTTCCAGGACCGACTTCAAAGGCCTGTAAAGCCAGAGAAGGGAGAGGAGATGGAATACGCCCTCACCTCAGATCTGCTGCAAGCACACACTTCTCAGATGCGTCCCAAGGTGCACAGCGTGTCCGATGCCTGTTTCACATCCACCGACCTGCAGGTCTTCTATGTGGCATCAGCCTCCTGGGCACTGGGAACAAGAGGTATAATGGCAAGTCCCTTCTGCAGCAAAGCTGAGGCAAAGGGACCCAACACATTGGAACTGACCTTTTTCTGACAGTATCAAAACAGAAGGAAAATACTGTACAGTCAACTCCCCCTCACGCAGGTTTATTTACCTGTGACTCAGAGGCCATGACAGAGAACTTCAGGTTCTTACCGATTCCTATTTTCCCCATCCAGGAAGCCTTTGTTTTTAATATCGTACGAACTTGCCATTTTGTAGGCCAAAAACAGCAAATATTGGCAGTTTCCTACAGTTCAACTGAATAAAATATGATCATGGCCTTTTGTGAAACCATGAAGAAAAGGTGGATATCTCAATATGTGTTTCCAGACTGGCTTTGTTCCTGAAGCGGTAACTCTGTTCACTCAGGATATTAGACACTGAAGAATAAACATCAATATCCCACCAAGAAAACCAAAGGAATGAAATAATTTTGCATCCACCTTGGAACCTTTTTAGGACAAGGCAGGACACAAACTTCTAAAAAGCTGCAATTGTCCCTCTGTATACACAGGGACATGGATTCCAGAACATGCCCCGAGTTTACCCAAATCTACGTATCCACAGGACCCCACGGCCACCCTATGGAACCACATGTAGGAAACGTCGGCCCTCCACAAAGCCAGGTTTTTTCAATAAGGGTTTGGTTGGAAAAAAAATTAACATAAGTGATCCTTCGAAGCTCAAAACCCATGTTGTTCAGGGTCAGCTGCATTTATTACTTGTGTCATATCTGAGGCCTAAAAGCCATCATTCTCGATACCTTAATGTGATGGTTAACAAACTAACTGTTCCGATTAGAAAGAGGAAAAAGCTTATTTTTAAGCTGACAATGAGAGTGGATGCGGCTACGGTGAACGGAGAACAGACCTAAGCCAACACCAAGGCTGGGGTGACTGCCTGTGCTCAGACCCACCAGGGCCTGTTCTTCCATCTCCCTCTGCTGAAAGGGATAACCTCCTTCTCCCCCACGACTAAAGGGCCTTTTTAAAATATTCACATGAGAAGTGCTATGAAAAGCTGAAAGGTCACAGATAACATTTTTAAAAATAAATATTAACGTAAGCATTTAATTTTCGTATAAGGAGTAAGGAAAGGATCCAGTTTCAGCTTTCTACTTATGGCTAGCCAATTTTCCCAGCACCATTTATTAAATAGGGAATCCTTTCCCCATTTCTTGTTTCTCTCAGGTTTGTCAAAGATCAGATGGCTGTAGATGTGTGGTATTATTTCTGAGGACTCTGTTCTGTTCCATTGGTCTATATCTCTGTTTTGGTACCAGTACCCTGGTGTTTTGGTTACTGTAGCCTTGTAGTATAGTTTGAAGTCAGATAGCGTGATGCCTCCAGCTTTGTTCTTTTGACTTAGGATTGTCTTGGAGATGCGGGCTCTTTTTTGGTTCCATATGAACTTTAAAGCAGTTTTTTCATACGAAAATTAATTCAAGATGGATTAGAGACTTAAATGTTAGACCTAATACCATAAAAATCCTAGAGGAAAACCTAGGTAGTACCATTCAGGACATAGGCATGGGCAAAGATTTCATGTCTAAAACACCAAAAGCAACAGCAGCAAAAGCCAAAATTGACAAATGGGATCTCATTAAACTAAAGAGCTTCTGCACAGCAAAAGAAACTACCATCAGAGTGAACAGGCAACCTACAGAGTGGGAGAAAATTTTTGCAATCTACTCATCTGACAAAGGGCTAATATACAGAACTTACAAAGAACTCAAACAAATTTACAAGAAAAAAACAAACAACCCCATCAAAAAGTGGGCAAAGGATATGAACAGACATTTCTCAAAAGAAGACATTCATACAGCCAACAGACACATGAAAAAATGCTCATCATCACTGGCCATCAGAGAAATGCAAATCAAAACCACAATGAGATACCATCTCACACCAGTTAGAATGGCGATCATTAAAAAGTCAGGAAACAACAGGTGCTGGAGAGGATGTGGAGAAATAGGAACACTTTTACACTGTTGGTGGGATTGTAAACTAGTTCAACCATTATGGAAAACAGTATGGCGATTCCTCAAGGATCTAGAACTAGATGTACCATATGACCCAGCCATCCCATTACTGGGTATATACCCAAAGGATTATAAATTATGCTGCTATAAAGACACATGCACACGTATGTTTATTGCGGCACTATTCACAATAGCAAAGACTTGGAATCAACCCAAATGTCCATCAGTGACAGACTGGATTAAGAAAATGTGGTACATATACACCATGGAATACTATGCAGCCATCAAAAAGGATGAGTTTGTGTCCTTTGTGGGGACATGGATGCAGCTTGAAACCATCCTTCTTAGCAAACTATCACAAGAAGAGAAAACCAAACACCGCATGTTCTCACTCATAGGTGGGAACTGAACAATGAGATCACTTGGACTCGGGAAGGGGAACATCACACACCGGGGCCTATCATGGGGAGGGGGGAGGGGGGAGGGATTGCATTGGGAGTTATACCTGATGTAAATGACGAGTTGATGGGTGCTGACGAGTTGATGGGTGCAGCACACCAACAAGGCACAAGTATACATATGTAACAAACCTGCACGTTATGCACATGTACCCTAGAACTTAAAGTATAATAATAATAAATTAAAAAAAAAAAAACACGTAAGCATTTAACAAGCCCATTACGATTTAAAGGAAAAAAAAAAAACGGTATTAAGTTCCTGGGTGCAGGGGCTCATGGCCGTAATCCCAGCACTTTGGGTGGCCGAGGTGGGTGCATCACCTGAGGTCAAGAGTTTAAGACCAGCCTGGCCAACATGGTGAAACCCCTTCTCTAACGAAAATACGAAAATTAGCCAGGCATGGTGGCGGAAGCCTGTAGCCCCAGTTACTTGGGAGGCTGAGGGAGGAGAATCACTTGAACCCGGGAGGGAGAGTTTGCAATGAGCCAAGATCATGCCATTGCACGTCAGCCTGGGCGTTGAGTGTGAAACTCCATCCCAAAAAGAAAAAAAAATATAAAGTTTTCCTTCCAATGAACCTATCATTCAGCCACCGAGGTATCCTATAGCTACTTATTCAGCCATGAGATACACCACAGGCGATATAGGCGAACAGGACACAGTTCTTCCCTGAAAGAAGGCTGCACCCTCAACAGAAGGGAGGCACATACTCCGAATGGAATCGGCATAGGGAACAGATGCTGCTGCAGGTGAAACTGGCTGCACAGAGCACCCACTCAAGTGTCTGAGAAACAAGGAGCCGTTGGTGCCATCACCTTCCATACTTGAGCTGGGGCAGTGGGGAGCCTGTCATCACCAAGGACAAAAAGCCCCAGAACCACACAACGAGCTTACAAACTCACCGAGGCGATGACTGAGCAATGTGTGTGGAGTGATGCGAACACGCAGATGTCAGGGCCACGCGCGGCGTTGGTTTTGTGCATCAACCTGAGCGTGCCCGGGGTGCCCAGATGGCTGGTTCTGCATTATTTCTGTGTGAGATGCATGTTTGCCTCTGGACTGAGTGGAGACCCATCCTCGCCGGTGTGGGGGGCACCACCCTATCCACCCAGGGCCCGAGTAAAACAGCAAGGCGGGGAAAACTGGGTTCACTCCACCTGTCTGGCTGATGGGCCAGTGACATCCGTCTTCTGCAGCCCGTGCTTCTGGGTCTCAGCTCCTCAGACCCCGGTGGGATCTGCACCCTCCGCTTCTCAAGTCTTCAAGCCACACCCTCCCAGGACTCTAGCTTGCAGCCTGTGGGTCCTGGGGCTTCTTGGACTCTGTAGCCCCTGCAGCAAGCCTCGCCCTGGAGACACACGCACACCCGGCTGGCTGTCTCTCTGGAAGCCCTGACTAAAAGCCGCCCCTAAAAGTGGTCTTCAGAATTTTTTTCTAGCCCTAAGATCCCAGCGCCCCTCCTACAATTCTAGGCGGAAAGGTGAATGGAGACCAATGGACAGAGGTGTGTGCGAGGACACGCCAGGCAGCAGCACTGGGCAGGAGGGCACTAACGCTCACTAAGCAAAGAATCAATGTTGCTTGCCACAAAAATGAGAGCAGTAAAGATTTCTTCAAACAGAAATGAGTTTGTATCATGATTTGCTCTTAATACGTAAGAAAGCATAAAAGTAGGCCTATTAACAATTACATAAGTCTTTAGAGGCCCTTGAACTACTTCTGCCCCGAGTCCTTCCCTTGCTATTGATGGAAATATGGGAGAAACCAGGAGGTCTGAGCGTGGACCTGGCCGGGCTCCCAGGGGCCGAGGAAAGCACCCATCTGTCCAGTCTTCCCTCCACCCCGCGGGGTTCCCTCTTACCCAGACTCTTGGGCTGACGCGGCTCATGCACTCAACAGCGCCATCATTAAACGTTTAGCTTCGCATCACGAGGGCCTCCTCTGGCCTCTTCTGACCACTCCTGAACCTCCAGTCAGCATTAGTCTGCAGGACACGCGTGGACAAAGTTGATGGATCACGGCCTCCAACGAGGAAGGTGCCAGGCAAGGAGTCGGAGAGCCGGGGATGGAGCAGCCCTCACCCAGGGAGGCGAAGGCCAACAGCGGCCACCACCGAGGACCTCCCTTCCCACCCTGAGGGCAGCTCACCCAGGGAAGCGAAGGCTGACGCCGGCCACCACTGAGGGCCTCGAGGGCTCTCCCCACCCCGAATGCGGCTGCGATCACATTTTCCCATCGCACCAAGAGACCCCTGTATTGAGCACAAACCTTTCCAACCTTCGAATCAATAAGGAATCACAACACAGACATTCCCTCAATCCAAATGGCCAGCCCACAAAACAGACATGCAATCATACACATTTCCTGTGGGAAAATCAGTCAGTCTCTGGGGCCTCGCGCCAGGGGTGGGGGAGCATCATGGGGAGACGCCCCAGCCCCAGCCTGGCTCCTCCCTCTATAGCTCCTTTTCCCTCCTCTTCCCCCAGCCCCTTCCCACCCCCCTCCTAGCCTCAGAGGCTCCTTCCTCAAATTCTTTCCCCTTGATGAAGTCATTCATGCCCAAAATACAAGGCAAAGTCATGGGGGCTCAAAAGAAAATCCATACCGTGGCTCGCGTTTTAGATTCTCATAAGTTTGAGAATAACCAAGCAAGAATCTTTGGCATCTGAATGGTCTGAAGGATTCTGAGCTCAATGTCCTGCACTGGCCCGGAGTGGATCATGGGTGTCTCGGACATCTTCACAACTCTACACCAGTTATTTTGAAACACACCAGCAGAATAGAACCATGTGAATAGCTGCTTCTCAGTTAAAAGTAGGAAAAGACTCCAAAAGCTGCCCTCAAGGAACATCCTTCCCATGAGGAGTTTTCTGCATCGGGCCCTTCAGGCACAGGCAAGGCCCCCGGGCCCAACTCCCTCATCCCTGCGTCATAAAGCAGCAAAGGCAGTGGGGAATAAAGCAAGTGAAGGAGTCAGTCCCGCACAAAACGGGCTCCAGAAGCCACAGCTACTCTCCCAGTGTGGGAGCCAAGTTCAGAGACCTGGAAACACCAGCATTCCCAGGGAGGAGGGCAGAACAATGCCATTTCCCCCTAGTTTAGGGAGACACCACCCCACGTCCTCTGGCCTTAAAAGAGGAGAGACTTCACATAAATGATTTCAATGACTCCACCACACACAGAAAGTGGGCTGAGGGCTAACACTATCATATAAATGCCTGGCAAAAACACACTAAATGAACACACAGATAAGCAAGGTTCTCCTGTTATCCACCAAATATTCAGAAACAAATCCAGTAAGCAATCTCTTTGCAATCAAAAGACCAATTCAGAGGTGCAGATTAAAAATAAACATACAACTGAACCCTTAATACACCAAGAACCAAATTCCACGGAAGTGTTATCACATCACCACCTCCCAGCTGAAGGAAGCAGCACTGGCCACTGACCAGCTGTTCACTCGTGGATCAGTGAACGAAAGGCAGTGCTGTCCAGGACAACGATGAGATGTTAACCTGAAAAGGGCAAAATTGCAGAGGCTGGAGGGACCTTCCATGTAACCCGTCCCCCTCAGTGAACAGAGGACCCCCGTGGGACCACAGAGCCCAGAGCTCCAGTGTGTTCGGGGCAAGGACTCAACTGCAACCCTGATGATGTCCGAACGCCTTCTGCCCTTCTGTGTCTCTGCCCCACTAACAGGGAATCCGTGAATGCTAAGGAAATGTAACGCATTTTACAATACATGTAGATTTTTAGCAAATTAAAGATAAACAGTGACAAACTTTGAGAATTAACTAAAATATAGTTCAGTGAATGCCCAAACTCAAAGCTAGTCTCCAAGAGGTGATAAGCTGTGTGTGGTGGTTAACGCCTGTAAATCCCAGCAGTTGGGGAGGCTGAGGCAGGAGAATCACTTGAGCCTAGAAAGTTGGGGTTGCAGTGAGCTGTCATTGCACTACTGCACCCAGCCTGAGAAACAGAGTGAGACTGTCAAAAACAAACAAACAAAAACAAATTAAAGGAGTTCAAATGAACTCGCTCATACCCTTTAAATTTTCATTTGGGTACATGGGGCGATTTAGTTCCTTTTTCCCTTGCAATACATGAATAATCTAATAATTAAATATAATCTAACAATTACATGGGAAAATTTAATTATTTTCCCATTTCATTATTCCCTATGTCAGGGAAAAAGTTAAAAGTATTCCCTATTTCAGGGAAAAAGCTAAAAATCATTTTAAACCTTCCTTCCACAAAACAGTATACTCAGTCATCTCTATCTGCTTGATCATGTGGAATTCAGCTTCACATGTCTACAATACGGTTTTTGTTAAACAGCGTTTATGTAGACAGGCGAGAGAAAGAAACACTTGGTCTATGTAGAAGCAGCAGAAGACACGTTTTAACAGAAAAGGGAGAAGATACCACCGTGTGAATCTGGAAATTCTGTCGTCATCTTGTCCACACACACAGAAAACACCCAAGCACGTGCCTAGTGTCCAACAGGAGCACAGAAAGGACAGGGTTCCTCCAGTTGTTTAATGACCAGCCCCACTTGTCACCGCCACATAACAAAATCCGCACGGCAACTTCAGCACGTTTCATTCACGATTCCACGGAAATCAGGCTGAAGAACATACAGATGTTTTGCCCACATTTAAAAATCCAAGTGTGGGACTCATAGAAATAAAACACATTATGGGTTCACTTAACTTTTCCAAATTTTTACTTGGAGAAACCTATAAAGTTCTTGTCAGTTACATCCTTAAGTTTTTCACTAATTTTTAAATGCGAAGGTCAGGCAAGACTTGTAAAGAAGTACACACATACGGCCCGGCGTGGTGGCTCACACCTATAATCCCAGCACTTTGGGAGGCCGAGGTGGGCAGATCACGAGGTCAGGAAACCGAGACCATCCTGGCTAACACGGTGAAACCCCCTCTCTACTAAAAATACAAACAATTAGCCAGGCGTGGTGGCGGGTGCCTGTAGTTCCAGCTACTTGGGAGGCTGAGGCTGGAGAATTGCATTAACCCGGGAGGCAGAGCTTGCAGTGAGCTGAGATCTCACCACCGCACTCCAGCCTGGGTGACAGAGGGAAACTGTCTCAAAAAAAAAAAAAAACAAAGGAGGTACACACATACATGCCATGTTCTTCTGTCAAAGAGACGGGCCCTTTTTTAAGATTCCAGAAGTAAATGTGGTTGTCATCCTGCTTTTGAGAGGATGGGCTGTGTTTTAAGCATGAACAGACTTTCCTGCATGCACCAAGGATGCACCATGGGGGCAGTGCTGCCGCCGCCTCCCCAGTCTCTGCTCAGGGTGGGGCAAGGGGAGCTCCGTTGTCTCCCGTATACACCGTCAACAGGCCAGGTGCTCAGGAGGCGGCTTCCAGGACTCGCTGTAGGCATTCGTCAGCAGGGCAGGCAGTGCCTCGTGCTGGTGGGCATCCAGCAGTAAGGGGGTCTTGCACTTCACTCCCTGGGCCCAGCCGCAGACAGAGGGGAAAGAGACACCTGTATCGTAACTCATGTGTATTTATAGACATACAGAGACTCTGCAGTGCAAGGTGCAGAACTAGAAGGAATCATGGAAATAAGAGGGAAGACATTTGGTTACTACTGGCAGAGCCACCTCAAGCCTCAGCACTTCCTGCCGGAGCCCTCACTGACCAGACTCCTCCAGGGTCACTGCCACTGCCTTGCCCAGCTCATGACAGGGCAGACAGTGACAGAGCCTCAGAACAACCTCCCACTCCTTCCTCACCAGCCCAGGGGATGAGCTGTTCATGAGTGTCCCAAAGCCTGAATGCGGGAACACAGAGGTGACTGAGCAGAAAGGGGGACAGCCACAATGGCCGCCGGTGTGCAGATATTGCGGGGCACCCCAGCAGCCCTTTCCGTCTTAAAGAGGATGGCCACGGGTGTGCTGATGCTCCCGCGTGACCCAGCCGTCCTCTCCACCTTATAGGGGAATGGCCACGGGTGTGCGGATATTCCCGGGTGCCCCAGAGCCCTTTTCACCTTAAGGAGATTTTCATAGTCTCATATCAGTCTCCAAACTATTCAGTGAGGTTGGAGGAGTATCACTGTGGACCAACACTGATTGGCACCAAGTAAGGGCGATTTTATAACCATGTCTCAACCATGAAACAATCAGGTCTTTGGCCATCTGGTCTAAGCTTTTTCTGTAACAAAGTTGGATAATTTAGTTGAACTTTGATTTTCCAAAGCTTGTTACAGAAACCACATCTTCCTAGGTGTGGCTCTGTGGTGTCACGTGCACACTTCAGTAGCCAGGCTTGCCAAGACTCACGGCACGTTACATGTTCACCTGAGAAGGCTGCTGAATCATTGAGGGCTCTGGCGTGCCCTGAAATGAATTTGCCACTTCAGCCTACACTCTACTCCCTTGTTTGGTTAAAGAAACCCAAAAAGCAGAATTTGTTTTGGCCAATCGCCTGCTGACCCAACTGCAGAGGTTTTAATTAGAGTACTTTCATTGCATCATAGAAAGCAAAGTCATATAGATCAACTCATTATTACCACTCCAAAGGTTTAGTAAATCTCCAGATAATCAGGTAAACATTTTAAGAAGCTACATTAAGGTTTACAATACTCAAATTTTAAAACTACATCCATGCTTTAAAAAACCACCATTCCCATTTTAGATGGCCAAATGCATATGAGAAAGAAAGAAACGTGCTGAGCGCATTTTTTGGGTAATCTTATGGAGAAACTGCCACTTTAAAAATGGCTCTAGTTCCTGGCTCCAGATGGGTGTGGTGGGTTGCCTCACTCAATTTCAACTCCACCTGAAGCTGGGACACTAGAAATCCATTCCCACACTCCAGGGCACCAGAAATCCCACTTCTGGAAACAGCCAGGAATGCAGACCTGTAGCAGAGAATTCTTTCCTGCCCACCCTAACTGTCCTCCGTGGAAGGCGACAGTCAAAGACAAGTCCACCGCCCTAGTCGCAACTGCACCACGAAGAACCATTTCAAGGTGGGAAGTGATTGATCAGTGGGAACAGGCAGTTTAGCTAATCACTTATAAGGCTGAGAAGTGGGGTTTGAAGGCCTGTATCTGGTCTTGTCCTCGGTAAATGGTCATCCGCCAGTCAGCCTAAGCCACATGGGAAGGGGCTTCTTGCAGTAAAAGTGGGGTCGCAGTTGTGGGGAGGGGGAATGTCTTAACAATCACTGTTTTACAGGATCACAGGGCTCAGGCAATGTTCAGTATTGTCACACACCAAGGTTTTTACAGTCTGAAGAAAACTACAGTCCTAAGGTGTCAGTTCTCAAAGCCCTTAAGTTCCTCCTGCAAAGATTCCCAGAGGGTCTCCACTTCTTGCACCGAACCCCAACTTACACAGGCACCTGTGTCTTCCTCCTTCAGCAAATGCAGATAAGAAGCTGTGGCTCTGCTGCAGTAATGACGCCATGCAGCCCTAACATTACAGCAGAGCAATGGCTCTGGCCTGAATGTCCCCAAAACCTCATGCTGAAACCATCTCCGAAGGGATACATTAAGAGGTGGGGCCTTTGGGAAGTCCTGCTCTCAGGACTGGGGTTGGTGTCCTTGTTGGGAGGCCTAGAGGAGCCCTCCTGCTCCTCCACCACGTGAGTTCTGACGAGACGACCGCTGCCACGCAACACCTGTTGAGATGCTGCCGTCTGTGAACCACAGGCCCTGGGGCACCAGATGTGCAGGTGCCTTGACCTTGGACTGCCTTGACCTTGGACTTTCCAGCTTCCAGAGCTGTGAGCAATAAATGTCTCTTTACAAATCACCCAATCGACAGCAGCCGGACAGAGACAGTAATGTCACAACATGAGTCACTTTCTCAGTGGGCCAGAGGACTCCCCATGAGCCACCACTGTAAAGCAAGAACTCCCTGGAGGATGGAAAGGGGTTCACAAGGAATTCTACCCAGCACCAGGGTGTCTGTCCTTTCTTGCAGGAAGACAGCTGAGCCATGGCAGGAAACTACAGGGTGGGTGGGGCTGGACAGTAATGTGTCACCTGCTCATCTAAGCCTCAGTCTCCTGCCTCTCATCACGACAGTGGGGGTAACACCCCCCTCACCTGAGCTGTTGGGGGAGGTAAGAGTGCTGGGTGATTAACAATTGTTAGTTCCACAGAAATAAGGCAAAGAATCTGCCCCATGTCTTATAAAACCAAATCAGCCCAGGAATTCCACATCACTACTAATTTGCATGGGAAAATGCCAGATTCTCCTAAGTTCTGGCATGTCATTTGTATTAATAAAGTTTGCAGAGTTTTCACATACTAAGTATATAAAACAGGAAAATAAATCATGCAATTTGGAGGCTGAAGCAGGAGACTCACTTGAGCACAGGCGGCGGAGGTTGCAGTGAGCCGAGGCCTCGCCACTGTACTCCAGTCTGGGTGACAGAACGAGACTCCATCTCAAAAAATAAAAAAAAAAAGATTTTGCTGCTTCATACTAGTAAAGTGGGCAGACTCTACATGCCAACTCTTATTCAATGGTCGCCTAACACTGACTCAGGAACTCTGGCCCTGATGTGCTTGGAGTTTTAATCCTAACAGTGTTAAAGACCACTCCCCCAGGAGCTCTGAACAAGTACTCCAGGTATACGCTGAACAAGACCACACACTCTGACCGAAATCTAACTTCCCAGACCCAAACTACAGAACCACAGAAGACACTGCTTCTGTCCAACTTTGTGTTCTGCCATCGTTTGTGTCCATTATTTCCTACAAACCATCTCATTAGAATTTAGGGCACACAAAAGGCCAATACAACAGGGTTACTTTTCAAAGGTTTGGAGGTGAAGAACAGATACAATGCATTAGCTTCCTATTGCTGCTGCAACAAACTACCACAAATGCAAACCTCCTCTCAGCCCTGGAAGTCAGGAGTCCCAGGGCTGAAGTCAAGGGGTCAGTAGCTTGTATTCCTGCCTGGAGTCTCCCAATTCATAGAAGCCACCATGCAGCTTGGCTCACAGCCCCACACCCCTCCTACCACTGCCCCGGCCTCAGCCCTGCACCCCTCCGGACCCTGCCCCTGCCCCACACTTGCCCTCACCCCCACAGCCCTCTGGCCTCTATCTCGTCCTCAGGTCTCCTCCTCTGAGGCAGACCCTCGTACTGCCTTCTCAAAAGGCACATGTGAAGACACTGGACCCACCTGGACAACCCAGGGTCCTCCCCCATCTCAGTGTCCGTTACACTCACATCTGCAAAGCCTCTTTTGCCATGGAAACTTCATTATACTAACAATCATTTAACAAGTCCATTCTAATGATGTGAAAATTGGCATTGTTTTCCTCCTAATGAACAGATCAGTCACCCTTGTAACCTATAAATATTTGACTATTAAATATACAATACTGTAGGAGACAGAGATGAGGAAGACGGTTCCTCCCTGAAAGACGACTCGACCCTAGACGGAGGGATAAACATTCTGAACAGAATCAACATAACTCAACATTTGAGTCGGAGAGGTCAAGCAATAAGACGTTCAAAGAAGCAACCAGAAAGTATGTACTGTGCCTGTAGTTCACATCTGCGCCTGGCGTCATGAGCACGAGCATGCGGACACGCACACAGGGCCCAAGTGTAAGATCAAATATAAGGAGCTTTCCACTGTAGTATTTAACTAGATCTTATTACAAAATAGCCTCCTGATTTTTATCCAAAAAGTTCTCTGTAATTAAGGAAATTAATTTTCCCCTAAAAGGCATTTCTCTAGCTATCATTCCATATAAACTAAATGGGCATATTAAAGAAAAAAGACAAGGCCGGGCGCAGTGGCTCAAGCCTGTAATCCCAGCACTTTGGGAGGCCGAGACGGGCGGATCACGAGGTCAGGAAATACAAAAAACTAGCCGGGCGAGGTGGCGGGCGCCTGTAGTCCCAGCTACTCGGGAGGCTGAGGCCGGAGCATGGCGTAAACCCGGGAGGCGGAGCTTGCAGTGAGCTGAGATCCGGCCACTGCACTCCAGCCTGGGTGACAGAGCGAGACTCCGTCTCAACAAAAAAAAAAATAAAAAAGAAAAAAGACAAATGTTTGACTTCGGGGGTTTGCCTACGACTTGAATAAGCATGATTTTCTTCTGGCCAAGCAGGGAGCAGCTGGACCAGACTGGAGGGAAGGAAGAACAAATTTCCACTCTGACCTCAGTTGGGCACCAGAGTCTTCCCTGTCAGAATGTGGGTGTGGTGCTTCCCACACACCAGCCTCTGACGAAACTCAGCCCAAGGGTGTGGGAAAAGGCTGTCTACTTCTGAAAAATCTACAAAGTGCAGACACATCAAAAGCTTCAGAAGACTGTAAGCGGCCAAGGAGACCACTACACCCTTGGAGTTTACAGAAAATGGTCAGCATCACACGTGCCTGAGGTCCAGGGTCAGCTCCCGGCTGCCGCGACGCCGTGAACGCAGCCCTGGCTTCCCCTCTGATGCAGAGAGCTGGTCACTCTGCCGGCAGCACTCAGAGCTCAGAACATTCTAGAGGAAAGCAACGTGTTCCTTTTAAAATGGGGAACCGGGGCAGCACAACTGAAGCTCTACGACTGTCTCAACTACTGGGTTTCGGGGTAGCATTAGGAAATCGTGAGAATCCAAATCTCAATTTCATACAGATTCCAGATTCACTGCAGGTTCCAGAATTTCCTGAGACATTCTTCCAGTTTATCACTCAGGATTCCCTTGCCAAAGCTAATAAAGTCTACATTCCTTACGGAAAACCCACCATAAGCACCACCACAAATAAGATCAACTGACTGACGCCCGCCCTTCGCACCAAACACAGAAACTGTTACTCACACAAGACTGTGCTGGAGGCAGCTCTCAGCTGAAGCCGAATCCGTGAGACTTCATTATCCCCCATTTTGGATCGAGTGTGAAGACTGTCAGCAAACCAGGGCCCCAGTGTAAAGCAGAGAACAGATCCTCTGATGCCTGCCTGAACATTTCCTTCCCACCTCTGTCTTGGATATTGAACACCCTCAGAGCTACTGAGTCACCCACATTTGCAGGTCATTTATCCAGCCACCAGGATAACACAATTATGCGATAAAAATGCCTTCTCAGGGCTTTGTCATACTCAACAGAGAAGCTCAGAAGGCTAGGTAAGCGCAAGAAAGGGGGAAGCGTCCTCCAAACAGACAAAAACCAAGGAAAACCGTGCAGAGACTCGAGAGAGAGAGCAGAAACACAGCCCGCTGTAGCCTTTCAGGTCCTGCTGGCCGCAGCCCTGCGTTAGGTGGCACGATTTCCACAGATGCATCCTGCTGGGCCCACTTGAAAGGTCCCGCTTGCGAGACACTCACCCCCACTTCCAGCTCCTGCAAGACCCGCTGCAGCCCCACTCCATCCTGGGGGCCGACTGTGCAAGTCTTCCCGGCGAGACCCCTCAGAGCCTACTCAGTGTCTGAGACTGGGAAGCACCAAGGATCCAGAAAGGCACAATCCCGTTCTCCTCGTGCTGCTTTCTGGGTTCCAAGTTGTCTAACGAGTCCTGCATAAACCACGGGCTGGGGAGCCAGCCAGGGCCCAGCAGCACCCAGCTCATGCGCTCCACTCACCCCACAGAGGCCCCAGCACGCTCTGTCCGCGGGGCAAGACACCAGAAACAGCCACAGTTCAGGGTTCTGCCACCCGCCCCGCTGCCGTCATTACCTCCTGGGATCTGAATTCTCATTGGTTGGAACGGTGATCCCACAGCTCCGCTGCCTAAATTACCTGCTGGGATCTGAAATTGTATTGGTTGGAAAGGGGATCTCATTGCTCAAGCACTCCCTGCTGCCTCCTTGCAAACAACATAAAAAATCCAAAACCCCTTGTAAAGAACGTTTACTATAACCTCAAAACAAGACACATCCCGAGACCAAGGAAGATACACACGCACATCTGACAGCTGGTGGACGTCAGTGACCGACGCCACGGCTTCCGTGTGGCGTGTGAAGCAGGAGGCCTGTCACGGTGACTCAGGCTGGGGTCTGAATGGGGGTCTTCCAAGCAACTAGGTAACCAGGACGCACACCCCAAAACCCAAGTCCCCGCACTCATGTACCTGGCAGAAATGCTGCGTGGCCATCGACACCAGTTGTGAACCAAGACCGATCTGTGTCCTGTGGCCCTCACAACGTCCGTACATGCCTGGGCCCAGCAGAGGCCCGCACGGCACCCTGCTCGCCTCCAGTGGGGCTCTCTCCTGCCAAAGGGGATGGCCCTGAAGTCCGTTGAGATTTCCAAAGCTCTACAAAGTCGTGCTTCCTCCTGCTTGTTCAGAAGGCCTAAAGCCCTGAAGACACCAGTGAGAATTGACCTAGCCTCTTAAGGCAGCTCAAATACCTAAACACAGGAACGCTGGACCTCTCTGCCCTCGAGAGCAGCCGATAACACTGGGCTAAGCAGAAGGTACAGATGTCACATCCAGAAGCCAGTGGCGCTCAAGATTGCATTCCAGGAGCCGCCCATGTGAGTCCCTCCAAGGCTTCCAAGTCCCACTTGATTGTTTTCATCGTATCTCTATAACATCAGAGACATTATATCTCACGGTATCTATGAGATTGTCTCCACTTTTATGAGCACATATGCTCCCTGACTTACCATGGGATGAAACTGTTCCAATAAACCCAGCGTAAGCTGAAAATATCCTAAATAGAAAGTGCATTTGACATCATAGTTTCAACTTACAACGGGTTCATCCAGAGGCAGCCCATCTTGGGCCAAACAATGCACTGAGTGTGACTAGTTCACACCATCACAAGGTTGAAAAAAAAAATCAGATATGTAACAATTGGGAGCCAGGGACCATCTGTATTGGGGCTCCTGTCTTCAGAGACAACAGAAACCTCTTCTTAGACAAGAATCACAATTTATAATCCTCAAAATGTTAAACTTAGTTTAACAATCTAGACGTTCAAACAAAGCCAAAGTAGGCCCACAAGGCCGTTTGTGCCCTTCACTAAGACGCACGACTCTGTAATAACCCTCACCACAGCCCCTCAGGGTGGGTCCCAGAGGCAGTTGAGGCTTGTGGCTACGGACACTAACGAAACCAAAATCAGAGTACGCAGGTGCAGTCAAGTCATATGACTTCTCTACTAGCATATGCACAAATGTTCATCAGCAAATCTCATCTTTGCTTTACCTCCCTCCCATGACCTAAAAAGGAGTCCACCACACACACACCTCACTTCAAAAACATAATTAGTACTTGCATTCAATTCTGAGCATTCGGAATAGACCTAATGGGTGATTAAATCTCTCCTCCAACCCATTGCTTAGTCTTCTTAGAGGATGAAGGATTTTGCATAACACAAGTCAACATATAAAACATCTGCTATAGAAACAGACTTTCAAGTGGTCCTCATTAGAGTGATTCAACTAATATACAAAGGACCCAACACACAGCAGTGTATATTAGAAGAATGATTAATTTGTTCCCCTAAAAATCCTAATATCTACACAGAAAAAATACCCAATACACATTTTATCATTCTTTACCAGTATAGTCATACAAAGGAGTATCACAAAAGCAAAAGAACACATTTGGTTTGACTCACAGTTCTAAGTTTAATATAAAATTGCTAAAACCACCAAGACAAACATGACTATGAAATATTTAACGATCTTCACCTAAATTCAAGTCACCATTCAACCACCAATACCTCTGCTCTCCTTACGGGAACTTTCCAAAAGTAAATTCTGGAATTAACAGGACAAAATTTTCTGGTGATAGAAATTAGGAAGAAATTGGTTGAAGGCCGTTCCTTGGCTGTCAAACTTTTTCTCAATAATATTTTGTAAAATAAAAGCGTCAAACAGATCTTTACATTAACTTACAATCTATCAAGCAATACTGGAGCAAGCTTTAAATATTAGCCACATTCTGTCAGGGCTGACTAACATTAAATCAGTATCAGTCTCATGTCTTGTAGGAGCCACAGCTCATCTTCTTAAAACCACTTAAGATTTCATAATTAACTCAATTAAACAATGTAAGTCATCTCCTTGATCTTTGACATGAAGGGGTCATTTTCCCCCAAAATAGTACCTCTTTCCTTGACATGATTTAATCTGTGGTTAGAGTATTTAAGAGGATTTCTTTCCTTCTTAGAAAATAAAATATACACCTTTCCAATATGAAAAAACTCTAACTGATAATGCCATAGCTTACCCAGGTCAAAAGCATTTTTTTTTTTTTTTTTTTTTTTTTTTTTTTTTTTTGAGACGGAGTCTCGCTCTGTCGCCCAGCTCAGGCTGGAGTGCAGTGGCGCGATCTCGGCTCACTGCAAGCTCCGCCTCCCGGGTTCACGCCATTCTCCTGCCTCAGCCTCCCGAGTAGCTGGGACTACAGGTGCCCACAAGCGCGCCCGGCTAATTTTTTGTATTTTTAGTAGAGACAGGGTTTCACCGTGGTCTCGATCTCCTGACCTTGTGATCCGCCCGCCTCGGCCTCCCAAAGTGCTGGGATTACAGGCGTGAGCCACCGCGTGTTAAAAAAAGAACCTAACTGCATCTTTGGACCTTATGTGAGGTAGTGTCCAGGGTCACTGGGACCCCTACTTGGCCAGTGTAGCTGGGTACCAATTAAAGACAGAAACCCAAGCATTCACTCAAAGCCCCTTCCCAGCTGTTCATCCTAGTGGAAGAAGCCATGAGTACAAACGAATGCGGCATTCTACGGAGGGCTTTGGGGATAGGCTGCTTGAGAACATCAAAGTGGCTCACGTCCCCCGAGTATAAAGCCAGTGACTGCTCTCAGCTTCCATCCACAGTAGCCAAAGTCTGGAATCACCTGAGTGCCCGTCAACAGGGGATGAAGGGAACGTGGCCCGAACACACACAGGAGCAATACTCCACCACACAGCGGAGAGCCCTGTCATCCGCGGCAGCATGGATGGAGTTGGAGGACATTACGTTAAGCAAACGAGTCAAGCAAGGAAACGGCGCATAAGCAGGAGCTGAGAGCAGATCTCATGGAGGCCAAAAGTAGGTGGTCAACAGGGCCCAGCAGAGCCCACTCATAAGCAGGATGGGCAGAGGCTGGTAATGTGCACAAACACACAGCCTAATGGGAACACGAGACCTACTATTGATAAATCAGCAGGGGGATGGCAGTGGGTCATCTACTGTGTATTTCAAAACAGCTAGGAGAGAATAACTTAACATAACCAGCACAAGGAAAAGAAACTATTTAAAGTGAAAGACATCCCAAGTACACAGATTTCATCAATATAGGGGTGAATCAAGGTATCACATGCACTCTGAAAATATGTACGTATATTATGTATCAACAGAAACAAAAACCAATGACAGAACCATTTGCGAAGCACGTGCAGGAGAAGAATGGGAAGCCTGACATTGTGTGGCTGTGTGTCCCCACCCAAATCTCATGCTGAACTCTAACCCTATGTTGGAGGTGAGCCCTGGTGGGAGGTGATTGACTCATGGGGGTGGTTTCTAATGGTTTAGCACAATCCCCCAAGCGCTGTCCTCATGATAGTTCTCCTGAGATCTGGTTGTTTGGAGGTGCATGGCACCTTCCCATTCACTCTCTCTCCCCTTCCAGCCATGTGAAGACATGCCGGCCTCCCCTTCACCTTCCACTCTGATTGTAAGTTTCCCCAGATGTAGAAGCCTGTACAACCCACAGAACTGTATGCCGATTAAACATTTTTTTTCCTTATTACCCAGCCTCAGATAGTTCTTTATAGCAGTGGAACAACAGTACAGTCCTCAGGACCAGCAATGTTTTCCTTCTACCCAGCGGCCAACAAGGTCCTACACCGTAGCTGGTTTTCCAAAGCTTTGCCAGAATGCTGAAGCTGTTTTGGGGATACTAACTTTCCCCATCTCTGGCAAACCAGATGGGGCATCCTATTGGCCTCTTACCACCTTTCTCAGAGAAACCCCACCTCTGAAACAGCCTCCACCAGGGGCCTCCTTCAGCAGCAACAAAGCTGAGTGTTCCTTGCACTTCCCTTCTTCTGAACAAGTAAACATCTTAAGCTTGTTTTTCCATCTTCCCAGCTCATTGAAAAAAATATCTTATGCTTTCTATTTTCCTAACACACACACATGGAAGAGAAGTGCCGTGAGGGCAGGGGCTCTTGTTTTCCCGGATCTGAGCCTGGCCCTCAAACACTAGCCGAATACTAACACGATATCCAGAGGCAGAAATGCAAATATCCATATGACTTCAAATACCCTAAGGACCTAACAGGCCGAGTGGCCCATGTAACTATGGTGTGCTGGGCCATTCAACTGGTGTCCAAATCCCTGTCCAAGTGAGCTCTTTAATTTCGAGACTTTTCAGACAGCTGTTTTGTTGTTGTTGTTCTGTTTTGTTTTTATTAAAGGGATATGTTACAATTATAATCAAGAATATCCCAGGCCGAGTGTGGTGGCTCTTGCCTGTAATCCCAGCACTTTGGGAGGCCAAGGTGAGCGAATCACCTGAGGTCAGGAGTTCAAGACCAGCCTGGCCAACATGTTGAAACCCCGTCTCTACTAATACAAAAATGAACCAGCCATGGTGGCAGGCACTTATAATCCCAGCTACTCAGGAGGCTGAGGCAGGAGAATGGCGTGAACCAAGAGGTGAGGCTGCAGTGAGCCAAGATCGTGCCACTGCATTCCAGCCTGGGCAACACAGCAAGACTGTCTCAAAAAAATAAAAATAAACCAATACTCCCAGTTAGTTCTTCACCAATGTCAGATACATCAGTTTCAAGAAAAATATGAAAGCATGTTTTTATATTTCAGTGTTGAATTTAACCATATCTTTTAACCATACCTTTTAAGAAGATATGAAGATAGAACTTCCTCAAGGATTGGGGGAGAGAAAAGCAGTTAAGAAAATCTTAAAACCTCAGGAGAAAAACAAGTATGGGTTAAGACCTCAAGGCAAAACTTTTTCTTTGCACTTTGATTTCAAAAGAACAGAGATGCCCAAATTATGAACTCTCCCATCTGCATTTTATATTCGTCTGTGTCCTTTGAAAGGCTGGAGATGGGATCCCAGGTTCCACAGTGCCTGGCCGTGGCTCACATCAGGCGGCATCTTTCACAGCCGTTTACTCCCCTGACTGTGCCTAGAGAGCTCTGTGGCCCAATTTACAAAAAAAAAAAAAAGTCCTAATTTACTCACGTTCATCACTTTGAGCAGAGTCTCAAGAAATGAGACAAATATTGAGACTCCACAGAAGCAAGGACTCTCTTCCAAAAAGTCAAGTGTCAGGTTCCCATGAGCCAGGCAGCTTGCTTACAGAAAGCACTGGCTGACTTGCTGGTTTAATGTTAAATGCATTTAAAATGTTAAGTGATCAAACGCCCCTCCTAGTGGGTGTGCGCGTTGAGCTGGCTGCAGTGATGCAGACCACGTTCTTTCCTTTGGTTTTGCTTCAAGCAGAGCACCCCACACCCAGGAAGAGGCCGAAGGATGGCATCGAGGTCTAGGACAGATTTAAGGAGAGCTGCAGGCTGACTGCCTCATCTGCAAATAGTCTCTCATTTCAGAGAAAATCACTGAACAGAGTTCATAACACGTGAATTTTTAAAATTCATATTTCTAATTTCATCCCATTAGAACTTTTGAACCTCCACCTCCCACCTAGAGAACGTCAGCTCAAGCCGATCACAGCGCAGTGCGATTTTCTATAAATAATGTGCACACCTGCATCTGAGCTGAGATGTGAATGTCTGGAATGTGCCTGCCAGGCCCAGGAGGAACTGCAGCAAGTGTGGGGACACAAGCCGCTAAGGAATCTGATTTGGAGGGAACTGGAGGCAACTAAAACTAGGTCCACTGGTTTTTCTTGGTAAGGTTTGACCAGGCAAACTGTTATCACTGTTGCTAATTTATGGTAATTGGCATGGGGACTTAACAGTAAGTAATTAGAGCAATTACAGAATTTGCTACTCAATTACAATGGCACAGATTCCTGAGAATGGAAGAACTGTTTCCCAGGAATAGAGTTCAAGAGGTCCTCCCAATGCTCCGAGGAACATGGCATTTCCACGCACCCCTGCTTTGGTCCCTGGCCACCACCATCCTGATCTCGGCCATCTGATGGCATCAGTCCCCAAAGCTGGAAACACCTGACACCTCTTGTCACCCTCCCATCTGCCCTGCCTTCCTCCAGTCCGGGATATTCAGGGATGCCCACATACAGGACCAGGAAACCAGGGTTATCCCAAACCAGTGCCTGCATTCAAAGTCCTCCACGGCACCACAATCACCAATGGCCAATACTCCCAGAACCTTCCACCTCAAAACGGGAGCACATCTGGATTCAAGCTGACAATGCTGCATTCTCTTTGCCATGTACACATGGAGGCATGTCAGGTTCCACCTAAAGGTATCAGGTTCCACGCTGCTCAGGAGCCCAAACCTAGTCACTCTGCATGATCTCAATTCACCATCCACAGAGAAGCCTGCAGTTTTCCTCTGGTGCACGGTGTGGATGGTGGATGGTGGATGCATTTCCCCTGAAGACTCGGAAACAGAAGCCTGGCCAAGAAGGCCAGTCACCCCAGCCCCTGCAAGGCCCGGACGTGACCCTCTGCTGTCTGCACACAGTACCCAAGTCTAGCAGTGCTGGCTCTGTGGTGGGATCCATCTGGGCCTGCAGAGGACCCGGGGCACAGGAACCGTGCAGCCTGGCTGCAGCCAGAGGCCTAAGGGATCCCCACGAGGCTCTCCAGCCTAGGTGCCCTCACCACAGGCAGAGCCATGCAAGAGAGTTGCCTGCTGAACTGGAAACGCCCCAATCTGCTCAGCCAACACAGAAAGACAACAGCCACCTACAGCTGCTGAGCCCCGAAACGTGGCCACTGGGCCTGAAGGGTTGAATCTGGAATTTAATCTGTGAAGTTCTTTTCAAATGTGTTTAGCTATGTAATCAAATCTTTATTCTAATTAAATTTAAAGGAGCCTCTGGCTATGGGCTCCCTTCTCGGGCTTCACAGCTCCAGGGAGTAAGAATGGGAGAGAGAGAGGCCCAGAGCCTCTCTGCATTCTCCACGTTAATTCAACAAGTCATCATAAGGAAAGGCACTCCAGCAGGAGAGGTGTACACGGGAAGAACTGGGTTGGCCCTGACAAGCATGACCCCCATGGCATCACAGCTGCCTCAGGCAACAGGCAAAAGACAATGATGCCCACCTGGACAGGCCACCGGATGGGATGATGCACCCCCAAGCCCTAGTCCCACAGCAGCCAGAGACCACCCGCTGCTCATCCCGGGTGAAACAGGCAGAGCTACCCGAGCTATCAAAAGCAGGAAGAATTAAGGAAGCGATTCCCACGACACACGTGACACTCCTTGGAGACAGACACAGGCTTCGCTATGAAAGTGCAGAGGACAGTGGAGTCCCTAGGCAGGCTGCTTCTTCCAACGATCGGGAAGAAACCAGATCCATTTCCTTGTAGGAGAATCATTTGTACCATGATTAGACAGAAGACAGAAGGTGGCTGATGTTATCAAATCATCAAGCACCTCACGGCTGCTTCTCCAAGGAAGGCCTGGAAACTTGCAGCCACCCGCGTAGGGGCCGCAGTGTTTACAATGGAGATACAGGTGACCGAGGTCTGGCTTCCTCAGGGAAGCTACATTTGAACTTTCACCACTGAGGAATCGGTCATTTACAGTCACTCACCCTCAATGCAGAAGAGGGCTCAAGACACTGCACCAGACTTCAACACTCAGGGTTGGGGTTAGGGTCAGGGTCAAATTCACAAGTTTTACAAGATGTATTTACTTGGGATGCCAGAAGAGATGCAGCTTCACACCCCCGACCTCCATGGTTTGCTTAGCCCCTTCACCAGTGGATCTCACCAACAGATGACACATCCACGCCTCATCCATGGCAGCACAGAAAACCACTTGGAAGACAGCCACTCCCACCAAGCTTCCTGACTTTGGTGTTTAAAATCTGCATCATTTAAAATCTGCATCTCATACGTGAGATTACACTCCTCAATGTCGTTGAACAACGACATTGCCACTGTCATTTCACCCAAAAGGGCTTTAGGAAGTGACACGCGGTCCAGACGCCAGAGGTCGCCGGCCGCCTTACTCTAGCCTAATTCCTTTGTGCCTGTATGGAGGCTTCACAGATACAGCCCATTAATGACAGGATGAGAAGCTCAGGGCATAGACGAACTCAGTGCTGAATTTTTTCCATTTATCACCCTTTGTTTTGTCCAGAAGACAGCTGAGAAAGGCGGGGGCAGTTCATCTCCTCGAGTGTAATGACTCTAGCCACTTCTCTTCACCCCAGGTCACCACTCAGTCAACACCCTTTCGAGAAACCAAAACAATTCTGTTCCCTTCACTCTGGGTTCCAAGCACTAAATTCCTCCGTTTTATCAATTAGATTATCAAGCAGCCGTTTGTAATCTGGACTGCAATCTGATACGAAATTTAAAGCTAATTTAAGTTGCGGTAATAGCTCCTATTCACATTATAGATAAGGCATGAATGAAAACTTTAATCTGTTCATAGGACCAACTTTGTAAACAAACCAATTATTCAAGCAATGATTGTCTTCAGTTAGATGCAAATTACTTTGCTCATAAAAGATTTTCCAGTAGGAATTTTTAAATCCATGGTCTGTCTTTTCTGAGCCTGTCTCTGCACCTTCCCCTGAGTGCACAGCAGGACTTCTCAGGGCATCCCATCAGCAGACCCACTGAAGAGAATAAGCCCGCAGCCCCCAGCCCCCAGCCCCCAGCCCAAGAATCAAGTCCGAGCCCCAGCAGCCCCTCGTCCAGCCAGGGCTTCCTCACCAGCACAGCACCCAGAGGTCTTCCAGGTTTAATGCCAGGTGTGCGTGGAAAGTAGAGTGCTGGAAGGAACACAATAGACATTCAACAATGCAAATTCCCCCCTGGAACAGCCCAGTAATCCTCTACCTTCCCCAAAGTACCCATGCTAGGCAGGCGTAGAGTCCAATGGGGGTGCCTAGGAATCGGCATTTAACACTATTCTGATGAATAAAAGTTTGAGAGGTCGGTCAGCGAGAGGCTGTCGTGGCCTCCACTCATTTGCAGGCTCTGAAGAGACACAGATTCAGGTAACAGGCCAGACAGGACAGGACAAGGATGGGGAGGTGGAGGGCAAATTCCATGGACCACCATCCGCCCCGCCATCCACACTGAGACTCCGTGATTTAAAGAGAGGCAAAGCCAGGGAGAAAAGATGCCCGCACCACACGAGCGACTGAGATTTCACCTAAAGCACGCAGCATGTGGCTGAGGGCCAAGGTTGGGCAAGCCAGGAGCACAGAACGGGGTTCACTGGCCCAGAGGTGTCTCCCACACCCACACCCCGTGCAGACCTCCCAAGCACTGCCTGTGTCTCCTGCCTGGTTCAGTTCCTCCCCGCCTTCTACTGTGTTTCTCAGCCGCCACCCACCACCACACAACCCTCTCTACAAGCTTGGTGGACTGAAAAGAGCGGGGGCAGGTAAGATCTGGGCTCTGGGGCAAACGTCCTGCCTGAGACATTAGTTCCAACCCACCTAGCTGTGATGTGAGCCCCCGAGATTTCTCAAATGTGAGATGGGAAGGTAACTGAACCCACTCACCAGGATGACTGTGCAGACTGAGATTACTTATAGCCACACCTCGGCACCCACCACACGTGGGACCCCAGTCGTGTTGCCCCTGATGGGAATCCCTCTATCTATGCCCCTTCTGCTACCACAGCCAACTCCCAGCAGTAGCTGTGGAGGGTGCATCCTCTATTCCCACTCCACTCCCCTCCCATCGCTCCACGCCGTGACCTGCCACGCAGCGGCCACCAGCAAATCCGGCCCCACTGGATAACCGACCACCAGCCCCCCCTCACTTTGGGGCGTCTTCCACTTGCAGTTCCGAAGCAGGCCGAGAAACCGCCCTCAAGGGCAGTCACCTGTTCCTTATTGCATGTAATGACCTGCCACGCAGGACCACCAGCAAACCCAGCTCCACCATCCAGGCTCCTGTGGATTAACCGAACCCCCACCACCCATCTTGGAGCGTCTTCTACTTGCGGTTCTGAAGGGGGCCGAGAAACCGCTCTCAAGGGCACTCACCTGTTTCTTATTGCACGTAATGACCTGCCAAGCAGGGCCACCAGCAAACCCAGCTTCACCGTCCAGGTTCTGGTGGGTAACTGCCCCCGTCCACCGCTTCCTCCTGGGGTGTCTGGGAGGCTCAGAAACCGCCCTCCACGGGCACTCATCTGTTCCTTATTGCACTAATACCTCATTTACAGAAATCCACTTTGACTTTCCAGCACTGCACTTGTGACAATTTAGCAATCCTGCTTGCAAGCTACAAGAGCTTGAGGTCACGTCCACCTCACCAGTATCCCAGAGACCCAGCACTATCCCACTGTGTTTAAAATTCCAAAATACTCCTGCAAAATGCTACTGGCATTTGCTTTGCACATAAAATGTTAAAAACCTTCAAGTGAAACAAATATCTTCAACAGTTTGATACAACGACATGTGAGTAACACATCTGCCAAGTTGTAAAGCCTCATGCATTTATAACATTTTATGTACGGTGAAATGGTTCATTAATATAAATTATGAGAATCTCTAAGAAACAGGTTTTTTCTGGCATTAGATAACCAAAGGAAAACTGGGTTCTGGCTGGCTTGCGGGCCTGTAGAGACAGACAGATCTGCTGACACAACCAAGCTCCTTCCCACTGATGTGGCCTCATCCCAGGCCCCTCACCCGGATGCCTGCAGGCCCCTGGAGGAGCAAGCTGACCTGTCCACATTTCTCAAATGCACAGCTGTTGCTCACACTGCAGATAGAGTTCAAGGCACGAGCAGGCCGCCACGCTAAAAATACCACGCAGCGTCCACGCCAGGTGACGGTGGTTTTCACTCCATCCCAAAGCCCCAGGTATGAGTTTACAGCCATGATTACCACATGGATTTTTGGACCCTCAAGACATACTTTGTTTCCTTTTATGCAACAAAGTTAAAAGACTATCACTCAGATATAGGCTCTGAAACTGTGGAATAATTATTTGGGAACAGAGCCTCTGCCAGATCAGGATTAGCACTTGGGACAACACCCCGTGACCTCGGTCCACACAAACCCATCCAGACCAGAAGCCTCCCACACTGTAATTTCTGTGGATTTCTGTAAACGAGGTATTATTGCAATAAGGAATAGATGAGTGCCCTTGGAGGGCAGTTTCTGAGCCTCCCAACCACACGGCCACGTTCAGGCTGAAGCCGCACCACCTCCAGAAACACTGTCCCTCGCCGAGGTGTGCCTGGCTTCTCCCTTTTTCCAAAACGTAACAAAACCTGAAAAGGACAGGTCTGTGTAGAAAAACACAAACTACTTGCGATTCCTCTTCCCAGTTCAGGCTGTAGGAAGCTCGTCTCGGCCCTCACCGTGTTCTGACTGTGGCTTGGTTCCCATAAGAAATAAAGTCAGAATTCTAGTCCCTGTCTCCTGGGCAGTGTGGCAGGCATACATACCTTCCGTTATATGAGGAAAGGCGTGGCGAGCCCCCTTCCTTCAGTAAAACTGCACAGTTCCCAGAACCCCGATGCCATCCCCCTCACACCACTGTGAACACCTGGACCGAGCACATTTCAATGCGTGCACCTTTGTGGGCTAGTTTTCTATTTCTCCACTAAATCACCCCAAATTTAGCGCCCTAAACACTGACTTATTTTCTCACATTTCTGGAAGCTGGAGTCCAAAACAGGTCCCACCATCTAACGTCGAAGTGGCGGCAGGGCTGGCTCTGGGGAAGCGACCGTCTCCTTGCCTCCCGCAGCCTCTAGAGGCTTCCGCATCCCCTGGTCCATATGGCATCCACTATTTTCAGGACCCACAGCGGCCCTGACGGCCCCTCAACTGGAAGACGCAGAAACGTCAGGAGACCGGGATCTAGTGCTAGGGCCAAGCCTCCCCACCCTCCCAGCTCCTCACACACTCCCGTGTGAGCTAATATAGATTCCACTTTAACTAGTGTCACCTGTGTAAGGGGTAAGTGCCCAGCTGTGAACTGGTTAACCTCGCCCACACAAACCCCGAGAATAAACTCACAGGCCATGGACCACTCCACAAGCAATAAGTGACCACCTGCTCAGGGACCTCCATGCCCCAGCAGAGCCCTCCGGTACCTCCTTGTGAGCTCAGACTGGCGGCAGGGGTCTGCAGCGCCACAGGGCCCTGGATAAAAAAGACAGCTCCCATGTCGGGAGGCACCCGCCCGCGGTTGGGTTCCCAGTACTTTAATTGCCCAGGTGGACAAGCCGCGCCGCATGCAACCCCATCACCAGAATAACGGCTGCACGTGGCGAGTGCACGGGTGGCCACCACTCAGCCCAGCTGGCCGCGCTAAGCACATCACCACCGTGACGCCCAATCAGACTCAACTGCTGGAACACTCCCGGCATTGGCCCCCAACAACATTCTGGATCACAATTCAGAGTAGTGATTGCGATCAGGGCCACACGTGGCTGAATGTTTTTACAGGAGGACACCACAGCTGGACTGACGCCACAGCTGGATCTGGCTGGACTGAGAGCATTTCCCACTGGACATTCTTACAACACCATTTTATTTGCGCTTTATTAAACTTCTATGGCTTTTTTCTGCTTATCTACTTTATGGGAGTGTTTCTTGTTCTTATGACTGCGGTGATACTTCAAGCTACAACTATCAATGTGTAAATTAGTTTGGAAGTCGCCTTATTAAACATTTCACAAGCAAGCAGTCAGAGGCACCTAACCCGGAGGCCTCTTTTCTTCTCTGAGCCAAAGCTACCTTGGACTCAAAGAAAACGGCACATGGAGAGGGGCTGGATCTCCAGCACCCATTCCTAGGGAGCCTCCTGGGGAGCAGATATGGAGGGAGAAGCCCTGGGTTATGGCACTGTCGTACTAAAGAAAAGTCTATTTGGGTAATGTAAGCACCAGACTTAAGAGATTAAGCAAACCATGAAAAGAAACCACTAACCACAGCTTCTCCAAAACAGAACTAAACTCCCTTTAGTTTGAATTGGAAAAGCAGAAGTGATGATCAGGATACCAAAAAAAAAAAATGACACAGTATCTGAACACAGGAGAACAATCAAGGGCCACTGTCTCTTCCTGTGTCAGTGGGAGCCTCGCATCTAAGCTGGATTTAGAAGGTTGCTACTTTGGACTGAAATGTATCCCCAACCCTAGTTTGTAAGCAAGTGGAGCAGAATGCTTCAATTATTTCAAGGTTTAGCGGTAAAGCTCTGCAACTCTCACAACCATTTTAATTGGTGTGAATTTTAAAGTGACTCAATCTGTTGGCTGGAGTATCTAACGGCTTAACCACGGGGTCACGTTGGAAAATTTTTCCAATTGCTTTTGTTTTTCCTACTGAAGATGCATTTGAACGTTCTTGTAGTTTGCAGTTGGCTGGTTCTGATGTTTGGTCCTGAGGAGGCCCATGTATCCGTAGAGGAAGAATCTGAAACCTCAAGCCACTCGAGTGCTGTCTGGGCAGATGGAGACCCCAACCCGAGGGACACTGACGGACTCAGCATGGGCTCAGGGCCACCCGACGCAATGGGCCACGTATTTGCCGGTTACAAAACAACATAAGCACACACCCCCAGGTGTGCACACACGCTCTGTACACATCTGTCCCTGTCAACACCAGCACACACCCCCAGGTGTGCACACACGCTCTGTACACGCTCACGTCTGTCCATGCCAACAACAGCACACACCCCGAGGTGTGCACACACGCTCTGTACACATCTGTCCCTGCCAATGCCAGCACACATCCCCAAGGTGTGCACACACATTCCATACGCGCTCACATCTGTCCCTGCCAACGCCAGCATACACCGCCAAGGTGTGCACACACGCTCTGTACACACTCACATCCCTCCCTGCCAATATGAGTACACATTCCCAGGGGTGCACACAGGCTCTGCACATACTCATGTCTGTCCTTGCAGCCTGAGTCAAACAGTCACAGAGAGGCAGAGGAGGAGGAAGAAGGATGCGATGGGCACTAAGGTCCTGGGCCAGTTCCCCTCCCTACCTCGGGAGAGACCCCTCATGTGATCCTGCCATCACTCACCCTTCCGCCTCCATCCTCCATCCTCCCACAGGGATCAGGAGGATGCCCACTGCACAGAGCTGTGATGAGCATGAACAGAAGATGGCAGGAGCTCACGCCAAGGTGCTGAGCACGGGGCCTACGGAGTGCTTCTTTCTGCTGTGGCTGACATCATCAAAGAAGAGACTGACACAGCTTCTGCAGAGAATGTCACTTGCTGAGAAACTGAAACGTGTGACCTAGGAGCCTGTGAAGGTCTAAGAACAAAACAACAAACCAAACGGTTTTGTTTGTTTTTCAAACACCATAGCCTGTTTTTTCTTTTTTTTCATGCTCTACCTTGGGTATCATTTAGTTAAATCTCAAAGTAAGTCCAATAAATACACAAAATCACAGGACTGAGCATGGAGCATTGTTTCACTTCATGTCCTCCAGCCTTTAGGACACATTAAGGAAAGACATGATTCCAGGATTCCCATTAGAAAGGCTGCCCTGAGGCACCTGCTGGGGCAGCCAAATTGCAGCTGTTGATGCTGCCCCCAAGCTGCTTGGATGAAGCAGAAGATTCCGGAGGTCTCCTCTCTTCTGCCCCTCGCCCAGGAGAGAAGGTGGGGGGAGAAAGGTGAGAGAAGATAGGAAGAAGGAGGGGGGAAGGAGGGAGAGAGGAGGGGAGAGGGAGGGAGAGAGGAGGGTGGAGGGAGAGATAGGGAGAGGGAGGGAGGAGGGGTATGTTCCATCCACCAAGGCAGCTACACTGCAGAGAGAATGGAGGGTGTGTTGCCTCTCAGGACAGCAAGTTCAAGCTGTTTATAATTGTTAGCGTAAACAGTGACCAGCTGAGGACAGGGCTGTCATTGGAGTTGACGTTTTATTTTCATAGTTGATATTGGGGACCTGGACCTAAAGCACCGTGCCTTGCCCTTTTGCCAGATAAGCCTATGCTTCTCTATACCTGAGTCTATTTGACTAAATACCCGATATTGACTAGGAATTATGACGTGTAGGATACCCCTTACCGCAGTAACATCAAACTCATATTCTAAATGCAATTTATTCAGGGACTGGCTTCTAACTCTGGGTGGGAATGTTAAGCTCAGTCCAGTTCAATTCAGTAAGCATTTATCAAGAAACTTCTAGACCAAGAGCTCTGTTAGACACTGGGTATGGGGTGATGGGGATACGAAGATGTGGAATTAGAACTCGAGAAGCTCAAATGCTTCCATTTAATTCCCTAATGCAAGTACTAAGCTTCAACCTAATGGCTGTAATGTCTAAATTCACTTTTTCTTTATTCCAGTTCTACATAACAAAGCATAAATAATCACAGAGGAATGATTCTGTGTTGGACTATTCAGTGGACAGAGAAGAGCATTCTGACCAGTGTGAGACACTGTCTCCGTTCCCACGGAGCCCGTGAGGTGGCTGCACAGAGCACACGCGTGAAGATTCAGAAACACGAGCATCAGGTGATGGGAGGGGCACGGAGTCAGCACCAGAAAGATGCCTGCCGAGAGGCCGCTGCAGCCAGGCTGGCCGGGAAGGTCACGGGAGTGGGCGCAGGCATCTCCCTCCAGCCGCACTTGGTTTTCATGAGGACGCGTGCATGGAAGGGGATGACACCGAAATGCTGTGGCCCTGAGGGGAGGAGGGGAGGGACACAGGGCCGAGGGCTGGCCCCCACCCCTTCCGTCCCTGCCCCTATGAACGCTGCCAAAATCAGCCCCAACGGGGAGAAATGAGGTGGGTGAAAGAGGTGGACAGACTTGGCTTCCATGGAATTCACAGATTCCAGTCATTAAAAATCCCTTCTGAGTTTTCATCTGGAAAACTTTGCAAATGTACTTAGGGACAAGAGGCAGAGGATGGGCTCAAACCGCCCCCTTCTCCTTCTCTCTTCATCCACGACCCTCCCTGGGGCCCTGAGTGCGAGAACCCAGAGCTGCACAGCCCAAGGGCGCAGCCCCTGACCAGAGGAGGGAGCCGCACGGCAGTGCCTCCAGCACGCGGATGGCAGGATCTGTGCTATGTGAGTCCCAGGGCCCCAAGCAGAGAAGGTCTGGGGCTCCCAGCTGAAGTTTTGCTGTCTCCTCTCTCACCAAAGTCGAGAAGGACTGAGTGGGACTACTAACGCTGCACCTGACGGCTCCTCGGTGGCTGCCGATGTGGTCCTCAGGCTGCGGTTGAGACCCTCTAGGGAAGCCCAGACAGTGTCAAGAATCACAGCCACGAGTGCTCCAGTTGCCCCAAAACTCAAGCATAGCCTGAGGAAGGCAGCGCCCGCTCAGATCCCCGTGCAGGCTTGTGTGGCACACTGGTGAGGCACACAGCACCAGAACATGGCACTTTAAGTGGCTTTGTGGGGTGTAGGAACACAAAGTGTGGTCTGGAGTGGCTCAGAAGTTACTCCCACCAGCCTGCGGGACCCGGACGGCCCCTTTGGACTTGGCTGTAGTCTCTCCAGGGCGGGCTCCAAAGTCCCAAGGATGAGGTGAGGGTCGGTCTTGCTCTGAGGAAGGCCCCTGACAAGTATCCTGAACATGCAGGTACACAGCTGGCTGACTCATCTGAAGGGACCTGCTGAGCTACGAGCCAGGGACAGCTAGAGGGAACTCGACTAACACACGAACCCTGCCCAGGCGCCCACCTGGGGCACCCACGAGAAAACTACGGAAGCTGTGAAGACGGAGGTGTGCACGGGGCTGGGAGAATCCTGGGAGGAGCCGTACTGGGGACCAGGAGGGACGGAGGGCTGGGCCCCACAAACAATCGAGGGAGGCGCTCGGTGCCCTGTAGACCCCTCTGCACCCACAGCTGCAGGCCTGGCTGGCAACACGACCTTGTCTGCAGGGGCCCAGGAGCACGTGTGTTTGGCAGGAGCTGCCCTCCTGGAGCCGCACTACGGGTACCGTCATTTTAGAGGCAGGTACCTGATATCAACGATGACAATCAACCATGCCAACCTGAATTACAGCCATGTCCTCAGCGGGTCACTCTTTATGCTGACAATCACAAAGAGCTTGAACTCGCTGTCCCAAGAGGCAACAAGCCCTTCATTATCACGGCAGCAAGCCTCTGTGCAGCCCTCCACCCACGCCGTTTCCTGTCGTGGCAACATGAAGTCCCATGACGGTGACTCAGAGCCAGCCCAGTAGTTTCAGTGCAGGAAAAATCACAAACACTCAAACACATCCTAAACGTGGGCAGTTGGTAGGAGCCAATTCCTAAATTCAGCCTGTTCGGAGGCTTTCTGGGCTAGCACAGCTCTGATCACAGGCTTGAGCTTTCTGCTCCCAGTAAAGGGCGGCGAGGAAGCCAGGCTCTGCCATTCTGCAGGCTCCCCTACGTGGAGCCTGCCCTGTGGCCTCGGTGGCCTCAGCCAGACAGCTTGACCGTCACCCTCAGTGAACACTCGGCACAGCGAAGCAGGCTTGGAGAAGAACAGAAAGTGACCTCTAAGCCCGCGGAAGATGCTAAGCCACGCATGACCTCACATGTACTGCGTGTCAATCGCCACCGAAGCAGGAACAAGCTCTTAATAGTTCCAGTAAAGGCAAAGGCCGCCCTGGAAAACTGCGTGAACCTTTCTGACTACTCACAGGTAGGTAGCTACTGCCTGAGACACAAAGGTAAAGAATTAACCTGAAACTGCATATTATAAAACTTATTTTTAAATGATGGCGCTTAATTGAAAAGACTCCCAAAGAATACTGCATTAGAAAGTGACAGAGTGAAACCGTGAGGCTGACCACAGGAGTCCCTGGAAATTTCACCAAATGTTGTGTCAAAACTGGGAAACAGAAGAACTGCACCTAATGAAACATTCGATTAATCACTCGAGTCCTCCCCACATACGAAGCTATGTAAAAAGTGTTCCCAGAAGGTAAAGTGAGCAGGAGGGCTGTGAACACACAAAGAGAGAGCCACTTCGTCCACGGACCACAACAAAAGAAACGCTAATGAGTGCTGACGACACGCTGGAGTCCAGGGCTCTGGGTGCAGCTGGGACGGGGACACTCAGGGTCCCACTGTCCAGATGGGAAACCAGGGTGGAAACACCAGGGAGCCTGTCCCAGGGTGCAGAGCTAGTGAACAGTGGTTCATACTGCGACAATCCCAGCTGCCAGGCTCTGGGGCTCCTCGGGACAGAATCCTGTTGACTTCACTCTGGGGTGCGAGAGGCAGCAGCATCCCCTAAAGGCACCTGGAGAAGTGGTGTTACCCTCCATCCCCTGTCCCCAGCGTTACCCTCCATGCCCCTGTCCCCGGCGTTACCCTCCGTCCCCCTGTCCCTGGTGTTACCCTACGTCCTCTGTCCCCAGTGTTGCTCACCATCCTTCTCACCTCCAGGCCCCTCTCCCTGTCCTCCCTCATTTTCCTGTTCAGCCAGAGCACATCACATGTCTCTTCCCTTTTCAAGAGGCTCAGCTGCATCCAGAGGCATTCCAGCCTATTCGGGATGGGGCACACACCCTGGGGAAATGCCAGCACAGGACCGAAAGGGCCTGAGACCCTCTCACTGTCGCCCAGGAAGGATGGAACAGCCCACGGTCACACTGATTGTCAGGCAGGATGAAAACTTCTGTGTCCGAAATGTTCTTTTCACTGGAACGGTTCGGACCATTCGTGAACGAATCAGTTAAATACCAGCAAGTGCCACTCCCACTTATTCTCTGGCTACAGTTTTCCACCCACCAGCAACCACACTCCTAGGAATTATCCCTAACGCAGAATCAGCGCCTTGTGCCTTTAGGAAAACCTCTTTCTCTCCAGCTTTGTCCTCCTTCCACAAAAGGTGCCTCTGACTGCCTCACTCGCCATACCAGGATTTCACTCAGCTACGGAGGAAAATCTGCTTGGGGGTCAGAGGTGGGTGGTCCCTGCATGGGCAGCAGGTCGGTGACATCCTCCGAGGAGCCTGGCCCAGGCCTGCCTCACATGCCAGGACTCTGCCTTCTGGCCCTCGGGCCCCCGAAGCTGCTTTCCCTCCAGGTGTCCTGCCCCGGGCAAGAAGGCCGGACAAGGGCCCAGGGCTGCTGTGGGTCGGGAAAGCCTCCTGAAACCTCCCACTCCAGGACCCCCCATCAGCATCCCAGCATCTGGACCTGTGTCACCAGCCGCTCCACCGTGCAAGAGAATTGGATTTTCAGCTGGGTGTGCTGCTTCCCTAAACAAAGCAGGGTGTTGTTACTCAGGAAAAAGGAGAAAATTGGCATCTTCTTGGCAACCCCGCGACATCCAGCCACCGGTTCTCACCACCCCAGAGATGTCCATCCAGGGCAGATAGTGTCTTCAACCAAGCGCCACTGACCCAGAAGTACAGTAATTAGTACACTTTCACCGGAATCACCCACTCCTTCACCTTTACACCCAAGAAAAACATGTTTGCCAGGCAAATTAGATGTCCAGGAGGTGTAAGGAAACCCCAAGCCTGCTTTAAGCCTCAGACTTTTGAGACCGTTGAGGGCTGTGCGCACAAGAGCAAGGCTGCACCCGAAAGCTCTGCTCCTGCCGGACATCATGGACAGACCACATGGCTTAGCCACATGGACCCTTCCAGGACTTCACAAGAGGGACCTCTGTGGTACATGCAATGATGTGCACTTCGTTCAGCCTCGAATAGACCACGCCCTCGTTACAGGGTCGGTGGTCCATCTCCTGCCATCAGCCCCCCACCTCACCGAGGGTCTGTGTCTGCATCTGAAAGAACTTTGCTGTTTTACCTGGGTACCAAAATGCGGCATCGCAATGTTTAAAGGTCTTTAAATATCAACACTCCGGGTGCAGTCCTTGTCACTTTAATGCAGTCACTCGATGCAGGCCTCACTCACAACTCTGAGGTAGCTCATACCTTCCCTACCTAACCAAGGAAGAAACGAAGGCATGGAAGGTGCAGCTCCTAAGGAGCAGATTAGGATTCAAACCAGTGATCTTCGTCACATGCTGACCTACCTCTCAGGGTGAGATAAGGTTGAAAATTAACCAGGTAGAACAGCGTTCCATAAATCAGCTGAAAATGGTCCCTGTGGATGGGCCTGTGGTTACTCCCTGAAGAACAAGACCATTAGCCCAAAAATCCACCTGTGTCA
This sequence comes from Macaca nemestrina, assembly GCF_043159975.1. Taxonomy (NCBI): domain Eukaryota; kingdom Metazoa; phylum Chordata; class Mammalia; order Primates; family Cercopithecidae; genus Macaca; species Macaca nemestrina. The sequence continues at coordinate 288,756 of NW_027257870.1, forward strand.
CACTCAAATGTTTACATATACAATTATTTTTAAAATAACCCAATCAAGCATGTTCACAGTCATTTAGAGCCATAAAGATTGTCTGCTTCGCTGACAATCAACCCAAGACCTCTGTTGGCAAAGGGCACGGTGCCAGGTCCAGAGAAGGTGGGACAGAGACACAAGCAGGAACCTCTCCATCCCTGGGAGCCTCGCTCGGATGGGTCCGTGAGGACACGGTACAGACCGCGTGGCACAGGCAGACGGCAGGCCAGGAGAAGGGGCTGCATTGCCGGGAGGCAGTGCTTTGAGCTCTAATGGATGGAACACTGCTAACCAGTGAAGGTGGAGAGAGGGCACCCGTCTGAGAGCATGTAGAGGCAGCAAAGCACAGCCAGCCTCGGGGAACCAGAAGCCACAGGGACATCAGGTTGGGTGCTGCTGTGTGCCGGCCACCGGCTGGGGGACTGTACTGGGCCTGGAGGGACATCCCTGACACTCCCCACCAGATGCCAGGGGCACCCCCAGCCCCAGGTGAGAACCACGGATCCCATGGCGAATGAGGCCAGCCTGTGAAAAGTGGGGCTGGGACAGCTCTGTACAGCTTAATAGGAAAGTTGGGTTCTATTTTGTGGGGTTTTGGTCACGCCGATGGCTAGTCACGGCAGTCCGTCAGGAAGTGATTTGAGGACAGACTAGAGAAGGGGCTGCCAAGACCAGCGGAGCATTCACTGCCTGGGTCCAAGGAAAAGGAAATAAAGGCTGGCGATGTCACAGTGGGGGGGAGCACAGAACGAAGGAACTGGTGGAGACACAGGGCTGGCCCCGCACAGGGCTTTGAGCAGCTACCCGGGGGTCGTCCTATCAATTCTCCTCATGGCCCCAAAAGGCTGCTGTGAGGATCCATCTCCTAAGGACAGAACTGCTCCAGAGCCACACAGCGAGGATCCACAGAACCAAGATCCGGGCCAGCTCCAAAGAGGGTGAACTTGACCCCTCAGCCATGGTCCTAAGACAGGGATCGGAGCCCCCTGGACACACAGACACAGGAACTGCAGGAAGGGGAAACGGATGCCCCGGACCAGTGGCAGGACCCAGGGTTTCAGCCCTCCAGGGCCACTGGGACCAGCCACTGCACAGGTGGACACATGGTGCTTTAACCCGCGCTGGGGGAAGGAGCCCTCACTCTCAGGGTGGAGACCGCAGCTCGATCGGGCTGGCCTCCCTGCTGGGCACAGCCTGAGCCACACAGGATGCTGAGGTGCCCCAACGTTGGGGTGCTCAGAGCCACTCAGCTGAGATCGTGCTGCTTTCTGTAACCACCCTCGTTTCTTTATGGCATAGATCTGGACTCCATCCTTTGCAATGTGTGGGGTTCTAAGAAGAGGCTGGCCAGCCGGGGAAGTGTCCTGGGCTCTGTCCCAGTGATGACGAACTTGGCTCCCCACAAGGGCGGCCTGTTCACCACAGTGACCCCCGGGGACCACGCCCGCACCCACCTTGCTGAGGATAATTCACTTCTCATCCGTGAAAGAATAAAGCTAGACTAACTCAATTTCACACTCACTTCCAGCTTTAACAACTTGTGTTAGGAAATCAAAGACAAGGACTCTGACCACGTCACAAACCCAGCAAGCAAAATCCGAGACTAACGGAATGATGCCACCTTCGCAGTTCCGAGCTTTACTAGTTGTTTTTCTTTTTTGGTCTGTTTTTCTCTTTTGGTTTAAATAATTAAAGACCCTCGTTGACAAGAAAAAAAATTCTCTATGAAACTAAAAAAAGTGGTTCTAATTAAACATTTAAACATTCTTCCATATGCTTTATAAACAGTTGAAATTACAGCTCTACTTACTGTTAAGTACTTTAACCAAATGAAAGGTTAATTATACAGACTGGCAATTATAAAAAATAAGGCTTCTTATTCATGGTATCATGAATAATTAATAAGAACCGTTTGATTTCATTAAGACCAGGGATTCTGTGCTAATAGGCTCTCAGCTGTCTTGAAATAATGGTGAAATTTTAAAATTACTTTTGTACTTAAACATGTCCCCAAAGTAAAGCACAGCGGCTAACATCCATCATGGTGCCCTGCAGAGCGACCCACCCTACTATGGCCGACACCCTGATTCCCGAGGGCTGCATCCCGGGGCTGTACTAGTGCAGAGAATGTTCAGGAAACAGACCAGGTGGAAGGAGGGGGTCTTGTCCTCAAGGAACCTCATGAGTCTTGCTAGGGGGACAAACAGCGAGACAATGAAACCGGCAGCCACGGAATCCCGAAAGCGATGCTCAGGCCTCGCCATGCATACCCCCTGGCTGGCACCTCCCTGAGACCCGTGTGGCACAGGCAGTGTCAGGTTCCGGCCCTTGGAGCGCAGGGATGGCAGCGCAGGGCCATCAAAGCGGGTGGCATGCCGACAACGGCTTCTCCGCAAGAGCTCCTGGCTCTCGGGGAGCTGAGGGCTCCTCAATGGGAATTTCTGGCTGAGCTCCAGGGGAAAGCGGGTGGGAGGCCCGTCTCCTCTGCCCCCATCTCCTCTGCCCCAACCCTGGAAGAGGGTCAGATATCAATGCTAACTCTTGTGCTGACTCAATTAATTCAAACAATTCAGAAAACAAACTTGCTTTAAGTATTAATTTCCTAAAAAGAACTAACATGAGTTCAAATAATTCACATAATTAAAATGATTTTAATTGTTAATTTAATTAAAACATCTCCATTTTCACAGCATCATGTACCTTGGTACTTTCTCCTTATTGCATTTCCCATCTTCCAGGGCAGGTTTCCTTCCACCCAGGGCAGCAGCGACTCTGGTGTCTCGGGTATTCCCAGGCTTCCGTCAGCCCCTGGGGGGCTTACAGTTCTGCAGCGGTCTCCATCCTCATGAATCTGCATAAAAACATCCGTCCGCAGGGATGTCCTGTGGCCCCGTGGCCACATCTGACGTGCAGCTAAACGCTGGGCGTGTCGCCTGGTGAGAGCAGATGACACAACTGTGGGCAAGGTAGCACCTCTGGGCGCCGACACTCTCGATGACTTTTTTACAAGACCATTCTTTAATGGGTGAACCCTGACAGGAAACACTAAACATTGTTTTTAACTATTTTTATATCGAGACAAATCTTTGTCAAACGTTCACTCAATGTTAAATGTCACTTCTCCAGCCAACCCCTTTAAGAATACCTAAAACTTAAGACTGGAATGACGCTTTCAAACACATACTCTACTCATGTATTCCCGGGAGCAGAGAGCAGCTTAATGTTTCACGATACACTGGCATGAAGTTTGGCGAAGGCATTTTAATATTTTTACCTGAATATTTTAATTAAATCAAAAGATCATTTTCACTCTAATACTCTACTTAGAATCTAATTTTCCATTAAATAAACAGTCAATGTTCAGTAACCCACGTGCTGATAAACTTTTGAAAACTTTAGAAAGTATTAAGTATAATCAAAGATTACCTTTAATTTTCGAGCTGGTAAGAGCCTGTGTCAGGGAACAGAGTTGACATTGAAGAGATAAAAGCACGATTATTTTCTTAAAGAAAAGCGAAATTCGTAAAAGAGACCACGTGATTATATAAAGAAACACAGAATCCGTTTTCAGAAATGGCAAACATTGACCACAGAACACCAGCGTTGCCCGTGATGAGAGAAACAGTTAAAAGGAAGAATTCACGGTGGCCCAGCATAGATCAGGTGTGGGAGGACAGAGAGGTGATGAAATGATCCTCCTTCTAACTTTCCAGAAAGGCACAAATGGCCAGCACTGTAACTGAGGACCACGCAGGCACCAGTGTGAACTCAGACTCCATGGCCAGCACGGTAACTGGAGACCACATGGGCAACGGTGTGAACTCAGACCCCACGGCCCACACCGTAACTGGAGACCACACGGGCACCAGTGTGAACTCAGACCCGACGGCACCTGCCTGGGCTACTCCAGCCACCACCAGAATCTGTTCTGCAGCTGAACTGGAAGCTGATTCTGGAAGGAACTGAGGAGCATGAGGACGAGATCCTTCTACCTCAAAAGGGATCAATTTTTTAATGATTTATCCTCTGGTAAAGGGCAGAGGCTGGAGATCGAGTTGATAACAATTATGCCTACTAGATGAACACTTTGTAAAAATCCCTGAATGGTGGGATTCAAAGAGCTTCTGCATGAATGAAGAGCCATACACATGCTGAAAGAATGGTACATGCCAACTGCTTGGAGACAGACCTCCTAAAACTAAGACCCATCCAAAACTTGCTGTATGTAACTCTTTAGCTGGCTGTTCATTTGTAATATTTTAAATGTCCTTTGTAATAAATCAGCTAAGCAAACTGTTTTCCTGGGTTCTGTGAGCTGCTAAACCCTAGCAAATCTAACATAAAAAGGAGTTCTTGCCGGGCATGGTGGCTCATGCCTGTAATCCCAGCACTTTGGGAGGCCAAGGCGGGAGGATCACCTGAGGTCAGAAGTTCAAAACCAGCCTGGCCAACATGGTGAAACCCCCTCTCTACTAAAAATATAAAAGTTAGCTGGGCGTGGTGGCAGGCACCTGTAATCCAGCTATTTGGGAAGCTGAGGTACAAGAATCGCTTGAAACTGGGAGGTGGAGGGTGCAGCGAGCTGAGATCACACCACTGCACTCCAGTCTGGGTGACAGAGCAAGAGTCTGCCTTGCGGGGGGTGGCGGGGAGGGAGTTCTTAGGAACCTCCAAATTTTAGCAAAGTCAGACAGATGTTCTTCACTTTTTAAAAGATTCTTTTTCTTTTTGCTCTTCTGATTGAATAATTTCAAATAACCGGTCTTTGAGTTCACTGGTTATTCCTTCTGCTTGATCAAGTCACCTCTTGAAACCCTGTATTGATCTAGTTCAGTTACTGTGTTCTTCAGCCCCAGAATCTACATTTCTTTTATTATGGTTTCTCTTTGTTGATATACTCATGTTGCTCATGTATTCTTTTCTAGATTTTACTTGTCTATCAGTTTTTTCAAGGTTGTTCAATATCTCCCAGTCTCACAGAGCTGTGCCAGTTGCCATAAGACACCCTGTATTTCTCCTTAGAGCTGTGCAATGATAGCCTGGGATGCTAAATGCATACTTCATTACTCTCCTTTCCTCCACTAGTCTCACATATTCCTCTGGGGGAGAAGTCTAAGGGGTCTGTGCCTTCTACCAGTCTCACAGAACCATGGGGGTCACCATAAACCTCCATACAAGCCTCCTCAAAATTCTCTACCTTGGCTTAGGAGTATGGGAGTCGCACTGCAGACAATGGAGGCATAAGAAAGACATCAAAGACCCCTGTGAGCTTCTAAATCTCTACAGGCATCAGTAAAGATGGGTGCTAGACTGTGAGGCATGCCCATCCTCATGGGCAATCTCAGGATTCTCTAAGTCCTCCAAGGAGCCCAGCAATGGCTTATGTGGGCCTGGGCCACCCTTGCCAGCAGGGAGTAGTAGTAAGGATGAGATCCACCAATGGCCACTGCTGAGTTATGCCAAATGAGATGTCCAGACCTCACAGTGCCTAGGAGGACAGATGGCAGAAGCTCAGCCAGGCCACGGAGATTAAAACAGTGCTAGGGGCTTAATGTATGTTTTTAGTGGGTCTGCTACATGTCGAGTTTGGATCTGGAGTCCAGCCTATAATCCTAGCAAAAATTAAACACCAAATATGATATTCAAAAAAGTGTATGTGGCTAAAAACATATGTTGGAAATACACATGACTAGAAACGTCTGGATTCAAAGAGAAATTGTTAATTCCATAAATATGATAGAGGAATTTAATAACAAGATCACACTTACATAAATAATAAATATCAACTCTATATTTATCTGAGTTGTAAAGACTTTTTTTCCCCATCTCAGTACACTAGTGGGTATATGTCACCAGTAAAATCAAAGGAGTATTCCAATTACATTCATGATATTAGTAAGTCTGATAAATAAAAGTAGCCAGAACCATAGAATTGGGGCTACAGCTGTGATCTTCAAGGAAAGTAAAACTTTAAAAACACTCATAAACCAAGATAAAGAAAAATAAAACAGTAGTTACTTGACTTTCCAAATTGTTACAAATGCAGTACATAATAATAAAAGTTAAAAAGTTAAAAGAATTTAATAATAAAATAATGTAATGAATGAACAGATTTGACAGAAATCAATAATTTAAAAGTTTTGAGAGCAAGATCATGAAACCAAAAAGACTCATGGTGGAAAGAAAAAACACAGGTAAATAAAAGAGACTGTATTTATTTAAAAGTAGTAATTCAAAATCTAAGAAATCAGAACAATTGTATTCTAACATGAATACATGATACATTGATTAATTTCCATGAAAATAGAGTTAAAACTTTCCCTCAGTAATCAGCAGAAAAAATCTGATTAGCTAATTTTAATGTTTAAGTTATACATCAGAGTTCATGTCAAATCACTTCTACCTGCTTTGTAATGTAAATGCTTTTGAAGGAGAAAAATAAGCCTGTCCTCATTAGTTTATTATGCTAATCAAAATGAACATAAATGCAACAATAACTAGAATTTTAACCAACAATTTTCATTAATTATATTTGCAAAAATCATTAATACACTTTTAGCCATTTGGCTATTTATTTTGGTCACCTGGCCATCACTGGTATGGTTAAATAATACCAGAGCATTGTAAAGTGGAGTTAATTAAAATAATAAAAGGATAATTCCATACTAGAAAACGTATTACTTTCACATATTAATTTTAAAGATTAAAAACAATCACATCAACTGATGTTTGAAAAAACACTTTCAAATAATTTAAATCTTTAAAAATAATTTAAAATCTTTAAAAATCATATCGAATTGTGAGGACTAATTATTCTTAATCAATAAAATCTAAACTATATATTGTGAGTTAACAAAAGAACCATTTCCACTTAAGGTAAGGCTGGAATAAGGAGGCTGGCTGGGGCTGATGCCATTCACCACTGCACATGATGCCTGAGGTGGGACCAAAACAAGACGGAAAAGGAGAGGGACTACAAAAATGGAGTCAAAGACATGAAACTGTAGTTATTCTCAGATGATGTGACTGTAAACTTGAAAAAGTAGAATCCATTCTAATTATCAATACTAATAAGAACATTTAAAAAGTGTGCAAAACTATTCTGAATAAGCTGAAATCAGTATTTCCTGTTTAGTAACATTAATCTTTAAACAAAGCAAACACACAAAATCAGTCTCTATTTACAATAGCAAAATATTATGAGGAACATTTGAAATAAATTTGTAGGCCCATGTAAAGAAATTTTAAAACTTAATGAGGACATTGAAATGACATGAATATAACCTGAAAATAATATTATTAGATTGGAGGACACAGTGACATAAAACCCCGGTGACTGCAGACTCAGGGCAACCTAGACTTAAAAGTCACATGTAGTCTTTCACATGTAAAAAATGAGAATTAGTCTAAAAGCCAATTTTGTCTAAATTTTGATTTTTGGTGAGGATATAGTCAAAATAGTTGTGAAAAGAAAAAAATAAAGATATCAAATTTCATGTAAATCTATGTTAGTTGGAAATTTAAAATAAGTCATGTAAATATTCATAATATTAAACAATATCATAAGTGGACTCAATAAAACATAATATTTTATCATATAAAATACGTCCTGCCTTCCTGAGGAAAACATAAAGTCAAACGGCATGAAGGAAGGATTTTGGTTTCGCTACAGAAACATAATAAGACACCTAAGTGTGTATTTGTGTGTGTGTACATACAATTAAACTACAAAATATAAAATAGCATCTAAAATACATCAAAAATGAGTCACGCAGAAAAATTCATTTTACACATACATCTATAAAATAATAAAATGTATTCAGCCTCACAATTACTTTGTGAACTGGAAATAATAATGAATTGTCATTTTATCCAAATCTACAAAAAACATACATACAGTATCAAGTTCTGGTTAAAGTAGTAGATGAACTTTATGTGGTAGTTAAGAGTATCTACAGTTTGTGGGCTGCATCTTGCTATATTACAATATAAAATGTACCATTTATTTACTCTGCTATCAAACCCCCAAGTTACCCAAGTGGAGGAACCCTCAGACATTTGCAGATAAGTCAGTGTGCTAGTAAGCAGCATTCTTTACAAATCTATGAACATCAAGGTCTCCTTGGAACAGACGTGCTGTGAACAATTTCTAGAATACCCTCCTGTTAGACACTTACGTTGATTCCATTCTTAAAGCAATTACTGAATAAACAAACTCCATCGTGTGGATGAAATGCTACTTTAATTTGTCATAGCTATCATTTTCTAAAGTCTTCCTTCTAATCCAAATCATTAATATTTTGAGGCTAGATCAATACTGATTCATTGTTTTAAGCTTCAAATGCATTATACAATTGGGCAGAACAAATTTCCTCTCATTAATCTTCTTTTCCAGGATTTGTCAAGTATTCCCAACATTAATTCACTACTAATATGCACAGTGTTTCTAATCATGGTCAACAAGATCTGACAGTGCATCATCCCTAAACGATCCATACTTGCCTCACTGACATTATGTGGCCCACTTCCACACCATGTCTGGGTGTGAAGGCCTTCCCATATGATCCCCCGAATGGAACTTCACAAGTTAGAAATCACTGGGTCACAGTGTGATACTGTGAAGATGGGATGAAGTTAAGGGAAGGCTATGAGTGAGTTAGGAAATGTGTTAGGCAGGGTCAGATATTACGAAATCCTAAAAACAACATTTAAGGAGGGAGATGACAAAACAATCAGTGAATAATATGACTTTTTCCAGTGAAAATGTCATATCTAATTGTTCTCCATTTTTCTTCTCTGAGCTTCTTTCTAAGGCAAGATGTGTCTTGAGAAGTCCCTGCTGAATGTTAGGAACATGCATTTCAGGACTTCCCATCGACATACCCTCTTTCTTTACCACAACCACATATATGGGGGCATAACTCAACATGTGAAAAAGACAATCTTCTGCTTTTCACTGAACCTCCAGGAATTCGGGACAATAAACTTCTACCTGGAGACCAACAGGTGAGTTTTTCTGCCCCTTCCTTCATAACACCCTTCTTCCCTAGTAAATTCCACACACATCCTTACATGGCAGCTGTGGGTATATGAACTGGTCTGATCCCTTTTAGTCACAGAGCCTGAAGTATCTGCTAGTACCTGCTGAACACAGTGTCATGGGTGTGAATGGGCAATGCTTTTTCTTTCTCTGGTTCCTGCTGAAGTCTCTGCTAGTACCTGCTGAGCACAGGGTCATGGGTGAGAATGGGCAATGCTTTTTCTTTCTCCGGTTCCTGAGCTTCCCAAGCTCTCTCTCACTTCTGGATCCTGAATACCCAAATCTTATTGCCCTTTCTCTTCCAAACTTCCTTCCCGGAACCAACAGCTCCTCCTCATTAGAAAGACACCTTTGTTCTGTGCTTACTTTAAAAAGTCTTGCTCTTTCCCTATCCACTGCCTTATGTCACTATGTGTATGTCTTGGGGCAGGTGGAAAGGTGAACAGAAGCCAGTAGACAGTAACCGGCACCAGCTTAACAGGAATGACATGATCTGGATGCGACAGTGGCAGTTTTCCCTTAACATCCCTGCCCCCTAAAGATTTGAGATCAAATTTCCCACTCTTAAGTAACAGCAATTTGTCTTTCACGGTTTTAATCATATTGACTAAAAGCATTTGTCTTTTCCAGAACATCACATTAAGTCATCCAAAAATATAAAAATTAAAAAGATGTAATTATTGGCAATAAAAAACATAAAAGGTGAGCTTTCGAAATATCTTTGAGCAATTTATTCATTATGAACACATGGAATCTGTTGGAACAAAGTTCTAGGACAATTCAGCCCATCCTTCAATAATTGCAGAAAACAGCACAAAGAAAACTTGATATTTATACTTAGTTGGAAATTTTATCCTACAGTCATTAAATACAGAGATCATATAAAGGAATAGAGGAAGATGTTGAAAACTAAACTAACTCAAATCATCAATATTCTTACAAAGTGCACACTGAATTAATGTAAAAGTATTTACCAAACAAAAAGTATTTTCAATACATAATTAAGACTGAAAAGTGGCCGGGCGCGGTGGCTCAAGCCTGTAATCCCAGCACTTTGGGAGGCCGAGGCGGGCGGATCACGAGGTCAGGAGATCGAGACCATCCTGGCTGACACGGTGAAACCCCGTCTCTACTAAAAAATACAAAAAAACTAGCTGGGCGAGGTGGCGGGCGCCTGTAGTCCCAGCTACTGGGGAGGCTGAGGCAGGAGAATTGCGTGAACCCGGGAGGCGGAGCCTGCAGTGAGCTGAGATCCGGCCACTGCACTCCAGCCTGGGCGGCAGAGCGAGACTCCGTCTCAAAAAAAAAAAGAAAGAAAAGACTGAAAAGTATTGAGGCCTCATAAACTGAACCTGATACAAGAAATTTAAAAGGGAAACTAATTTGGAAATCAGAAAATCATCTAAGGAATTTGAGAATTAGGCTTCTGTTGCCCCCTCTGCTACTGACAGTCAGGGCCCCCTCATTGTATTCTGTCCTCCACATCTCTGCTGATTGCCGTTTTGTCTATTTCCATTTACCCTACTACTACTTGCTCAGGTCACTCTCCTTCATTCTCAGTGTTTGTTCAAATTCCTCACACCCATCCACTTCCCATCTAAATTTCCCTCCCTTTTTGTCCCTCGCTGGCCCTACCTCCCTCTTCTCTTGTTTTCTCCTCACGATCCTGCCCCACCTCGACATCCACAGCGATACAGTGAAGAAGCCCCTGCCAAGGAAGAGCCCACTTCTCAGTGGGGCACCGGGAAGGTCACCGCTAGTGGGAGGTAACTGTCAGAAGGACGCGGGCTGTCACAGGATTGGGCAGGTCCCTTACCCCAGGCCCGGACTCAGCTTCCTGTCTGAAGCGGTCACCCCGAAGCGGGGGGTTTGCGGAGACGTAGGGTCTGGCGGAGGGAAGGATGGGGAGGCATCTCAGGGAGGACTGGCGTCTGCCAAATCCCAGGGCTGCCCTGAGCTGCCAAGAGGGGCAAGGGTGGGGACGACGGGAGACAAGCCATGTGCCGAATGGGGACCTGACGCGGCGCGCGATAGGATGGGCGGACGGTGAAGAGAACTAGGGTAGAAGGGCTGGACGGGGCGACCTCAGTGACGGAACCGGACACAGACGCAGATCTGGCAGCTGAGCGACAGGCTTCGGAGCATTTCAGGGCGTCGCGGGGCTCCCCGCCGACAGTGGGGCTGTTGCCGAGCCTGTGACGTCCGTGGAGACCCACAGACCGCGGGTATGGAGGATGGCGCAGGAAGGGGACTGCGTGGCTGGGTTTGGCCACAAAAAGCGGAGGGCACTCACCCGAGCGGACCTTGGCTCCGGAGAATCCGTTTCCGGGTCAACAAAAAACGCCGCGCGAAGGGCGGGGCAAGTACGTGCCGGGCGGGGAGGGGTGAGGCAGACAAAAAGGCGGGGCCGGGCCGGGGCGGGGTCTCGGGCCGGGGCAGGGCGCATTCTGAGCTCCCGCATGCGCTGCTTGCTTTTCCGACCCTGCCAGTTTTTCCCCTGGGCTGAAAGCGTGTGTCTGCGTCCGGTTCTGTTTGAGTGCGTTCAGTGCACCGTGGGGGCGCGCTGCTTCCAACTTCCTGTTAGGTAAGAGGCGCGTGAGCCTCTTGTGCTGGGGGCGGTGCTGCTGCCTAGTCGGCGCCCGGCGGGGACGCGAGTCCGTACGTGCCGGCGGGAGCGAGAGGCGGGTGGGCACCCTCGCGATCCCGCACTCCGCCTCTGGGTAGCAGCCTCCCCGGCCCCACACGTTGTGACGCGCGCTCGGGCTCCGCGTTAGCGTGGAGTCAGAGGCGTAGCAGTCGTCGGGCCCAGGGCCGGAGGGGCCTGGACCGGGCAGGGTCTTGCCCTGGACACCGCGCCGGCCGCTGCTCCGCACGGGTTCATTGCGTTCCTATTTTCAACCTGTCCTGCACCGCATCTGAGATGATTTATAAATTCGGTACCTTTGGGACAGGCGTGGATGATCTCCCATAATTTGCTTCCGTTATTAATTTCTAAATGTATTGTAATACCACTATCTAAAAGTATTTTTTATTTGAAATATATTTTTATATATATACATGCATATATTTATTTCTGAATCTTGTTTCCAGTACGTATAATGAGGCTTGTAAAGTGAATACTGTTCAGGAGATAGGTGGATTTTGCTTTTAAGTAGTAAAGACTTGGTGACTATTACTGGGGCTATTTGATAAAGATGTCTTTTTTTTTTTTTTTAATGAACATTAAAAGCAGTAAGATTGGATTTCTGGATTTCATTATCTTGATTTATATCTTAATTTGTGAAAAATGTAAGTTAACTCATTTTTATTTCCTTTGCAGAATCTGAAGTTTGTGCTACCGATGATTATTTCCAAAAAAGGCACACTTCTGGTTTTCCCAGAACTAATGCTATCTTTTCCATCTTTTGAGTTTACTTGATATTAATGTTTGACCTCAAATCATGTTACATTTTGGAAGAAAACTTTCTCTTAGCCAATGGAACATAAACCACCCTGGAGTTCATATAAAGGAGGCGTTAAATGCCTCTGACAGTGTCATGTGTTAAAACTCATGACCAAACCCAAGGTCACATAGTTTTCTGTGTTTTATTCTAGAATTTGTATAGTTTTGTCACCGGAAAAGGGATCTTGTCCCAGACCCCAAGAATGGGTTTTTGGATCTCACATTGGAAAGAATTTATGGCGAATCACAGAGTATAGTGAAGTTAAGGTAGTTTATTAGCGACTACTCAGCTACATAGCAGGGCGTCCTCAGAAAGCAAGAGGAGGAATGCACCTGTTTTAAAAAAATTATTTTTTGAGGCGGAGTTTCACTCCTGTCACAATGGCATGATCTCGGCTCACTGCAGCCTCTGCTTCCTTGGTTCAAGGTTTCTCCTGCCTCAGCCTACCAAGTAGCTGGGATTACAGGCGCGTGCCAACACATCCGGCTAATTTTTTGTATTTTTGGTAGAAACTGGGTTTCACATGTTGGTCAGGCTGGTCTGGAACTCCTGGTCTCAAGTGATCTTCCCGCTTCAGCCTCCCAAAGTGCTGGGATAACAGGCATGTGCCACCGCGCCCGGGCTTAATGTTTGTTTATATAGGTTATTATAAATAGTGTTGTCTTTTATAAAGGCTTGTGATCAGTTTGTGACAGGCTATTAGTATTGTTACTTGTCTATGTTACTGTGGATTTTAACAAGAATTTATGAGTGTATTATTACCTTTAAAGTAAAACTTATTTTTAAAGTAAGAATGCTTTTTTGTTCTTAAAGTCCTGGTACATTTTTATAAGTTTTATGTCTTTATTTATTAACTTGTTCCCGCAACCATAAAAATTTTATAACCAAAAGTACTCAACCCCCTAAATATATAATCCAACAAATTTAACGTGTGTGTGTGTGAGGCAGGGTCTCACTCTGTCGCCTAGGCTGGAGTGGAGTGGTGTGATCATGGTGGGCTAACTGCAGCCTCAAACTCCTGAGCTCAAGCAATCCTCCCGCCTCAGCCTCCCGGGTAGCCGGGACTACAGGTACGTGCCACCATGCCAGCTAATTTGTGTGTTTTTTGTAGACATAGGGTTCTCACAATTTGCCCAAGCTAGTCTTGAACTCCTGATCTCAAGTGATCTGCCCGCCTTGGCCTTCCAGAGTGCTGGGATTACAGATATGAGCCACTGCGCCCTGCCCAGATTTAACTTTTTTAAAACCTTTTTTTAAAATAAAGTCACTGTGGTTAAGAGGCCTCTGACAGTTTCGCGTTTTAAGTCTGAGGACTATGTTGAGTAAATTTTTGCATAAGTTGTAAAATGTGCATTCATGTTGATTTTATTTCCTATGGTTTCCAATTAATTGTGCCTTCTGCATTTTTAGAAATTCACGGGCTAGTGGGCTCTGTGTCAGTTTGCATTTCTAGAACGATAGCGCCAAACACTCCATGCTGTCTTTAAGTGGTGCAGCGGGATGGGTAGCAGCGGGCACGGGGCTGCCGACAGCGCAGTGAGCTCTAGGGCGCTGCAGTGCCCCTGGCCGCCAGCAGAGTGCGCGCGAGCCCGGCTTTTCTGAGCCCTGAGGCGGCCGCGTGCTACCTCCTCGCCTGAGTCCTGCGAGAGCGGGAGTCGCGTTCTCCTCAGCACATACTGGGATACGCCCCTCGCTTTGGGACACCTCGAGCTCGCGTCCGTGGTGAATAAAATCCTTCCTTTTTCAGCCTTGTCAGCTGAGGGGCAGAGACCCTTCCTGTGGAAAATTAGAAACCAAAAGCCGCTGTGAATCCAGCACACTTGAGGTTCGTTCTCTGCACCCAAGGCGAGGCGGCCACGGAGCCAAGCCACGGTCTCGGAACAGAAATGTAGCCTCAGGAAAGCAACTGGAACACCCACCACAGTGATAATAACCCCCGTAGTACTAATAACACTCCATCTGTGATGCTGGTGTTAGCACCCGTTGTATACAGAGATCACACCGTCAGGGTAACGTGACAGCTGCTGTCCAGATCCGACCCTAGGAATGCGGATGTGTCCCTCAGAGCGCACGTAACGCCCAGAATGCGGGGATGAAATCGTGTGCCTAACGCCACACCTGTCACACTTATATAACCCCCGGAACACGCATCTGTCCCTCCGAGCACACACGTAACCACTGGAATGCCCGTGACACCGTCAGACTAATGCCACACCCGTCACACTCATATAACCCCAGGAACATGCATGTATCCCTGAGAGCTTACGTCCTGTCCAGGATGCGGCCATGGCCTTTGCAGCCCACAGGAGAGCGTCTGCAGCTCCCAGGATGGGACCCTCTGGCTCTTGCTGGGGCGCTGGGTTGACAACCTCTGCCGGACTGGGTTTGGGCTAGATTTGGCCTGTCATGAAACTTCATGTTGTTGTCTGTGCCTTACTGACGTGGTATTGACACAGTTGATTTAAGAAGCAGTTTACTTCCCAATAATGTTATACTTCTGGGAAACTTGCAACAGCAGTTAGTATGCCTTCTCTTTTCTCTCCAATTCCCCAGTCGTTATTGCTGTGCCAGATTTGCAGCTTCACAAAGAATACCTCCCTGTGTTTCACCAAAAGCAGGAACAGTCCTCCAGATGATCCCCACATAACCCCCAAATTAGGAAATATACGGTCTCTATGTGAAAGTCCAGTCCGCAGACCTATTTCACTTCATTGCCTGCCCCAGCTGGGAGAAAAATGTGTTTTCATGTGGGCCCAATTTCTTTTTCGGGAACTGTTCATGAGACTCAGTTTTCTGGGGTTTTTTTTGTTTTTTTTTTTTTAAGACAGAGACTCACTCTGTCATCCAGGCTGGCATGCAGTGGTGCCATCTTGGCTCATTGCAACCTCCGCCTCCCTTGTTCCAAGAGATTCTCCTGCCTCAGCTTCTGGAGTAGCTGTAATTACAGGCATCTACCACCACGCCCGGCTAATTTTTTGTATTTTTAGTAAAGATGTGATTTCACCATGTTGGCCAGGCTGGTCTTTAACTCCTGACCTCAGGTGATCCACTCGCCTCAGCATCCCAGAGTGCTGGGATTACAGGTGTGAACCACCGCATCTGGGCGACTCTCAGTTTTCACAGCCTTGACAGATGTAAAGAGCAGAGATGACTCTAAGCTGGGTCTGCCCAGCGTTTCGTCCTAAACAGGTGCAGATCCTGCATTTCTGGTAGGAACACCCTGGCCTGATGCCATGTTCTCCTCACTGTGGCCCACATGGAGGAGCACCTAACCACTGGCGATCTCACTTGGTAATGGCAAATATTCATTTACAATCACAAATTTCATCCTGTCAAGCTCTGGATTTAAGTTTGTCAATGATTTCCTCTGGCCTTAGAACCATGGCCTCCAGACCCTGAGTTCTCCTGCCTACTGTCCTCTCCCATCCAGTCTGCTACAGCTGCCTGCAGTCCCTCTCATGGGGACATGGGCTTCCAGGTGTCTTGGGGATTTTGTGTGGGTTCCCCCAACCCATTCACCCACTGCCCACCCTAGTTTTTTAAGGCTTTGTTGAGATAAGTCCTTCAAGTCACAGCAGTTACGATATCTAAAAGTAGAAAAGTTAATAATGTGAATTTCTAAAGAGAAAGCATTATTTATTAGATCATCTGTGAGATGACCCTCTTTTTTTTTTTTTTTTTTTTGGAGATGGAGTCCCCCTGTGTTACCCAGGCTGGAGTGCAGTGGCATGATCTTGGCTCACCACAACCTCCACCTCCTGGGTTCAAGCGATTCTCATGCCTCAGTCTCCTTAGTAGCTGGGACTACACGCACCTGCCACCACAGCTGGCTAATTTTTGCATTTGTAGTGGAGACAGGGTTTCACCATGTTGGCAAGGCTGGTCTTGAACTCCTGACCTCCAGTGATCTGCCTGCCTTGGCCTCCTAAAGTGCTGGGATTACAGGCATGAGCCACCATGCTCATCCACCCTCAATTTATAAATTAAGGAAATACTAGTTCCCTGGAACCAAAATTCATGTTTGAAATAATTAGGAAAGAAAAATAAAATCTCGGTGCTGAAGGAAAGGCAAATCGCACAGTTGATTGTCGAAATTGCAGAAGAAGACTGGGCGCAGTGGCTCACTCCTGCAATCCCAGCACTTTGCGAGACTGAGGTGGGCGGATCACCTGAGGTCAGGAGTTCGAGACCAGCCTGGACAAGTTGGTGAAATCCCGTCTCTACTAAAAATACAAAAATTAGCCTGGTGTGGTGGCACACACCTGTAGTCCTGGCTACTTGGGAGGCTGAGGCAGGAGAATCGCTTGAACCTGGAAGGTGGAGGTTGTATTGAGCTGAAATCGTGGCACTGCATTACAGCCTGGTTGACTGAGTGAGACTCTGTTTCAAAAAAAAAATTTTTTTCAGAAGAATTTACTGGACAGACTATTACCTTGCTATATTCTCTAGCCCTGTGTTAGCAGTTGCAAGGTATTTTACGTTTAAACACTTATATTTTTCTTTTCTTTTTCTTTCTTTCTTTTTTTTTTTTTTTTTTTTTTTTTGAGACAGAGTCTCACTCTGTTGCCCAGGCTGGAGTGCAGTGGCACTATTTCTGCTCACTGCAAGCTCTGCCACTTCCCAGGTTCACGCCATTCTTCTGCCTCAGCCTCCCGAGAAGCTGGGACTACAGGCGCCCACCACCACGTCCGGCTAATTTTTTTGTATTTTTAGTAGACACGGGGTTTCACCAAGTTTGCCAGGATGGTCTCGATCTCCTGACCTCGTGATCCGCCCGCCTCGGCCTCCCAAAGTGCTGGGATTACAAGCGTAAGCCACCACACCTGGCCTTAACACTTATATTTTATATAGTCATTTGGTATAGTTATCAAAAAGTCCTGTCCACATCATGACGACCTATATGAAATTTGGAAACCTCTTCATCAATACAATGGAAAATTGGTAAAGTAAGTGTAGATATTTAAGCGGATGAATTATTAATATTTAAGTATTGAAATGGAATGTAATAATGTCATAGTTCTGGCATGGGACTTGGGGGGCTTCCTCTGTTGCCTCTTGCTGGATGGCAAATTCTTGGCCTGTGGAGACTGAAGGATAAACTGTCACCTTCGTTGGAAACCCTAGTCCAGAATGAAAGTCCTCATTTCAGGATATACCATTTCCTCCCATGTATTTTCTTTTTTGAGACGAGTCTTGCTCTGTCACCCAGGCTGGAGTGAAGTAGCCTGATATCGGCTCACTGCAACCTCTGTCGCCTGGGTTCAAGCAATTCTCCTGCCTCAGCTTCCTGAGTAGCTGGGGTTACAGGTGTGCGCCACCACACTGGCTAATTTTTGTGTGTGTATGTGTGTTTGTGTGTGTGTGTGTGTATATATATATATATATATATTTTTTTTTTTTTTTTTTTTGGAGGCAGAGTTTTGCTTTTGTTGCCAAGGCTAGAGTGCGATGGTGCCATCTTGGCTCACTGTAACCTCTGCTTCCCAGGTTCAAGCGATTCTCCTGCCTAGGCCTCCCGAGTAGCTGAGATTACAGGCATGCACCACCAAGCCCAGCCAATTTTGTATTTTCAGTAGAGATGGGGTTAGTCCATGTTGGTCAGGCTAGTCTCGAATCCCAACCTGAAGTGCCCCGCCTGCCTTAGCCACCCAAAGTGCTGGGATTACAGGTGTGAGCCACAGAGCCTGGCGCTAATTTTTGTATTTTTACTAGAGAAAAGATTTCACCATATTGGCCAGACTGGTCTCCAACTCCTGACCTCAAGTAATCCATCTGCCTTAGCCACCCAAAGTGCTGGGATTACAGGTGTGAGCCATCATACCTGGCCCTTTCTTTTTTTTTTTTTTTTTTTGAGACAGGGTCTTGCACTGTTGCCCAGGCTGGAGTGTAGTGGTGCGATCTCAGCTTACTGCAACCTCCACATTCTGGGCTCAAGCAGTCCTCCCACCTCAGCCTCCCTAGTACCTGGGACTGCAGCTGTGTGCCACCATGTCCAGCTAATTTTTGTATTAGTAGAGACGGGGTTTTGCCATGTCATCCTGACTGGACTTTAACTCCTGGACTCAAGTGATCCACCTGCTTCAGCCTCCCAAAGTGCTGGGATTACAGGCATGAGCCACCTTGCCGGGCCTATTTTTAACTTTTTGATGAAATACCAAACTCTGTTACAAATAGGCTGCACCATTTTATATTCCGCATACCGTATTTAATGGTTGTGATTTTTCTCCGACTTTGCCAACCCTTGTTATTTTACATTTATTGGATTATAGCCTTTCTAGTGTGAGTGAAGGAATATCTGGTTGTGGTTTCAAGTTTGGGTGGCCATAATGATAATGATATTGATCATCTTTTCATGTGCTTCTTTGCCATTTGCATGTCTTTTTGGCAAAGTGTGTGTTCAACTCTTTCTCCATTTGTAATTTGGTTGTTCTTGTTGCTGAGTTATATAAATTTTATATATATTGTAGTTAACAGACCGTTGTTGGACATATAATGGGCAAATATTTTCTTCTTTTCTGTGGGTTGTCTTTTCTCTTCCTCTTTTTTTTTTTTTTTTTTTTTTTTTTTTTTTTTTTTTTTTTTAGGAGACCAAGTCTTGCTCTGTTTCCCAGGCTGGAGTGCAGTAGTGCACTCTTGGCTCATCATAACCTCTGCCTCCTGGGTTCATGCGAGTAGCTGCGATTACAGGCATGGGACACCATGCCTGGCTAATTTTTGTGTTTTTGGTGGAGGTGGGGTTTCTCCATGTTGGTCATACTGTTCTCAAACTCATGATCTCAGATGATCCGCCTGCCTCTGCCTCCCAAAGTGCTGGGATTACAGGATTGAGACACCATGCCCGGCCTTTATTTATTTATTTATTTACTTATTTATTTATTTATTTTATTTTTGAGACAGGGTCTTGCGCTGTTGCCCAGGCTGGAGTAGTGGTGCTGCCTCGGCTTACTGCAACCTCCACATTCTGGGCTCAAGTGGTCCTCCCGCCTCAGCCTCCCTAGTAGCTGGGACTACAGGTGTGTGGCACCATGCCTGGCTAATTTTTGTATTTTTAGTAGAGACGGGGTTTTGTTATGTCCTTCTGCTGGTCTTGAACTCCTGTCCTCAAGTGATCTGCCTGTTTCAGCCTCCCAAAGTGCTGAGATTACAGGCATGAGCCACCATGCCCATTGTGTTTTTAACTTTGTGAGGACATAACAAACTATGTTACAAATAGGCTGCACCATTTTATATTCTACATATAGTATTTAATGGTTTTGATTTCTCTCCAACCTTGCCAACACTTGTTACTTTACATTTGTTGGATTGTAGCCTTTCTAGTGTGTGTGAAAGAGTATTTGGTTGTGGTTTCAGTTTGGATGGCCATAATGATAATGATATTGATCATCTTTTCTTGTGCTTGTTTTTCATTTGCATGTCTTTTTGGCAAAGTGTGTGTTCAACTCTGTCTCCATTTGTAATTTGGTTGTCCTTGTGGTTGAGTTATACAAATTTTTTATATACTGTAGTCAACAGACCGTTGTTGGATATATAATGCGCAGATATTTTCTTGTTTTCTGTGGGTTGTCTTTTCACTTTCTTTTTTTTTTTTTTTTTTTTTTTTTTGGAGACCGAATCTTGCTGTGTTCCCCAGGCTGGAGTGCAGTGGTGCACTCTTGGCTCACCACAACCTCCGCCTCCTGGGTTCAAATGATTCTTCTGCCTCAGCCTCCCAAGTAGCTGGGATTACAGGCATGTGCCACTACGCCCAGCTCATTTTGTATTTTTAGTCGAGATGGGGTTTGCTTTTCTTGGTCAGGCTGGTCTTGAACTCCCGTCCTCAGTTAATCCTTCTGCCTCAGCCTCCAGAAGAGCTGGAATTACAGGCGTGAGCCACCGCTCCCGGCCCTAATTTTTGTATTTTTAGTAGAGACAAGGTTTCGACATGTTGGCCAGGCTGGTCTCCAACTCCTGACCTCAAGTGTTCCATCTGCCTCAGTCTCCCAAATTGCTGGGATTATAGGCGTGAGCCATCATACCCATTCTTTTTTTTTTTAAGATAGGGTCTTACACTGTTGCCCAGATTGAAGTGTAGTGGTGTGATCTCAGCTTATTACAACCTCTACGTTCTGGAGTCAAGCAGTCCTTCCGTCTCAGTCTCCCTAGTAGCTGGGACTGCAGCTGTGTGCAACCATTCCTGGCTAATTTTTGTACTATTAGTAGAGATGGGGTTTTGCTCTGTCATCCTGGCTGGTCTTGAACTCCTGGACTCAAGTGATCCTCCTGCCTCTGCCTCCCAAAGTGCTCGGATTGCAGGCGTGAACCACAGTGCACAGCCAACTTACTTGATAATGTCTTCTGATGCATAGTTGTTAATTTTGAGGAAATTATTTCTTTTGTGGCTAGTGCTTTTGGTTTCAGATCTGTAACACCTTTGCCAAATCCAAGGTCATGAAGATATATCCCTGTTTTCTTCTAGAGTTTCTATTTGTAACTCTTATATGTAGGGCTTTGAACCATTTTTAGTTACTTTTTCTGTGTTGTGAGGTAAGTGTACAGTTTGTTACCTCTGACTCTAGGTAGTCAGATGCTAGCAGCGTTTGTTGAGTTTAGTGGTCTTGGCTCGTGTCAAAACTCAGTTTGCCGTAGAGGTATAGTTTTATTTCTGGACTGGACATTCAGTTCCATTGATTTATATTTGTCTCCTTATGCCAGTATTATGTTGTCTTGATTACTATTCCTTTGCAGTAATATTTGACAATGAGAAATGTGAGCCACTAAGTGGGCTTTTCGTTTTCAGGAGTGTTTTGTCTATTCAAGATCACTTGATATTTATACAAAGGGTTACGGTCAGGGGTCAGGGTTACAGTTGTTAGGTTTAGGGTTGCTAACATTAGGTTTGTTAGTGTTGTTAGGGCTAGGGTTGTTAGACTTAGGGTTGTTAGGATTTTAGGGTTATGGTTTTAGAGATGGGGTTGGGTTAGTGTTAGCATTAGGGTTGTGGTTGGGTTTGGGGTTGGATTTAGGGTTTGGGTTGGGGTTCTGTTAAGTTTAGGGCTAGAGTTAGGGTTAGGGTTTAGGGTTAGGGTTTAGGTTTAGGGTTAGGGTTAGGGTTTAGTGGTAGGGGTTAGGGTTAGGGTTTAGCAGTAGGGGTGAGGGTTTGGTTCAGGGGTTAGGGTCAAAAGAAAAATCTTGAAAATCGTAAAAATCTCCAAAAATATTGGTGAGAAAAAAGCTTTAGCCCTCATATGAAGAAGATAAAAACTTGTTCCATTTTTTCCAGAAACACAGTTATAATACAAATATAAAATGGGGTAAAGACAAAACCCAAGTCCTCTATATAAGCTGGTGAATTTTGTATTATTATAATCACATTAGTCAGGGTTCCCCAGAAAGGCACAATCCGTCGGATTTATGTAGATAGACTGATGAGAAAAGATTCATTAGGGAAACTGGTTCACATAATTATTGAGGCTGAGAAAGTCCACAATAGGCTGTCTCCAAGTTGGGGAACTAGGAAAGCTGGTAGCATTGCTCAGTCCATGTCCAAAGGGCTCAGAATCAGTTCAGCCAATGGTGTAACTCTCATTCTGAGGCCAAAGGCCTGAGACCCTGAAGTTCTGATGTCAAAGACAAGAGAAGGATGTTTCAGCTTCAGAAGGAGATAATTCACCTTTCCTCTTCCTTTTTGTTCTATCTGGGCTCTCAAGCAATTGGATGGTGCCTTTATTAGTCCATTTTTGTACTGCTATGAAGAAGTACCTGAGGCTGAGCAATTTATAAAGAACAAAGAGGTTTAATGGGCTGACAGTTCCACATGGCTGGATGGGCCTCACAATCATGACGGAAGGGGAAGCAAAGATGTCTTTCTTCACATGGCAGCAGCAAGAAGTGCTAAGTCAAAGGGGAAAAGCCCCTTATAAAACCATCAGATCATAAGAACAGCATGGCAGTAACCACCACCATGATTCAATCGTCCCCCAGTGGGTCCCTCCCACAACATGTAAGGATTATAGGAGCTACAATTCAAGATGAGATCTGGGTGGGGACACAGTCAAACCATATCAGTGCCCATCCACATTGGGTCAGAGTGGATCTTCCTTATCTCAGTGTCTTCCAGAAACACCCTCACACTTATGCCCAGAAACTGTGCTTTACCAGCTATGTTAGTATCTCTTAATCCAATGAAGCAGACATCTAAAATTAACCATCAGAATATTTATGCCTGATTCGTGGCTAAAATTTCAGGATGAAAGCTATGAGATCTCTATTTGTGTTTGTATGTCTATTAATGTATGTTTTGTATATTTGATTTTTCTTAACTCTGGATAGCATTGCAAATTTCATTTATAAAATCCTCTAAAAGTGCTCTATTCTAACTTGGCTTGGAAAAAAAAATCATTTATAAATAAATATTCCCAAACTCCTAGAAATATAGGAACTGATCCAAATGTTTTTCAGGTTAATGTGATTTGGATAAAACTTAAAAAAAATAAATTTAATATTTTTTGTGTAATAAAACAACTATGTCTTCAGAGTTATCACTATTAAATATAAAACAAACAAGTTTTTTTTTTTTCCTTGAGATGTAGTCTCTCTCTGTCACCCAGGCTGGAGTGCAGTGGTGCGATCTTGGCTCACTGCAAGCTCCGCCTCCCAGATTTATGCCATTCTCCTGCCTCAGCCTCCCGAGTAACTGGGGCTACAGGTGCTCACCACTACATCCAGCTAATTTTTTTGTATTTTTTTTAGTAGAGACAGGGTTCCACAGTGTTAGCCAGTATGGTCTTGATCTCCTGACCTTGTGATCCACCTGCCTCAGCCTCCCAAAGTGCTGGGATTACAAAAGCGAGCCACCGTGCCTGGCCCCTATAACAACTCTTGATGTCTGAGTGGGTTCCCACACAGTCATCTGTTGTAAGACTTTCTGATTCCTTTTTTTCCTTTGGTCATTATGAATAGGGCTTCTGTACATAATTGCATGGTAGCTTTTGTTTGGAAATAATATCAAAGTAGCGGTCAAAATACTTACGAATATGATTTTTGGATTGTAAGGTGAGACTTGTTTAGCTTTGGGAAAAACTGCCCAACTAGTAATAGGGGAGGAAAAATAATTTTCTCTCTACCTTTACGGAATTCTTAGATGGGACCCTCTGTAACAAATTACAGATTAAAATGAGAAAAAAGTAGAGGAGTTTAAAAACATGTATACCTTATGGATACATGGGAGATACTTAGGGAAAAATGAGTAAATCCCCAGTAGGTGGCTTTCAATTCAAGTGTAAATGCTATCTTCAACTTAAAGAAAGAAGATTTGAGGCTCAGTAGTGGGGACATAGCAAGCAAAAGCACAGTAGACAAGGGTAAGTTTTCTTATACAGACTTAACTCCATGCGTTCTCTGTTGATAAGACTCTTTTAATGATTTAGTTATCCTCTTCTTGGTTATTGCTGAGAGAGAGAGAGAGAGAGAGATCTTTTAAACGGGGATTTCCTTTATAGATGTAAATTTTCCTTACACAAGGGTAACTTCTCTGTTTTCAGAACTTCCTTTTTTAGCATTTTTTCAAAGTAATCAGCTCAGAATAATTCTTATGCCAAAAGGGACATATTTTGGGGTGGCATATTCTGGTCTTACACACTGTCTTCTACCAGCAATGAAAAGAGTTCTTGTTTTTCCTCCAGCAATTTGTCATTTTTTTAGAGTTTAGCAGTTATAACAGATACAGACCAACTGTGCTATCTCATTGTGGTTTTCAGTTATCTACTATGTTGAGCATCTTTTTGTATGTTTACTTACCATCTGTAGATCGTCTTTGGTGAGGTGTCCAGATCTGTGTGCATTTTTAATTGGGCTGTTTAACTTACTGTTTAGTTTTAAGAATTTTGTATGTATTTTGAATACAAATTCTTTCTCAGATCTGTATTTTGCAAATTTTTTTTTCAATATGTGGCTTGTCTTTTTGTTCCCTTAACAAGGTCTTTCCCAGAGTATAAACTTTAAATATTAATAAATCCACATTGTCATTTCTTCTGTGTATATAAACCTTTTGTGTCATTTGTTAAAATTCATTACCAAATCCAAAGGCACATAGCTTTTCTTCCATAGTTTCTTCTAGATATTGTATAGTTTTGCATTTTTAGTATAAGGATGATTTTGAGTGATTATTTGTGTAAGTTGTAAAGTTTTCATCTACATGCATATCATTTCCTATGGTTTCCCATTAATCTTTCCCTCACTATTTTTGGGAAAGACACAGGATAGTGGGCTCTGTTAGAGCACATAGATAGCTAGACATGAACAGGAGGGGGAGCTCCTGGAATAGGGAAAGTCTGGGAAGGCTCACCTAGAGGGACCACCGAAAATTCACATATTAGTGGCATCTCTAATGCTGGAGTGGATGGGCACTTGTCAATTGTGGGTTGGAGGGAGAAGAGGTACCTATGCATAAAGAAACACCCTACAACTCCTCTTAAGATGCCCCAGTCATCATTCACTCTGCAGTAATAATGTCACAATACTGCTGGCTACATGCTGATAAGGACAAAGGGGACATTCTTAAAAGAAACCTGGCACCATAAGTACAGATTAGGGCAGAGAAGGACATTCAAAAGAGATAGGCACAGTAGATGCAAATGTGACTGCTGTCAGCCTGCCTGGGATGGCGGGAAGGAGCCTGGTGCCAGAGTGAGTTCGGATTGATCACCACACATGTGCCTCAACCAACAGTGAGGAGGTCCCACAAGCCTAAGTGGGGCAAGTTGGGGACCTAAGGCAGTAGCAGGAAAACCAGACAAAGAAAACAGGTGGAGACTTGAGACAGAGGCAGGAATGTGAAGAAGTCCAAAATAAAATTCCCTGCACAGGACTCTTAGGCTGCTTTCCTGCACGATCAGCCTACTCCTTCCTATTTTTCTACAATAAGCTCTTCACACTGTATTTTTTTCAGTGAAGTTATCTGCCATCTTTGTACTGCCTCTTGGTGAAAATACTTCTTCCAAGTTAGACAAGAACCGGGACATCAGCTCTCCCCAGTAATAGCTCCGTTTCAGTTTGAATTTCCAGAACTGATGGCGCTTAATAACTGGCGCTCCAACGTTAAGTGGTGCAGAAGGTGGCCAGTAGGGGGCGCCAGCCATCACACCTGGAGCAAGAGGGCCCTGCATAGTCCCCATCTGCCTGCAGGTGTTGTGCTGCGACGACACTGCCAGCAAGAGGGCCCGGCAGCGCCCCCAGCTGCCAGCAGGGGGCGTACGACGACTACATTGTGAGCAAGTGGATCCTGCAGTGTACTTAGCTGCCAGCAGGTGGCGCACGGACACCACACTATGAGCAAGAGGACCCTGCAGCGTCCTGGTTGGCAGCAGGGGGCGTGCTGCCACCACACTGAGCAAGAGGATCCTGTAGTACCCCCAGCGGCCAGAAGGGGGCGTGCCCCCACTACAAGGCAAGCAAGAGGGCCCGGCAGTGTCCCCAGCTGCCAGCTGGGGAGCCAGCCGCCACTTCACTTGGAGCAAGAGGGCCGGGCAGTGTCCCTAGCTGCCAGCATCGGGAGTGCTGCCACTACACTGTGAGCAAGAGAGCCCTGCAACGTCCCCAACTGCCAGTAGGTGGCGTGCCATCACTATACTGCGAGCAAGAGGGCCCTGCAGTGCCCCGGCGCCAGCAGGGGGCGCTGGCCACCACTGCAAGAAAGAGGGCCCTGCAGTTGCTGTAGTCGCCAGCAAGGGGCGCACTGGCACAGCACTGTGAGTAAGGGGGCCCTGTAGTGCGCGGCTGCAAGCAGAGGTCACCGGAGCCCGGCTTTTCAGATTACTGATGTTTCGCCCGTCTCCGCCGCTCCCCTCGCAGCATGCGTCTCTGCGCCTGCGCCGCGACCCTCCCCCCACCCCCACACCGCGCAGGCGTGCGACTCTGCCCTTGCGCCGCGCTGGCCTGCGACTCTGCGCCGGCCTGCGCCGCGCCTGGCGCGCGACTCTGGGCCTGCGCCGCGCCAGCCTGCGACTCTGCGCCTGCGCCAGCCTGCGCCGCGCCTGGCGTGCGACTCTGTGCCTGCGCCTTGCCTGCCTCTGACTCTGCGCCTGCGTCGGCCTGCGCCCGCGCCTGGCGTGCGACTCTGCGCCAGCGCCGGTGCTGTACGTTTGTGAGGGCGGAGCTGAATTCTCCTCAGCCCAGACACTGAGAGCATCGCGAGGGCGGAGCTGTGTTCTCCTCTGCACAGACCTCGGGGGTACCGTGAAGATAGAACAGCGTTCTACCCTGCCCAGACCCTGGCGTGGGGGCACCGCGAGGGCGGAGCTGCGTTGTGCTCAGCACAGACGTTGGCGGCACCGCCTCGCTTTGGGACAACTCGGGGCCGCATCCACAGTGAATAAAATACTTTCTGTTTCTAGCCCTGAATAACGAAGGTCAGAGACTACTTAGAATGGTTCAGTGTGGAAAACGGGAAACCGAAATCCCCTCTGAATCCTGCGCGCAGAGGTTCTCTCCACCCAAGGGTTAGGGTTAGGATTTTAGGGTTAGGGTTTTAGGGCTAGGGCGAGGGCGAGGGTGAGGGTGAGGGTTAGAGGGTTAGAGGTTAGGGGTTAGGGTCAGGGTCAGTTTCGGAGTCGGGGTCGGGTTAGGGGTTAGGGTTGGGGTTGGGTTAGGGTTAGGGTTTGGTTCCATGTTAGGATTAAGATTCGAGTTAGGGTTCGGGTTCTGTTTTGGGTTAGGTTTAGGGTTAGGGTTCGTGTTCGGGTTAGGGTTCAAGCCGTTCTCTTGCCTCAGCCTCCTGAGTAGCTGGGGTTATAGGCACCCACCACCATGCCCAGCTAATTTTTTTATTTTTGGTAGCGACAGGGTTTCACCATGTTTCCCAGGTTTCTCTCGAACTCCTGACATCAAGTAATCCACCTGCCTCCGCCTCCCAAAGTGCTGGGATTACAGGCATGAGCCACCGTGCCCAGCCTTCACTTTCTTCTCTGAGTCAGAGATCTCTAGCAAGATAGCCTTTTCACAACTTTTATTGCAACGGAAGTATTTCAGAACTTGTCAGGTTAAACTGTTAAGGGTATGTCTGTTTTTCTATGATACACTGAATTTAGGAATATATGACACAGTAATGAAAGTTGATCTGGCATCACCCTTGGCATTTGAGTTCCTAGATGGAGAAGGGTCTGTTTTTCTGGCATGATCATGTCTTACAGGAATGCAGCACCCCAAGAGGACCCTAGCAATTGGAGAATTTTGTTTACATGACACTAAACCCCAAATAACCTTAAATTCTAAATAAAAGTTCCAAGGGTAATTTGTATAAGGGTCTTGTTTTTTGTTTTTTGTTTTGAGATGGAGTCTCACTC
Organism: Macaca nemestrina; assembly: GCF_043159975.1. NCBI lineage: Eukaryota > Metazoa > Chordata > Mammalia > Primates > Cercopithecidae > Macaca > Macaca nemestrina. The sequence goes on from NW_027257870.1 coordinate 316,580, forward strand.
TGTCACCCAGGCTGAAGTGCTGTGGCATGATCTTGGCTCACTGCTGCCTCCACCTCCCGAGTTCAAGTGATTCTCCTGCCTTAGCCTCCAAAGTAACTGAAATTACAGGTGCCTGCCACTATGCCCAGCTAATTTTTTGTATTTTTAGTAGAGACCAAGTTTCACCATGTTGGCCAGGTTGGTCTCAAACTCCTGACCTCGTGATTTGCCCGTCCCAGCCTCCCAAAGTGCTGGGATTACAGGCGTGAGCCACTGTACCCAGCCAGTGCCTTGTTTTTAAAGAAAATAAATTATATGACAGGTTTGTTTCATATACATCTATATATATAAACTATACTCGTGAACATTTTACTCAACATTTAAAAATCTTTAAGACCTTTCAATACATAAATCTTACATAACAAAATCTAGCAAAAGTGTATAAAATCTAAACACATTTCTAAAAGAAAGGGTGAGGCTTTCAGGGTGGCTATGCTGTGTTGGATATGGGCAGTGTTCCATCTCTCTTGTGGTTCTGCTTATATGGCAGTTCCAGCTCACAAGAGCCCTCGGAGCCTGTCTGTTGGCCTGCATCCTGTGGTATTTGGCAAGTGAGATCTGTTTAATATAAGGTGTCCATAAAGCCAAGATTATGATATCTAAAAATAATCAACACTAATTCCCCAGAAATTTTGTCTTTTTTGACCAAGCCACTGGTGCAATGTGGAGTCACTGCATTATATGCAAAAAGAATAATGCCCTCACTCCAGAACTGACCCTTGGTGGTGACTCCCCCCTTTATTCTAGGAGATGTTAACATTAGCTATGGCAATGTAAAAACGGTGTTTCTGGACCTCCCGGGTTCACGCCATTCCCCTACCTCAGCCTCCCGAGTAGCTGGGACTACAGGCGCCCGCCACCTCGTCCGGCTGGTTTTTTTGTATTTTTTTAGTAGAGACGGGGTTTCACCGTGTTAGCCAGGATGGTCTCGATCTCCTGACCTCGTGATCCGCCCGTCTTGGCCTCCCAAAGTGCTAGGATTACAGGCTTGAGCCACCGCGCCTGGCCTTGCTCATTTCTTTTATAATAACTAAGTCATATAAATTGAGCTCACAAAAATATTTATATTAATAAAATTATAATTTATCATTTGTAATGTTTGAGTTTTTCTTGTACATTTTTATATAGCAAGAAAAACAGTTTTTACTGTTAAAAATGGTTTTTAAAAAATCAGAGCAAGCCTAAACCCCTTCATTTTATAAATACAATAACCTGAGGCTCTTCATTGCTGGTGACTCACACAGGCACACACTCAGCATTGCTGGATGTCAGCTCAGGATCCAGAATGCATTTGAACAATTCATGCTAAATTAATAAATGCACTTTAATATAGGCCCATATTAATCCCAAAATAACTAAACCTGTGGAATTTGTAAAATAAGATGTTTATGAATGAGGACATGGCATTTTGACTTAGTTCTGATTCCCACCTTTCTGAAAGCAGAATCTACAGTCTATTTTCCCATTGCTAGATTTCAGAGGAGAGCCTGGTGTCACTTACAGCAGACATTGCAGATGCCTCAGCATTTCGGATGAAGACGGTAAAGACCTTCTTTGTTTCAAAAAAACCTTTGTTTTCCAGGGGAGAAAACACAGGTTGGATCTAAACTCAATCCTCCTATTGAAATATTTTAATGACACTGAAAGAGGTTGTTGCATTTGGCAGGTGCAGGTGGAGCTGTGCAGTCCTGCACTGAAGCCCTGCAGTCCTGGCTTCTCAGTGGAGCTAGAGGAGAATTATATTAATGTGTTTGCACTACTTGCTCAATTGTAAAGCATAACAAATATATTTAAGGCATGTTTTTAAAATGAGAATAAAATAGTTTAACAATGTTTATACACCTATTTTAGTTATTACATTCTCTAATCTATTTTTATCCTCACAACCATGGAAGCGCTCCACCATCTCCATTTCAGAAAGTAGACAGTAACTGAACAACACTATCTTCTTTTAAAAAACATTTATTTCATTATGAAAGTTTATGGCTTATGTAATTAATACCTTTTTGTGGTCTGCATTCAATGGGTGTGGGCATCTGCACACTGTCGTGGGTCCACCATTGTGAAATCGCACACAGTGGTCTCACTGCCCTAAACAGCCAAGGCTCTCTGCCCATCCATCCTTTCCTCTCCCCAACCCCTGTCAACCACTGATCATTTTGCTATCTATGTAATTTTCCCTTTTCCAAAATGTCACATAATGCCTACAGCAATGAATGCGAGTTTCTTTTGCTCCACATCCTCACCAGCATTTGCTGTTTTTGGTCTTGTGGATTTTGGCCATTCTAATAGGTATGTAGTGGTATCTTACTGTCGTCTTAATTGGCAATTCCTAATAAGACATTATACAGAGCATCTTTTCATATACTTAATTTCCATCTGCATAAATGTTCAGCTTTTACCCATTTTTAATTGGGTTGTTTGTTTTCTTATTGAGTTTTAAGAGTTCTTTGCATATTTCAGATATGAATCCTTAGATATAGTTTGCAAATATTTTCTCACAGTCTCTGGTTTGTCTTTTTATTCTCTTAACAGTATCTTTCACAAAACTAAAGTTTTTTTATGTTAAAGTTCAAGTTCCCAATATTTTTCTTCGTGAATAATGCTTTTGGTGTTGTATCTAAAAGAATTACCAAATCCGAGGTTATCTAGAGTTTTTCCTTATGTTATCTTCTAGGAGTTTGAAAATTTTGCATTTCATATATTGATCTAATATCTACTTTGCATCAACTTTTGTAAAAGGTGTAAGGTCTGTTTATAGATTCTTTTTTTTTTTTTTTTTTTTTTGCACATGGATGTCCATTTGTTCCAGCATCATTTGTTAAAAAGACTCTCCTCTCTCCATTGAATTGCCTTTGCTCCTTTGTCAGAGATCAGCTGGCTGTATTTCAGTCTGTTTCTGGGCTCTTTGTTTTGTTTCACTGACGTATGTGTATATGTCTTCTGTTTTGCCTTCAGTTTAAAAAAATGTTATTGCTACCTCAATTTGCTTATGAATTCTCATTTGTAAACAGAAGAGCGTAAATTAATGCCTGAGTATATTTTAGGGTAGATGTTGCCTTGAATACAATGAGCAGAATGAGTTATAATTTTAAAGTGAATATAAAAATTTGACCATAGTGGTAACAGATTTGCGAACTAGTGATATCAATGACAGAGTCCATTGCAATATTGCTTCATCCTTTGGCTCAGCTCTGCTTCACACCAGGTAACTACCAATCCCCTTTGTGATTAGTTCAAGGATTTCTGTGGGGTGGAAAGTAGAAATACGATATCAGTGGAGGGAGAGAAGGCAGTTTCCCAGACTGGGAGCAGTCAGATCTCCAGTGGGTCCCAACACTGCTCTGTGGCAATATCTAGAGGGTGATGGAAACAGAGACAGGGTGCAAATGAGGTGGGTGCTGGCCCTAGGGTTCCCAGTGTTTCCTGGTTCCCATGGTCTATAAGACGTCTGAAATGAGACCTTCCGGGCTTTGGGGGGCCCCTGTGGAATTGGAAAATGAGGAAGTGAGCAGTGACAATCTAGACTGATTATTAGAGGTACGTCTTTCATTTTTCAGTAACCAAGGAGCCTTTGATTAGTAGTGAAATTGTGGCACCCCAACAATGGTGGAGTGGAATATCCTGCTACTCTGGAGGGGTGATGGCTCAGGGTCAAGACTGAACTAATTAGAAAAAGAAATGCACTCCAGGAATATCAAGTCCAAAACGAAGCTCTTCAAACCATCTGGGAAGAGAAAACAGCATGACAAGGAAAGGTATATTTGTCTGATCCCAGGAATCAATATAAACATCCATGATAACCCCACCTATTTTTTAAATATATGATTTGGATGAAACAAGAAAAAGAGACTGATTGTTGCTGAGTCCCTGCTGCAGTCCCGACACAGCTGGAGATGCCCTGCTCCCCCGCTCCCCCGCTCCCCCGCTCCCCCGCTCCCCCACTCTCCTGCTCTCCTGCTCTCCTGCTCTCTTTATTTTGTTGATGCTCATGAGGACCCTGATGTCTGAGGAAGAAGGTTCCCGTCCAGCTCTGCCCCTGGTGTGTCACGTGCCGGCCTTGTCAACGCACACGAGAACCTGACAGGGTGAGTGTTATAACCCCAATCATAGAAAAGGAAACGTCTCTAAAGTCTTTAGCATCTTGCCCGAGTTCGGACACTTAGCAGAGGCCTGAGTTTAGATGCAGCCCCGTCTTGCTCTTTGACAGCCTCAGCACCACGTGCCCTGGGTGACCCACGCAGAGTCACTGACAACCCTCTTGGTTGGCTCACGGCACAGCGTGGAGCGAAATGGCCCACTGACTTTTCCAGACACTTTGACAATTCGTGATATAGTTTATGTGGTCACTCCCAGTGAGTTCTATTGTTCAGTTTAATAGAATACCTAATTCTGTGTTTATTATGAATAAAGGGAGATTTCTTGTGGTTTTTAAGAATATGAAGGATATCTACTTTGTATACAAGTTGGAAGTTCCAATACTATAGGAAGCATAAGTGCAGGTTTTAATGATGGGTCTTTTATAAGACTGAATTCACATCAAACTGAATCAGTAACTCCGGCTGTATGAACAGGGTGAGACATTAAACATTTAATGAAAAGAATTCCTTTCTTAGGTTACAGCAAGGACTAAATATGTCTAATTATCATTCCCGCTAAGAAGATGTATTGTGATATTTGCAGTTAATCACTCATTCAGTTCCAAGGGTATTTATTAATTGTCTGCTCTGGGCATAACAATTGGAAGCAGTATGTTCACATGAAAAAAAACTTACCTGAGGCTCTAAGTCACAACTTTCCATGACCAGCACACATTTCTGATTTGAAATACATATCTAAAGCTTCAAATGCATAAATAGATATCCCAATCTAGAACTAAGTTAATAGTTGCTTAGAATTAATTGTTTAAATTATCCTGGGAACCAGAAAGATATGTGTACATGAAACAATAAAGGTTATATTAGAATTAATAAACTTTAGAAGACCATTTTAATCTTAATATATAAGCATACTACCTAGGCACACTGTTTAAATACATCTGCAACCTACTATTTTTAGATTTAGGTAAATCATTAATCCTTAAATTTGGAAGATTCCAGTGTTAGAGCTCTAGACTATGAAACTTGGAAGTTTTTCTAAAATTTTTGAGTTTTTATCCAGAAATACATATTTTCCTGGCACTGAGAACTGCAAGAAATTTCACTTGGAGTCTCCAAATAGTCAGCCATGTGTGATGTCAACATCAGTGTAATAGATACTATCATAAACATCCTGTGACTTTTATTTTTTTTTTATACTTTAAGTTCTGGGATACATGAGCAGAACGTGCAGGTTTGTTACACAGGTATACACGTGCCATGGTGGTTTGCTACACATGTCAACCTTTCATCTATGTTAGGTATTTCTTCTAATGCCATCCTTCCCCTAGGCCCCGACCCTGCAACAGGCCCCCGTGTGTGATGTTCCCCTCCCTGTGTCCATGTGTTCTCATTGTTCAACTCCCACTTATGAGTGAGAACATGCGGTGTTTGCTTTTCTGTTCCTGTGTTAGTTTGCCAAGAATGATGGTTTCCAGCTTCATCATGTCCCTGCAAAGGACATGAACTCATCCTTTTTTATGACTGCATAGTATTCCATGATGTATATGTGCCACATTTTCTTTATTCAGTCTATCATTGATGGGCATTTGGGTTGGTTCCCAGTCTTTGCTATTGTGAATAGTGCTGCAGTAAACATACGTGTGCATGTGTCTTTATAGTAGAATGATTTATAACCCTTTGGGTATATACCCAGTAATGGGATTGCTGGAGCAAATGGTATTTCTGGTTCTAGATCCTTGAGGAATTGCCACACTGTCTTCCACAATGGTTGAACTAATTTACAGTCTCACCAACAGTGTAAAAGTGTTCCTATTTCTCCACATCCTCTCCAGCATCTGTTGTTTCCTGACTTTTTAACGATCGCCATTCTAACTAACATGAGTTGGTATCTCATGGTGGTTTTGATTTGCATTTCTCTAATGACCAGTAATGATGAGCCTTTGTTCATATGTTTCTTGGCCACATAAATGTCTTCTTTTGAGAAGTGTCTGTTCATATCCTTCACCCACTTCTTGATGGGTTTTTTTTCTCCTTGTAAATTTGTGTAAGTTCCTTGTAGATTGTGGATATTAGCCCTTTGTCTGATGGATAGATTGCAAACATTTTCTCCCATTCTGTAGGTTGCCTGTTCACTCTGATGAGAGTTTCTTTTGCTGTGCACAAGCTCTTTCGTTTAATTAGATCCCATTTGTAAATTTTGGCTTTTGTTGTCGTTGCTTTTGGCGTTTTAGTCATGAAGTCTTTGGCCATGCCTATGTCCTGAATGATATTGCCTAGGTTTTCTTCTAGGGTTTTTATGGTTTTAGGTCTTATGTTTAAGTCTTTAATCCATCTTGAGTTAATTTTTGTATAAGGTGTAAGGAAGGGGTCTAGTTTCAGTTTTCTGCATATGGCTAGCCAGTTTTCCCAACACCATTTATTAAATAGGAAATCCTTTCCCCATTGCTTGTTTTTGTCAGGGTAGTCAGGCATCCTAAACTTTAAAATTTAAGAACTTACATTTTTTTTTAAAGTAACTGGCAACTGACAATCATTTAAAAATCCATAACCTAAAAAAATAATAATTCCTCCTAAGTTTTCAACCAAGAGAAGTGAAAATCTGTTGACACAAAGGTCTGAATATAAGTATTCATAACAACTTTCTTCTTAATAGCCAAATATTTTTAAAATAGTCTATCACTGAAGAGTAGATAAGCTGTAATATATTCCTACAACGGTTACTGCCCAACATAAGAATGACATATACACTGGAAATCACATGGACGTATCTCAAAGGCATTAGAATACCTGAAAGAAACTAGGTATAAGAGAATATTCTATATGATTCCATTTATATCAAATACTTCTTTTTTGAGATAACATCTCACTCTGTCACCAAGGCTGGAGTGCAGTGATATGATCACAGATCACTGCAGCCTTGACTTCCCAGGCTCAGGTGATTATTCAGCCTCCTGAGTATCTGGGACCAAAGGGGTTGGGACCAAAGGGGTGTGCCACCACACCTGGCTAATTTGTGTGTGTGTGTGTGTGTGTGTGTGTGTGTGTGTGTGTGTGTGTGTGTGTTTTAAGAGATGGGGTTTTGCCATGTTGCCCAGGCTGGTCTCAAGTTCCTGGGCTCAAGTGATCCCCACTTCTCAATCTAGTGCTAGGATTACAGACCTGAGTCATTGCATGTGGCCTGTATCATATTCTAAGACAAACAAAACTAGAGTGAAAGAAAGCAACTGCCGGAAGCTGTGGTGTGGGGCAGGGGTCACTGACTACAGCAGCATGCAAGAGAATTTTGGGGGTAATGAAATGTATTTTAATGGTACTGTTGTGTACATGACTATATGTATATTTGTCAAAATGCATTGATTTGTACACTTAAAATTACTAAATTTTGTTATATGTAAATTAAACTCAATGAGATAATAAAAAATAAACTTTTGATCTTGAAAAAATACCTACCTACATACAAACTACCTCTGAAACAAACTACTTTTTCAGAATTTCTAATTTAAATATTCAGAAATATGAATGATGATGATGAATTTTAACAAGGCTTACATAATTCAATTCTGTTTTGGATCATGTCTGAGAGGCATATTAGCTGCTGTACTTATTTGGATTTCCTTACCTCCTTTGCATATGAAAAAATAAGAGGTTGAGACAGAAACAAGATATGTAATTTATGTACAATGAAACTTTCTACTGCCCAGGAGATGAGGCTTTCTATTGTCCAATGAATTGTGCCTGGCAGCACAATTCACTGCTTCACAATTCATCGTTCTTTTTACCCTCAGAGCATCCTTGAAATGATTGACTCAACCATGAGAGAAACACTGTAAATATTCTCAGATGCAAACTCACAGTACCAGCTTCACAGAACACCTGCAGGTGCAAGTAACTAAAAATCCAGCTCAATTTTACTTTAAATACAAGGGAATTTATTGACTCAGGTGGGTAGTTCAGAAGGAGGCCAGGCTTCAGGGTGAATCTGAGCACAGAAGCTCATGTATGCTACCAGGACTCAGTCTCTTCCCAATTTTCTGCTCTGCCTTCAGTGAAGCCAGAATAATTCTGCATGTGGCAAAATCTCCAGGAACAATTTCTGAGGTTGCATTCTTCACCAAAGAGGGAGCATGAACAAGCACACTCTTGTTCCTAACAACCTAGCGCAACTTGTATTTGACTCTAATTGGAACAACTCAGACCCCGCCCATCCCAAAGTCCATTAGGGGGACCAAGGGAGTGCTGTGTGGCACCTGGCATGAGCCTCAGTTATACACTCACTTTGGAACCAGTAACTGTGACACAGGGTGAGACAGTGCTGGTTAAGTCAACCGGGACCCACCCCACGTTTCAAACCACGTGACTGAATAATTCAGGGCTCTGTTAGGAAGGAGAAAGGGGGATGCTTCTTAAATAGCACCCACCACTCAACTACAATTTAATTTGACAGGAACCCGGAGGCCCTGCCATAGAAATCTCTCACAGTTGCTTGGAATGAGAGCACTCAATACAAAAATCCTATGGTAGCAACCCTATGGCCTCAAGGGCGCCACGCAGTTGGTGTGGAGGGTGGGGCAAGGAGGGTGGGGAAGGGCTCAGGGTCTTCTGAAGATGAAGCCAAAGAACAGATGGCACTGACTTAGCAGAGTGGAAAATGTTTAACCCCAAGAGATTCCTACAGAGGCAGCTAAGCCACACCACAGACTCCTAGAAGGGCTTGTGTTAGGGTTCCCAAGTATCTAGGTAAGCTGAGGAGATGGTGAGGCAGACACAGAGGGTCGGTTCAAAGCACATTGGGAAGACTGATCCCAAGACCCTTCAGTCCACACTGGCAGTCAAATGCTCCTCCCTGACATCAGAAAAAGAAACAATTTATTTTCTTCAGATACTGAAACAGAACTTTTCTAAGCTCCAGGACACTGGATAATGCTGCTTATGCAAAGACAGTATTTAGTGAAAGCCAATTTACTGAGCAGGGAGATCAGCGGATTCTTTCTCCCTCTTGGCTCCCAGAATGCTGGGATCAGCTTGTAGTCTTAGGAGATTGGCGACCTCTTTTTGGAGAGGATCTGCAGATACCAACATTTTCAGGGTTTCCTCAGGTCCAGGAGTGCCAGGCTCCTGTGGACTCTTCCTTTGGGGAAGCAAAAGAAGACTCCATCTGTACACACAGAATGCATTACTTATATTTTCTTATTTTCTGTTTTCTTGACGCTCTAGCATCTAGTGTATACTGGGAAAAGATTGTCTTTCCCAGGACCAGCCAATTAAACTACCAATTCAGAACCCATACTCCTAACCACCTACTTTATCTAGCTCTGATACTGTAGGAGACAATACCGCCCTTCCTTAATCACCACAGGGTGAGGTACTAGACAACTAGAAATGGCCCCTATGCCCCAGAGCCTGCTGAAGCTATTAACGCTGGGCAGCCTAAGCCTGCCTGCCCTACCTGCCCTTGCTGTCCCACAGAGACTACAGCAGAGGATCCTGCCCGTGCCTTCCCCTCTCCTGCCTCTGCCTGGGGCGTCCCTGTGCCTCCTATTTCTAGGGATCTATGAGTTTGAATGGGACAGTCACTTCCATGTCTGCAGGTCTTAACATCCCTGGTTAAAACAAATTCTGAGTACATTTTAAAGCATAAGGCTTCCAATGGAATCTTTAAAACCCTTATATGGACAATTTTAAACATATATGTAAATAAACATGAATATAACCAACCCCTGTATATCTATAACCCTTCAGAACAACAAGAAACACATGGGCAATTCTTTTGTATTATGGCTAAAAGGTAGCCATGGACACGAAATGAAGACAGGAAGTCTTTGGAATAAGTGATCCCATCACAATGAATCAATTTTCCATTGGAACATATTTTTACAAAGTCACTGTTTTGAAAATATTTAGCCATGAATTGAAACAGAGTCTGTAAGGTTTTTTTTCCCGGTCTAAGGCGAACAGCATTTTAGAGAATGAACCAGGACACAACTACAGCACAAGAAAAAAGTATGATAATTAAGTTTACACATATGTGTGACTACTCTAACAGAAAACATGTAAAGAGCATTTGATTTATATATCAATCTGTACTGTTTAATTTTTTGTGTCATAAATGCTCTTATTTAAAAAAACAGGACTAGTTAACAGTGTCAATTACTAGTCATTCGTGGTATAAATAATTAAACAAAGAAGTATTCAAAAATTATAACTGTTTTCAATAAAGTTTTATTTTACATCTTTTTTTTACTTACTCAGAAATTGCCCCCCCAAAAATGCAGAGATTTCCCATGTAGCTGCAACCTAGTTTCATCTCTTATTAACATATTCTATCAGTGTGTCTCACATGGCTTATTAATATCTTACATAATTTGTCATAGTTAATGAACCCATACTGATAGACTATTATTAACTAAAGTTCATATTTCATTTGGATGCCCTTGGTTCTGTCTTACTCTGACCCAGGATCCCATCCAGGATCACGCATGACATGTGGTCATCACTTCCCTGTGGGCTCTTCCTGGCTGTGACAGTGTGTCAGGCTTTCCATGTCATGATGACCTTGATAGTACTGAGGAGGATTGGTCAGGAATTTTGTAGAATGTCCCCCATTGTCACTGCATGTTCTCAAGGTGAACTGTCACCTTTTATGTTCACTTGAATCATTTGGAAGAGCTACTGTTTGTCAGGTTTCTCCACTGTGAAGTTATTTTTCCTCCTTGCCCATACTGCATGTGTTCTTTTGGAGCAAGTCACTGTGCAGAGCCCACACTTACGGAGTGAGGAGTTGGC